>NC_092742.1:114671436-114974997 GCF_047496795.1 Chiloscyllium punctatum
CTCTCCCTTTGCCCCCACCTCCTTCCTTCCGCCCCCTCTCCTTCCCCCCTCCATCCCCTAATCTCTTTCCTTCCCCCCCTTCTCCCCATCACCTTCCTTCCCCCATCTCCTTCCTTCCCCCATCTCCTTCCCGCCTTCTTCCCCCCTTCACCCCATCGCCTTCCTTCCCCACCCATCTCCTTCCCCCCATCTCCTTCACCCCCTCCTTCCCCCTTCCTTCCCCCCTTGATTCCTCCACTCTCCTTCCCCCTCTCTCCTTGCACCCCCCTCCTTCCCCTCTCTCTCCTTCCCCTTTCTTCCCCACCCTCCTTCCCCCATCTCCTTCCTTCCCCCTCTCTCTTCCCTCCCCTCTCTCCTCCCTTCCCCCTTCCTTCCCCCTTCCCCCATCTCCTTCCTTCCCCATTCCTTCCCCCCTCTCCTTCCCCCTCTCCTTCCTTCCCCTTCCTTCCCCCCCTCACCATCCCCATCTCCTTCCTTCCCCCTTCCTTCCCCCCTCTCCTTCCCCCAACTCCATCCTTCCCCCTTCCTTCCCCTCCTTCCTTCCCCCTTCCTTCCCCCCCTCCTTCCCCCATCTCCTTCCTTCCCCCACCCTCCTTCCCCTCTCTCCTTCCTTCCCGCTTCCTTCCCCCCTCCTTCCTTGCCCTTTCTTTCACCACTCTCCTTCCCCCCATCTCATTCCTTCCCCCTTCCTTCCCCCCTCCTTGCCCCATCTCTTGCCTTCCCCCTCTCCTTCCCCCCATCTCCTTCCTTCCCCCATCTCTTTCTTTCCCCCATCTCCTTCCTTACCCCCTTCCCCCATCTCCTTCCTTCCCCCTTCCTTCCCCCCTCCCCTTCCCCCCGCTTCCCCATCTCCTTGCTTCCCCTTCCTTCCCCCTCTCCTTCCTTCCCCCTTTCTTGCTCCCCTCTCTTTCACCCCCTCTCCTTCCCATATTTCCTGCCTTCCCCCCTCTCCTTCCCCCATCTCCTTCCTTCCCCCCATCTCCTTCTTCCCCCCTCCTTTCCTCGCCCCCTCCTTCCCTCGCCCCCTATCCTTCCTCCCCGTCTCCTTCCCACACCCCCTGTCCTTCGTCCCCGCTCTCCTTCCTTCCCCCTCTCCTTCCTTCACCCCCCTTCCCCCAATCTCCTTCCTCCCTCCATCTCCTACCCCCCTTCCCCCCTCCTTCCCCATATCTCCTTCCCCACCTCCTTCCTTCCCCCCCTTCCCCCCCTCTATTCCCCCTCTCCTTTTCCACCAACTCCTTCCTTCCCCCTCCTTCATCCTCTCTCCTTGCTTCCACCCATCTCCTTCCTTCCCCCTTCCTTCCCCCCTCATCTTCCCCCCCTCCTTCCTTCCTCCTTCCTTCCCCCTTCTCCTTCCCCATCTCCTGCCTTCCCGCCTCACCTTCCCGCCATCTCCTTCCTTCCCCCTTCCTTCCCCCCTCTCCTTCCCCCATCTCCTTCCTTCCCCATTCCTCCCCACCTCTCCTTCCTTCCCCCTCCTTCCTTTCCCCCCTCCTTCCACCATTTCCTTCCTCCACCCACACTCTTTCACACCCCTCTCCTTCCTTCTCCCCCCTATCCTTCCTTCTCCCCCTCTCCTTCCCCACCTCCTTCCTTCCCCCATTTCCTTCTCCACCCTCACTCTTTCACAACCCCCCTCTCCTTCTTTCTCCCCCTCATCCTTCCCCACCTCCTTCCTTCCCCCCTTTCCTAACCCCCTCTCTTCCCCCATCTCCTGCCTTCACACTCTGCTTCCTTCCCCATCTCCTTCCTTCCCCATCTGCTTCCTTCCCCATCTCCTTTCTTCCCTCCATCTCATTAAGCCTTCCTTCCCCCTCTCTATCACCCTCTCTTCCCCCTCTCTTCGCCCCATCTCCTTCCTTCCCACCACCTTCCCCCTCTCTTCCCCCTCTCCTTTTCCGCCATCTCCTTCCTTCCCCCCTCCTTCACCCCCCCTCTCCTTGCTTCCACCCATCTCCTTCCTACCCCCCATCTCCTTCCTTACCCCCATCTCCTTCCATTCCACTTCCGCCCCCCCTCTCCTTTCCCTTCCTCCCCCTCACCTTCCCCTTCTCCTACCATCCCCCTCCCTCCCCCTCTCCTTCCCCCATCTTCCCTCCATCTCATTAGCCTTCCATCCCCCTCTCCTTCTCCCCCTTCTCCCCATCACCTTCCTTCCCCCCCTTATTCCTTCTCCCCCCTCTCCTTCCTTCTCCCCCTCTTCTTCCCTCCATTTCTTTCCCCCATCTCCTTCCCTCCCTCCTTCACCCTTCCTTCCCCCCTCTCTCCTTCCCCCTACCTTCCCCATCTCCTTCCTTCCCCCTTCCTTCCCCCCTCTCCTTCCGTCCTCCTTCATTCCCCACTCTCCTTCCCCCATCTCCGTCCTTCCCCATTCCTTCCCCCCTCTTTCCCCAATCTTGCCTCCTTCCCCACCCTCCTTACCCCCATCTCCTTCCTTCCCCGTCTCTCTTTCCTTCCCCCCTCTCCTTCCTTCCCCCTTCCTTCCCCCTTCCCCATCTCCTTCCTTCCCCCTTCCTTACCCCCTCTCCTTCCCCCATCTCCTTCCTTCCCTCTTCCTTCCCCTCCTTCCTTCCCCCTTCGTCCCCCCATCTCCTTCCCCCTCTCTCCTTCCTTCCCCCTTCTTTCCCCCATCCTTCCTTGCCCCTTCCTTCCTCCCCTCCATCCCCCCATCTCCTTCCTTCCCCCTTCCTTCCTCCCCTCCTTCCCCAGTCTCCTTCCTTCCCCCTTCCTTTCCCCTCCATCCCCTCCTCTCCTCCCCATCTCCTGCCTTCCCCCCTCTCCTTCCACCCCGTCTCCTTCCTTTCCCCATCTCCTTCTTTCCCCCATCTCCTTCCTTCCCCCTTCCCCATCTCCTTCCTTCCCCCTTCCTTCCCCCCCTCTCCTTCCCCCCGCTTCCCCCTCTCCTTCCTTCCCCCTTTCTTGCTCGCCTCTCCTTCACCCCATCTCCTTCCCCCATCTCCTGCCTTCCCCCCTCCTTCCCCTATCTCCTTCCTTCCCCATCATCTCCTTCCTTCCCCCCTCCTTCCCTCGCCCCCTCTCCTTCCTCCAGCATTCTCCTTTCACACCCCCTGTCCTTCCACCCCGCTCTCCTTCCTTCCCCCCTCTCTTTCCTTCCCCCTCTCCTTCCCCCAATCTCCTTACTTCCCCCCTTCCTTCCCGCCCTCCTTCCCCATCCTTCTCCACCTCTCCTTCCCCACCTCCTTCCTTCCCCTCTCCTTCCCCGCCATCTCCTTCCTTCCGCCCCCCTCTCCTTCCCCCCCTCCTTCCCCCAATCTCCTTCCTTTCCTCCCTCTCCTTCCCCCCTCCTTCCCCCCCTCAATCCCCAACTCTATTTCCAAACCTCCTTCCTTCCCCTTCCTTCCCCCCTCTCCTTCCCCATCTCCTTCCTTCCCCCCTCTTCCCCCTCTCCTTCCTTCCCCCTTACTTCCCCCCTCCTTCCCCCCTCCTTCCCCCATCTCCTGCCTTCCCCCATCTCTCCTTCCCCCATCTCCTTCCTCCCCCCTCCTTCACCCCTTTCCTTCCTTCCCCTCTCCTCCCTCCCCCATCCTTCCTTCCGCCCCCTCCTTCCTTTCCCCCTCCTTCCCCCCTCCTTACCCCCATCTCCTTCATTCCCCCTCTCTCCTTCACCCCTCTCCTTCCTTGCCCCCTCTCTTCCCCCCTCTCCTTCCCCCATCTCGTTCCTTCCTCTCCTCTCCTTCCCCCCTCCTTCCCCCCTCTCTTTCCCCCATCTCCTTCCCTCCCTCCCATCTCCGCCCTTCCCCATGTCCTTCCACCCTTCCCCCCATCTCCTTCCTTCCGCCCCCTCTCCTTCTCCCGCCCTCCTTCCCCATCTCCTTCCTTCCTCTCCTCTCCTTCCCCCCCTCCTTCCCCCCTCTCTTTCCCCCCATCTCCTTCCTTCTCTCCCATCTCCGTCCTTCCCCCATCTCCTTCCGCCCTTCCCCCCATCGCCTTCCTTCCCCCATCTCCTTCCCCCCTCATTCCCCCACTCCTTACCCCCCACCTCTCCTTCCTTCCCCCTCCTTCCTTTCCCTCATCTCCTTCCTCCCCCAACTCCTTTCACACCCCCTGTCCTTCCTCCCCACTCTCCGTCCTTCCCCCCTCTCTGTCCTTCCCCCTCTCCTTCCCTCAATCTCCTTACTTCACCCCCTCCTTCCCCCCTCCTTCCACTCCTCCTTCCCCCCTTCTCTTTGCCCCCTCTCCTTCCCCGCCATCTCCTTCCTTCCACCCCCTGTCCTTCCCTCCTCTTTCCCCACCTCCTTCCTCCCCCTCTCCTTTCCCCCCTCCTTCACCCCAATCTCCTTCCTTCCCTCCCTCTCCTTCCCCCATCTCCTTCCTTCCCTCTTCTTCCCCCTCTCCTTCCTTCCCCCTTACTTCCCCGCTCCTTACCCCCCTCCTTCCCCCATCTCCTGCCTTCCACCATCTCTCCTTCCCCCATCTCCTTACTTCCCCCATCTCCTTCCTCCCCCCTCCTTCACCCCCTCTCCTTCCTTCCCCCCTCCTTCCCTCCCACCCTCTCCTTCCTCCCCCCTCCTTCCCTCCGCCCCCTCCTTCCTTCCCCCCCTTCCTCCCGTCCTTACCCCATCTCCTTCATTCCCCCTCTCTCCTTCCCCCCTCTCCTTCCTTGACCCCTCTCTTCCCCCTCTCCTTCCAACCCATCTCCTTCCTTCCGCCCCCTCTCCTTCACCCCCTCCTTCCCCCCCTCTTCCCCCCATCTCCTTCCTTCCCTCCCATCTCCGTCCTTCCCCATCTCCTTCCGCCCTTCCCCCCATTGCCTTCCTTCCCCCATCTCCTTCCCCCCCTCCTTCCCCCTCTCCTTACCCCCCACCTCTCCTTCCTTCCCCGCTCCTTCCTTTCCCCGATCTGCTGCCTCCCCCAACTCCTTTCACACCCACTGTCCTTCGTCCCCGCTCTCCGTCCTTCCCCCCTCTCTGTCCTTCCACCTCTCCTTCCCTCAATCTCCTTACTTCACCCCCCTCTTTCCCCCCTCTTCCCCCTCCTTCCCCCCATCCTTCCCCAACTCTCCTTCCCCACCTCCTTCCTTCCCCTCTTACTTCCCCCCTTCTCTTTGCCCCCTCTCCTTCCCCGCCATCTCCTTCCTTCCACCCCCTGTCCTTCCCCCCTCTTTCCCCATCTCCTTCCTCCCCCTCTCCTTTCCCCACTCCTTCCCCCCCATCTCCTTCCTCCCCCTCTCCTTTCCCCACTCCTTCCCCCCAATCTCCTTCCATCCCTCCCTCTCCTTCCCCCCTCCTTCCCCCCTCCTTCCCCAACTCTATTTCCCAACCTCCTTCCTTCCCCTTCATTCCCCCTCTCCTACCCCCATCTCCTTCCCTCCCCCTTCTTCCCCCTCTCCTTCCTTCCCCCTTACTTCCCCGCTCCTTCCCCCCTCCTTCCCCCACCTCCTGCCTTCCCCATCTCTCCTTCCCCCATCTCGTTACTTCCCCCATCTCCTTCCTTCCCCCCTCCTTCCCTCCCACCCTCTCCTCCCTCCCCCATCCTTCCTTCCGCCCCCTCCTTCCTTTCCCCCTCCTTCCCCCCTCCTTACCCCCATCTCCTTCATTCCCCCTCTCTCCTTCACCCCTCTCCTTCCTTGCCCCCTCTCTTCCCCCCTCTCCTTCCCCCATCTCGTTCCTTCCTCTCCTCTCCTTCCCCCCTCCTTCCCCCCTCTCTTTCCCCCATCTCCTTCCCTCCCTCCCATCTCCGCCCTTCCCCATGTCCTTCCACCCTTCCCCCCATCTCCTTCCTTCCGCCCCCTCTCCTTCTCCCGCCCTCCTTCCCCATCTCCTTCCTTCCTCTCCTCTCCTTCCCCCCCTCCTTCCCCCCTCTCTTTCCCCCCATCTCCTTCCTTCTCTCCCATCTCCGTCCTTCCCCCATCTCCTTCCGCCCTTCCCCCCATCGCCTTCCTTCCCCCATCTCCTTCCCCCCTCATTCCCCCACTCCTTACCCCCCACCTCTCCTTCCTTCCCCCTCCTTCCTTTCCCTCATCTCCTTCCTCCCCCAACTCCTTTCACACCCCCTGTCCTTCCTCCCCACTCTCCGTCCTTCCCCCCTCTCTGTCCTTCCCCCTCTCCTTCCCTCAATCTCCTTACTTCACCCCCTCCTTCCCCCCTCCTTCCACTCCTCCTTCCCCCCTTCTCTTTGCCCCCTCTCCTTCCCCGCCATCTCCTTCCTTCCACCCCCTGTCCTTCCCTCCTCTTTCCCCACCTCCTTCCTCCCCCTCTCCTTTCCCCCCTCCTTCACCCCAATCTCCTTCCTTCCCTCCCTCTCCTTCCCCCATCTCCTTCCTTCCCTCTTCTTCCCCCTCTCCTTCCTTCCCCCTTACTTCCCCGCTCCTTACCCCCCTCCTTCCCCCATCTCCTGCCTTCCACCATCTCTCCTTCCCCCATCTCCTTACTTCCCCCATCTCCTTCCTCCCCCCTCCTTCACCCCCTCTCCTTCCTTCCCCCCTCCTTCCCTCCCACCCTCTCCTTCCTCCCCCCTCCTTCCCTCCGCCCCCTCCTTCCTTCCCCCCCTTCCTCCCGTCCTTACCCCATCTCCTTCATTCCCCCTCTCTCCTTCCCCCCTCTCCTTCCTTGACCCCTCTCTTCCCCCTCTCCTTCCAACCCATCTCCTTCCTTCCGCCCCCTCTCCTTCACCCCCTCCTTCCCCCCCTCTTCCCCCCATCTCCTTCCTTCCCTCCCATCTCCGTCCTTCCCCATCTCCTTCCGCCCTTCCCCCCATTGCCTTCCTTCCCCCATCTCCTTCCCCCCCTCCTTCCCCCTCTCCTTACCCCCCACCTCTCCTTCCTTCCCCGCTCCTTCCTTTCCCCGATCTGCTGCCTCCCCCAACTCCTTTCACACCCACTGTCCTTCGTCCCCGCTCTCCGTCCTTCCCCCCTCTCTGTCCTTCCACCTCTCCTTCCCTCAATCTCCTTACTTCACCCCCCTCTTTCCCCCCTCTTCCCCCTCCTTCCCCCCATCCTTCCCCAACTCTCCTTCCCCACCTCCTTCCTTCCCCTCTTACTTCCCCCCTTCTCTTTGCCCCCTCTCCTTCCCCGCCATCTCCTTCCTTCCACCCCCTGTCCTTCCCCCCTCTTTCCCCATCTCCTTCCTCCCCCTCTCCTTTCCCCACTCCTTCCCCCCAATCTCCTTCCATCCCTCCCTCTCCTTCCCCCCTCCTTCCCCCCTCCTTCCCCAACTCTATTTCCCAACCTCCTTCCTTCCCCTTCATTCCCCCTCTCCTACCCCCATCTCCTTCCCTCCCCCTTCTTCCCCCTCTCCTTCCTTCCCCCTTACTTCCCCGCTCCTTCCCCCCTCCTTCCCCCACCTCCTGCCTTCCCCATCTCTCCTTCCCCCATCTCGTTACTTCCCCCATCTCCTTCCTTACCCCCTCCTTCCCTCCCACCCTCTCCTTCCTCCCCCCTCCTTCCTTCCGCCCCCTCCTTCCTTTCCGCTCCTTCCCCCCTCCTTACCCCCATCTCCTTCATTCCCCCTCTCTCCTTCCCCCCTCTCCTTCGTTGCCCCCTCTCTTCCCCCTCTCCTTCCACCCCATCTCCTTCCTTCCGCCCCCACTCCTTCGCCCCCTCTCCTTCCCCATCTCCTTCCTTCCTCTCCGCTCCTCCCCCCTTTCCTTCCCTCCTTCCTTCCTTCCCTCCCATCTCCGTCCTTCCCCCATCTCCTTCCGTCCTTACCCCCATCGCCTTCCTTCCCCATCTCCTTCCCCCCTCCTTCCCCCTCTCCTTACCCCCACCTTCTCCTTCCTTTCCCCCATCTCCTTCCTCCCCCCAACTCCTTTCACACCCCCTGTCCTTCCTCCCCGCTCTCCGTCCTTCCCCCCGTCTGTCCTTCCCCCTCTCCTTCCCTCAATCTCCTTACTTCACCCCCCTCTTTCCCCCCTCCTTCCCCACCTCTCCTTCCCTACCTCCTTCCTTCCCCTCCTCCTTCCCCCTTCTCTTTCCCCCCTCTCCTTCCCCGCCATCTCCTTCCTTCCGCCCCCCTGTCCTGCCCCCCTCCTTCCCCATCTCCTTCCTCCCACTCTCCTTTCCCCCCTCCTTCCCCCCAATCTCCTTGCTTCCCTCCCTCTCCTTCCCCCTCCTCCCCAACTCTATTTCCCAACCTCCTTCCTTCCCCTTCCTTCCCCCCTCTCCTTCCCGCATCTCCTTCCTTCCCCCTTCTTCCCCCTCTCCTTTCTTCCCCCTTACTTCCCCCCTTCCCCCTTCCCCCATCTCCTGCCTTCCCCCATCTCTCCTTCCCCCATCTCCTTACTTCCCCCATCTCCTTCCTCCCCGCCTCCTTCACCCCCTCTCCTTCCTTCCCCCTCCTTCCCTCCCACCCTCTCCATCCTCCCCCCTCCTTCCTTCCGCCCCCTCCTTCCTTCCCCCCTCCTTACCCCCTCCTTACCCCCATCTCCTTCATTCCCCCTCTCTCCTTCCCCACCTCCTTCCTTGCCCCCTCTCTTCCCCCCTCTCCTTCCACCCCATCTCCTTCCTTCCGCCTCCTCTCCTTCTCCCCCTCTCCTTCCCCCATCTCCTTCCTTCCTCTCCTCTCCTTCCCCCCTCCTTCCCCCCTCTCTTTTCCCCCATCTCCTTCCTTCCCTCCATCTCCTTCCTTCCCCCATCTCCTTCCGCCCTTCCCCATCTCCTTCCCCCTCCTTCCCCCTTCTCTTTCCCCCATCTCCTTCCTTCCCTCCATCTCCTTCCTTCCCCATCTCCTTCCGCCCTTCCCCCCATCGCCTTCATTCCCCATCTCCTTCCCCCTCCTTCCCCCCTCTCCTTACCCCCCACCTCTCCTTCCTTCCCACCTCCTTCCTTTGCCCCATCTCCTTCCATCACCCATCTCCTTCGTCCAGCCCCACACTTTCACCCACCCTCTCCTTCATTCTCCCCCCTCTCCTTCCCTCCTCCTTCCTTCCCCCCACTCCTACTCCCCTCACTTCCCCCCTTCACCCATCTCCTTCCTTCCGCCCCCTCTCCATCTCCCCCTCTCCATCCCCATCTCCTTTCTTCCTCTCCTGTCCTTCCCCCTCCTTCCCCCAATCTCTTTCCTTTCCCCCCTCTCCTCCCCCATTCTCCCCATCACCTTCCTTCACCCCATCTCCTTCCCCCCTCTCCTTCCCCCATCTCCTTCCCCCTTCCTTCCCCCTTGATTCCTCCACTCTCCTTCCCCCTCTCTCCTTTCACCCCCCTCCTTCCGCTCTCTCTCCTTCCCCCTTCCTTCCCCACCCTCCTTCCCCATTTCCTTCCTTCCCCTCTCTCTTTCCTTCCCCCTCTCCTTCCTTCCCCATTACATCCCCCCTCTCCTTCCCCATCTCCTTCCTCCCCCATTCCTTCCCCCCTCACTATCCCCCCATCTCCTTCCTTCCCCCTTCCTTCCCCCTCTCCTTCCTTCCTCCTTCCTTCCCCCTACCTTCCCCCTTCCCCCATCTCCTTCCTTCCCCATTCCTTCCCCCCTCTCCTTCCCCCTATCTCCTTCCTTCCCCCTTCCTTCCCCCTCACCATCCCCCATCTCCTTCCTTCCCCCTTCCTTCCCCCTCCTTCCCCCCATCCGTCCCCACCTCTCCTCCCCACCTCTTTCCTTCACCCCATCCTTCCCCCTTCTCTTTCCCCCCTCTCCTTCCCCGCCATCTCCTTCCTTCCGCGCCCCTCTCCTTCCCCCCTCCTTCCCACATCTCCTTCCTCCCCTCTCCTTCCCCTCCCTCCTTCCCCCAATCTCCTTTCTTCCCTCCCTCTCCTTCCCCCCTCCTTCCCCCCTCCTTCCCCAACTCTATTTCCCCACCTCCTTCCTTCCTCCTTCCTTCCCCCCTCTCCTTCCCCATCTCCTTCCTTCCCCCTTCCTCCCCCTCTCCTTCCTTGCCCCTTACTTCCCCCTCCTTCCCCCCTCCTTCCCCCATCTCCTGCCGTCACCCATCTCTCCTTCCCCCATCTCCTTCCTTCCCCCATCTCCTTCCTCCCCACTCCTTCACCCACTCTACTTCCTACCCCCCTCCTTCCCTCCCACCGTCTCCTTCCTCCCCCTCTCCTTCCTTCCGCCACCTTCTCCCTTCCCCCCTTCTTCCCCCCATCTCCTTCCCCCACTCCTTCCCCCTTCCTTACCCCTTTATTCCCCCACTCTCCTTCTTCCTTTCTCCTTTCACCCCGCTCCTGCCCCTCTATCTCCTTCCCCCTTCCTTCCCCAACCTCCTTCCTCCATTTCCATCCTTCCCCCTCTCTCTTTCCTTCCCCTATCTCCTTTCTTCCCCATTCCTTCCCCCTCTCCTTCCCCACATCTCCTTACTTCACCCTTCCTTCCCCCCTCACCACCCTCCCATCTCCTTCCTTCCCAATTCCTTCCCCCTCTCCTTCCTTCCCCCTTACTTCCCCCCTCCTTCAGCCCTCCTTCCCCCCTCCTTCCCCATCTCCTGCCTTCCCCCATCTCTCCTTCCCCCATCTCGTTCCTTCCCCATCTCCTTCCTCCCCCCTCCTTCACCCCCTCTCCTTACTTCCCCACTCCTTCCCTCCCACCCTCTCCTTCCTTCCCCCTCCTTCCTTCCGCCCCCTCCTCCTTCCTCCTCCTTCCCCCCTCCTTACCCCCATGTCCTTCATTCCCCCCTCTCCTTCCCCCCTCTCCTTCCTTGCCCCCTCTCTTCCCCCCTCTCCTTCCACCCCATCTCCTTCCTTCTGCCCCCTCTCCTTCTAACCCTCTCCTTCCCCATCTCCTACCTTCCTCTCCTCTCCTTCACCCCTCCTTCCCCCCTCTCATTCCCCCAGCTCCTTCCTTCCCCATTCCTTCCCCCTCTCCTTCCCCACATCTCCTTACTTCCACCTTCCTTCCCCCCTCAAAACCCTCCCATCTCCTTCCTTCCCAATTCCTTCCCCCCTCTCCTTCCCTCCCCCTTCCATCCCCTCTCCTTCCTTCCCCCTTACTTCCCCGTCCTTCCCCCCTCCTTCCCCCATCTCCTGCCTTCCCCATCTCTCCTTCCCCCATCTCGTTACTTCCCCCGTCTCCTTCCTCCCCCCACCTTCCTTCCCCCCTCCTTGCCTCCCACCCTATCCTTCCTCCCCCCTCCTTCCTGCCGCCCCCTCCTTCCTTCCCGCTCCTTCCCCCCCCTTACCCCCATCTCCTTCATTCCCCCTCTCTCCTTCCCCCCTCTCCTTCCTTGCCCCCTCTCTTCCCCCTCTCCTTCCACCCCATCTCCTTCCTTCCGCCCCCTCTCCTTCTAACCCTCTCCTTCCCCATCTCCTACCTTCCTCTCCTCTCCTTCACCCCTCCTTCCCCCCTCTCATTCCCCCATCTC
Organism: Chiloscyllium punctatum; assembly: GCF_047496795.1. Lineage (NCBI taxonomy): Eukaryota > Metazoa > Chordata > Chondrichthyes > Orectolobiformes > Hemiscylliidae > Chiloscyllium > Chiloscyllium punctatum. The sequence goes on from NC_092742.1 coordinate 114,682,684, forward strand.
CTTCCTTCCCCATTCCTTCCCCCTCTCCTTCCCCACATCTCCTTACTTCCACCTTCCTTCCCCCCTCAAAACCCTCCCATCTCCTTCCTTCCCAATTCCTTCCCCCCTCTCCTTCCCTCCCCCTTCCACCCCCTCTCCTTCCTTCCCCCTTACTTCCCCGTCCTTCCCCCCTCCTTCCCCCATCTCCTGCCTTCCCCATCTCTCCTTCCCTCATCTCGTTACTTCCCCCGTCTCCTTCCTCCCCCCACCTTCCTTCCCCCCTCCTTGCCTCCCACCCTATCCTTCCTCCCCCCTCCATCCTGCCGCCCCCTCCTTCCTTCCCGCTCCTTCCCCCCCCTTACCCCCATCTCCTTCATTCCCCCTCTCTCCTTCCCCCCTCTCCTTCCTTGCCCCCTCTCTTCCCCCCTCTCCTTCCACCCCATCTCCTTCCTTCCGCCCCCTCTCCTTCTCCCCCTCTCCTTCCCCATCTCCTTCCTTCCTCTCCTCTCCTTCCCCCCTCCTCCCCACTCTCATTCCCCCATCTCCTTCCTTCCCTCCCATCTCCGTCCTTCCCCCATCTCCTTCCGCCCTTACCCCCATCGCCTTCCTTCCCCCATCTCCTTCCCCCCCTCCATCCCCCTCTCCTTACCCCACACCTCTCCTTCCTTCCCCGCTCCTTCCTTTCCCCGATCTGCTTCCTCCCCCAACTCCTTTCACACCCCCTGTTCTTCCTCCCCGCTCTCCGTCCTTCCTCCCTCTCTGTCCTTCCCCCTCTCCTTTCCTCAATCTCCTTACTTCACACCCCTCTTTCCCCCCTTCTTCCCCCCATCTTTCCCCACCTCTCCTTCCCGACCTCCTTCCTTCCTCTCCTCCTTCCCCCTTCTCTTTCCCCCCTCTCCTTCCCCGCCATATCCTTCCTTCCGCCCCCCTGTCCTGCCCCCCTCCTTCCCCCATCTCCTTCCTCCGCCTTTCCTTTCCCCCCTCCTTCCCCCCAATCTCCTTCCTTCCCTCCCTCTCCTTCCCCCCTCCTTCGTCCCTCCTTCCCCAACTCTTTTTCCCAACCTACTTCCTTCCCCTTCCTTCCCCCCTCTCCTGCCTCCATCTCCTCCCTTCCCCCTTCTTCCCTCTCTCCTTCCTTCCCCCTTACTTCCCCCCTCCTTCCCCCCCTTCCCCATCTCCTGCCTTCCCCCATCTCTCCTTCCCCCATCTCCTTACATCCCCCATCTCCTTCCTCCCCCACCTTCACCCCCTCTCCTTCCTTACCCCCTCCTTCCCTCCCACCCTCTCCTTCCTCCCCCCTCCTTCCTTCCGCCCCCTCCTTCCTTCCCCCTCCTTCCCCCCTCCTTACCCCCATCTCCTTCATTCCCCCTCTCTCCTTCCCCCCTCTCCTTCCTTGCCCCCTCTCTTCCCGCCTCTCCTTCCACCCCATCTCCTTCCTTCGGCCCCCTCTCCTTCTCCCCCTCTCCTTCCCCCATCTTCTTCCTTCCTCTCCTCTCCTTCCCCCCTCCTACCCCCCCTCTCTTTGCCCCATCTCCTTCCTTCCCTCCCATCTCCGTCCTTCCCCCATCTCCTTCCGCCCTCCCCCCATCGCATTCCTTCCCCATCTCCTTCCCACCCTCCTTCCCCCCTCTCCTTCCCCATCTCCTTCCTTCCCCCCTCCTTCCCCCCTCCTTTCCCCATCTCCTGCCATCACCCATCTCTCCTTCCCCCATCTCCTTCCTTCCCCCATCTCCTTCCTCCCCCCTCCTTCACCCCCTCTACTTCCTTCCCCCCTCCTTCCCTCCCACCGTCTCCTTCCTCCCCCTCTCCTTCCTTCCGCCACCTCCTCGCTTCCCCCCTTCCCCCATCTCCTTCCCCCACTCCTTTCCCCTTTCTTCCCCCTTGATTCCCCAACTCTACTTCTCCCTCTCTCCTTCCACCCCGCTCCTGCCCCTCTATCTCCTTCCTCCTTCCTTCCCCATCCTCCTTCCTCCATTTCCATCCTTCCCCCTCTCTCTTTCCTTCCCCTATCTCCTTTCTTCCCCATTCCTTCCCCCTCTCCTTCCCCACATCTCCTTACTTCACCCTTCCTTCCCCCCTCACCACCCTCCCATCTCCTTTCTTCCCAATTCCTTCCCCCCTCTCCTTCCTTCCCCCTTACTTCCCTCCCACCCTCTCCTTCCTCCCCCCTCCTTCCTTCCGCCCCCTCCTCCTTCCTCCTCCTTCCCCCCTCCTTACCCCCATGTCCTTCATTCCCCCCCTCTCCTTCCCCCCTCTCCTTCCTTGCCCCCTCTCTTCCCCCTCTCCTTCCACCCCATCTCCTTCCTTCCGCCCCCTCTCCTTCTACTCCTCTCCTTCCCCATCTCCTACCTTCCTCTCCTCTCCTTCACCCCTCCTTCCCCCCTCTCATTCCCCCATCTCCTTCCTTCCCCATTCCTTCCCCCTCTCCTTCCCCACATCTCCTTACTTCCACCTTCCTTCCCCCCTCAACACCCTCCCATCTCCTTCCTTCCCAATTCCTTCCCCCTTCTCCTTCCCTCCCCCTTCCACCCCCTCTCCTTCCTTCCCCCTTACTTCCCCCTCCTTCCCCCCTCCTTCCCCCATCACCTGCCTTCCCCATCTCTCCTTCCCCCATCTCCTTCCTCCCCCCACCTTCACCCCCTCTCATTCCTTCCCCCCTCCTTCCCTCCCACCCTATCCTTCCTCCCCCCTCCTTCCTGCCGCCCCCTCTTTCCTTCCCGCTCCTTCCCCCCCTTACCCCCATCTCCTTCATTCCCCCTCTCTCCTTCCCCCCTCTCCTTCCTTGCCCCCTCTCTTCCCCCCTCTCCTTCCACCCCATCGCCTTCCTTCCGCCCCCTCTCCTTCTCCCCCTCTCCTTCCCCATCTCCTTCCTTCTTCTCCTCTCCTTCCCCCCTCCTCCCCCCCTCATTCCCCCATCTCCTTCCTTCCCTCCCATCTCCGTCCTTCCCCCATCTCCTTCCGCCCTTACCCCCATCGCCTTCCTTCCCCCATCTCCTTCCCCCCCTCCATCCCCCTCTCCTTACCCCCCACCTCTCCTTCCTTCCCCGCTCCTTCCTTTCCCCGATCTGCTTCCTCCCCCAACTCCTTTCACACCCCCTGTTCTTCCTCCCCGCTCTCCGTCCTTCCTCCCTCTCTGTCCTTCCCCCTCTCCTTCCCTCAATCTCCTTACTTCACACCCCTCTTTCCCCCCTTCTTCCCCCCATTCTTCCCCACCTCTCCTTCCCGACCTCCTTCCTTCCTCTCCTCCTTCCCCCTTCTCTTTCCCCCCTCTCCTTCCCCGCCATCTCCTTCCTTCCGCCCCCCTGTCCTGCACCCCTCCTTCCCCCATCTCCTTCCTCCGCCTCTCCTTTCCCCCCTCCTTCCCCCCAATCTCCTTCCTTCCCTCCCTCTCCTTCCCCCCTCCTTCGTCCCTCCTTCCCCAACCTCCTTCCTTCCCCTTCCTTCCCCCCTCTCCTGCCCCATCTCCTTCCTTCCCCCTTCTTCCCTCTCTCCTTCCTTCCCCCTTACTTCCCCCCTCCTTCCCCCCTTCCCCATCTCTTGCCTTCCCCATCTCTCCTTCCCCCATCTCCTTACTTCCCCCATCTCCTTCCTCCCCCACCTTCACCCCCTCTCCTTCCTTCCCCCCTCCTTCCCTCCCACCCTCTCCTTCCTCCCCCTCCTTCCTTCCGCCCCCTCCTTCCTTCCCCCTCCTTCCCCCCTCCTTACCCCCATCTCCTTCATTCCCCCTCTATCCTTCCCCCCTCTCTTCCCGCCTCTCCTTCCACCCCATCTCCTTCCTTCCGCCCCCTCTCCTTCTCCCCCTCTCCTTCCCCCATCTTCTTCCTTCCTCTCCTCTCCTTCCCCCCTCCTACCCCCCTCTCTTTGCCCCATCTCCTTCCTTCCCTCCCATCTCCGTCCTTCCCCCATCTCCTTCCGCCCTTCCCCCCATCGCCTTCCTTCCCCATCTCCTTCCCCCCCGCCTTCCCCCCTCTCCTTCCCCATCTCCTTCCTTCCCCCTCCTTCCCCCCTCCTTCCCCCATCTCCTGCCATCACCCATCTCTCCTTCCCCCATCTCCTTCCTTCCCCCATCTCCTTCCCCCACTCCTTCCCCCTTTCTTCCCCCTTGATTCCCCAACTCTACTTCTCCCTCTCTCCTTTCACCCCGCTCCTGCCCCTCTATCTCCTTCCCCCTTCCTTCACCACGCTCCTTCCCCCATTTCCATCCTTCCCCCTCTCTTTCCTTCCCCCATCTCCTTCCTTCCCCATTCCTTCCCCCTTTCCTTCCCCACATCTCCTTACTTCCCCCTTCCTTCCCCCTTCCTTCCCCCCTCACCACCCTCCCCTCTCCTTCCTTCCCAATTCCTTCCCCCTTTCCTTCCTTCCCCCTTCCTTCCCCCTTCCCCTTCTCCTTCCTTCCCCATTCCTTCCCCCCTCTCCTTCCCCCATCTCCTTCCTTCCCCCTTCCTCCCCCCTCTCCTTTCACCATCCTTCCCCACCTCTCCTTCCCCACCTCCTTCCTTCCCCCCTCCTTCTCCCTTCTCTTTCCCCCCTCTCCTTCCCCGCCATCTCCTTCCTTCCGCGCCCCTCTCCTTCCACCCCTCCTTCCTCATCTCCTTCCTCCCCCTCTCCTTCCCCCTCCTTCCCCCAATCTCCTTCCTTCCCTCCCTTTCCTTCCCCCCTCCTTGCCCCCTCCTTCCCCAACTCTATCTCCCGACCTCCTTCCTTCCCCCATCCTTCCCCCTCTCCTTCCCCATCTCCTTCCTTCCCCCTTTCTCCCCCTCTCCTTCCTTCCTCCTTACTTCCCCCCTCCTTCCCCCCTCCTTCCCCCATCTCCTGCCTTCACCCATCTCTCCTTCCCCCATCTCCTTCCTTCCCCCATCTCCTTCCTTCCCCCTCATTCAGCCTCTCTACTTCCTTCCCCCCTCCTTCCCTCCCACCCTCTCCTTCCTCCCCCTCTCCTTCCTTCCGCCCCCTCCTTCCTTCCCCCCTCCTTCCCCCCCGCCTTACGTGTCCCCTCCGGAGAAAGCTGTTATTCAAAGGTGTCCTGATCCGAAAGTTTCTCCCTTTGAATCTTCAAGTGGCCGGTGGGAGGAAAGAGACAGCATTCGTTGAAAGGAGGAAAACCATTACTCCCCTTCCCTTTATCTCCTTCCCCCTTCCTTCCCCCCACTTCCCCCCATCTCCTTCCCCCCTCTCCTTCCCCCATCTCCTTCCCCCTTCCATCCCCCATCTCCTTCCCCCTTCCTTCCCCCATCTCTTTCCCCCTTCCTTCCCCCTCTCCTTCGCCCCTGTCTCCTTCTCCCATCTCCTTTCTTGTTTCTTCCCCCCCTCCTTCCCCCGATCTCCTTCCCCCTTCCTTCCCCCATCTTCTTCCCCCTTCCTTCGCCACATCTACTTCCCCCTTCCTTCCCCCCCTCCTTCTCCCCCTCTCCTTATCCCCTATCTCCTTCCCCCTTCCTTCCCCCTCTCTCCTTCCCCCTTTCTTCCCCCTCTCCTTCTCTCCTATCTCCTTCCCCCTTCCTTCCCCCTCTCCTTCCTTCTCCTTCCACCCCTTCTTCTCCCCTGTCTCCTTCCCCCACTCCTCCCCCTCTCCTTCTCCCTTCCTTCTCCGCTCTCCTTCTGCCCTCTCTTCTGCCCCCTGCCTTCCCCCCCCCCCTATCCTTCCCCAATCTCTCCTCCCCTTTCCTTTCACCTTCTCCTTCTCCCCCAAGAGTTGTTCTAATTTCTCATTTAAGGTTTTAATTCCCTCCTTGGGGAGTCTGGTTTGTCAGACACTTTCTGGGGATTCATATATTTGTATTAAATCGCAGGTCCCCAGTTACTTTAACCCCTGGCTTCAAATCTGTTTTAAAAATGACAGGGCCGCAATCTGACAGGAACCAGTTACCCAGAGGCCCCTAAACCCAGGGTCCCTCAGAGGAGAATAAACCTCGGGGTTAATAAACACACAACTCACGTGGGCCCCCACGGGGTGCAGCCTGTCGACCAGGCCTCAGGCCTCAGGCCCGTGCTCCCCCTCTGGAGGTTGTTCTTTCTTGGCCTCGAACATTTTGGATTTTCACGTTGCAGATTTCCAAACAAAAGTTCTTCAGGATAAAAGAGAGAAAATATCATGTGAAAGGGGGAGCGAGAGCATTTTGAAGGCAAGTTACACAGCAAGATCCCAGGTTTAATATCGTCCTCTCCCCAATGTATCAAAATATCTAACACATTCAACAGTGAAACGTGGTGTGGGAGCAGATCTTCCCAGGGATTGGAGGAGGATAGTGAGGGAAAGGCATCAGATTATTACACTCTGCAGTGACCTGGGATCAATTGCCTTTAACTGAAAACAGTTCCCAACTTGTATGTGCCTGTAGCTCCCTCCAGTCTGAAACCCTCATTACTCTCTATCCTGTCTCCTGTCTCTGAGCCAATGGTGTATTCAACCTGTTACTGATCCTTCAGTCCCTTCAGACACAGCAAGATCCCACAAGCAGCAGTGGGACCACAGACAGATTGTGTTTCACTGATGTTGGTTAAGGGTTCAATCCTGGCTTCAGGATGACAAACATCCTGCTGTTTGACAAATTCAAACCACTTCCCACTTTCTTTCTTCTCTACGCACTCTCTCTCTCTCTCTCTCTCTCTCCACCCTCCCCTTCTTCACATCTCATCATTTTCCCTTTCTCTGATTTAACCTTGTACATTGTAATCTTTATCTTACCTTTTAAAAGACTGCAACATTTATATTTGACAATATTCCCTTTGATAAACAGTTTCCCAGCAGTCTCTGTGCCAGCAATACTGTGGGCCATTGACGCACAGGGAGATCCCACAGGGTACTCCCTTCCTGCTCCAGAATGTGCTCCAATCGCACTTTCTGTCCAACAAGAGGCTGTGGATATCTTTGAGACTCCTGTGTTTTTTCTTTAAATCACCCCCTCCATCCCAGGATTTAATTTTGTGGATGGTACTTTCTAGAAGCAAGTGATTGTAGCTGGGCGATAATGGGATATTGGAGACCCCCGTTCTCTCCCCACTCCCCCAGATCCTGGCTCCCTTTCCCAGCCCAGCTACAAAGACACATCTTATCCCTCTATCGCTCCCTCCTTCCCACACACACTCCCTATCTTTGTCTGCATCTTGTGTTTTTTTACCCCTTTGTCTCAAAACAATCACCTTGTGCTGCAAAATATTTCCATCTCCCCCACTTCAAATCCCCACGAGTCACATTGCTGTGTGTGGGACGGTTTTATTTGTTTGAAAAACCAACAAAAGAAGCTGGAGAGGGTGTGATAGAGGGGACAGAGAGAGAGAGAGAGAGAGAGAGAGAGAGAGAGATAGAGAGTGAGAGAGAGAGATACCCTCCCAAATACTCAGGGATTGGGCCAACCTGGGTCCTTTTTATATGATTATTACATTTGGTCATCCTTGCTGCAATGTAGGCCACTCTGCAGGTGGTTTGAGACACAGCAAGATCCCACAAGTAGTATTATTCTGATATAATAACAAGTCTTTGGGTAGAGTTTTTCATTTAATGTTTTAATTCCCTCCTTGGAGAGTCCTGTCTGTCAGACACTCACTGGGGATTGATGTGTTGTTGTCAAATCCCAGGTCTCTGGTTACTTTAACCCCACTCTTCAAACCTGTTTTAAAACCAACAGGGCCCCAATCCGACAGGAGCCAGTTTATCCGAGGCCCCTAAAACCCAGGGTCCCCAAAAGGAGATTAATCCTTGAGGTAAATAAACACGGAATACCGCCCACACAGTGCAGCCTGTCGACCAGGCCTCCGGCCTCAGGACCGTGTCCCCTCTGGAGAAAGCTGTTGTTCAAAGGTCTCCTGATCCGAAAGTTTCTCCCTTTGAATCTTCCAGTGGCCCGTGGGAGAAAAGAGACAGCATTCGTTGAAAAGAGGAAATTCATTACGGAATGATTGCACAGCAAGATCACAGGTTTTCCTCTCTCAGTGACACAATCTCTCAGCAACATCCAAACACAAACACGTATCGGGCAATGAGCTGCGTTTTTATGCTAAAGCCTTGGAAAAACTTTGAAATGACGGATTAGCTGATTAAGACACTCACTGCCTGCAATGGTAGTATTGGGGGAGTTGGTGCACAGCAAGATCCCACATGCAACAATGCAGCAGCAGCTAATGACACTGATCATATCCCCGCTCTGTGATGCTGCTTAAGTTTAATTATTTCCTGTCACCCCAGAGTCAAACATTACAGCGACCTCACAATCTCAAAATGCCTCTCCCTCTCTTTCCCCTTCTGTTTCCTCTGCTCTCTCGATTTTTTAAACGTTTCTCTCACTCTCTTTCTCTCACTGTTGAATTTTCTCATCCTGCCCTCACTATAACCCACATCACTCTGACTTTATGAGAAGTCTTCAGAGAGGGTCACAGCATTTGGGTTTTAATTCCCCCCTCGGGGAGTCCTGCCTCTCAGATCCTGGGGATTGACATTCTTTAACCCCAGGCTTCAAATCTGTTTTAAAAATGACAGGACCACAATCCGACAGGAACCAGTTACCCAGAGGCCCCTAAACCCCAGGGTTCCCCCCCCCCACCAGAGGAGATTAAACCTCGGGGTAAATAAACACACAACTCACTGTGGGCCCCCACGGGGTGCAGCCTGTCGACAAGGCCTCAGGCCTCAGGACCATGCTCCCCCTCTGGAGGTTGTTCTTTCCTGGACTCGAACATTTTGGATTTTCACGTTGCAGCTTTCCAAAGTTCCTCAGGATAAAAGAGAGAAAAGATGAGTTGAAAGGGGAAGCGAGAGCATTTTGAAGGCAAGTTACACAGCAAGATCCCAGGGTTAAAAGCACCCCTGCCCATTGCCAATGTATTAATGTATCTAACACAGTCAGCAGTTAGGATGGAACATGGTGTGGGAGCAGATCTTCCCAGGGATTGGAGGGGGATAGTGAGGGAAAGGCATCAGATTCTTACACTCTGCAGTGACCTGGGATCAATTGCCTTTTACTGAAAACAGTTCCCAACCTGTATGTGCCTGTAGCTCCCTCCAGTCTGAAACCCTCATTACCCTCTCTCCTGTCTCCTGTCTCTGAGCCAATGGTGTCTTCATTCTGTTCTTGACCCTTCAGTCCCACTGATATCATTTTTTCTCACCTTCTCTCATCCACGTGAAGGAATTGGACCCTGACAATCCCATTTACACTGTCTCCCATCAATCTTCATAGGATCCATATCACAGAGGTTAGACAGTGTTCCCAGCAAACACTCCCAGGGCAGAGGGAGCACAGGGTTCCAGACAAAATAAAGCTCCCATTAAACTGTCCCCATTTAAATCCCCAGGGCAGGTAGAGAATGGGGTCAGATACAGAGTAAATCTCCCTCGACACTGCACCATTTCAAATTCCCAGGCCATTTTGAGCTCGGGTTCGGTACTGATTAAATCTCCCACTTCCCCCGTCCTGTTCACATCAAACTCAATCAGGATAGCTCCATCACTGGGTTAGATACTTAGGATGTGTCTGTTTGGATTTCAGCCCCAATCCAGTTGGTGATGATCACGGCCTTATTAAGTGTGTTTGGGAATGGGGAGGGAGCTCCTCGCAGGGTGATGGTGGGATATTGGGGACTATAGCTGGCTCCCAAGCAGTTGACCCGGGTTCGTATTCCCGGCCCTTGCAGTGTTGTGGTTTGTAAACAGCCTTTTAAAGGTAAGGCACTGGGATAAATCTTTCATACTGTGGTAAAATGGGTCTGTCAGATTGCTCCTTGCTTTTCCTGGTGATCGTTCCTGTGAATTGCAGTGTGGAACCGGGCAGCATTGCTCGGCATCTCGGAAGCTTTCCCCTCTGCTGCTTTCCATTTCTTATTGAAATATTTGTTGCAGCACAAGGATGGGTTTGTTTTGTTCGAAAAGTGAGAGACTGCTCCCGTCAGGAACCTGAAATAATTACAGAAGCCGCTGGAAACACTGAACAGTTCCAACAGCTTCTGTAGTGGTGGGGAGGGAGGGTTAATGTGTCAAATCTACACAAGGATAAAATAAACTCCAGCCACAAAACAGTCAGAAATCCTGACTCTGCAAACATTCTTGTAATTCTTTTCAGAATCTTTACAAGTTTCACCCCATTCTCCCGATAACAGAAAGACCAAAATTGTGTGGTTTATGGAATGTTACGATATCCGAACAGTTGCTGATCATAGTTAAATAATGTTCATTTAGTTCAGGTTTCCAATCGAGTTCGGTTTGTCCAATCTCTCTTCCTTATGTTTGTGTTACAACGATAGTGTAGAGTAAAGTGTGTTTTGATTCAAGCCTGGCAGTTTGACCAATCACATTGTAACCCCTCACACTTGCCCTCAGGAAATCAGGAAAAGGGGTCTAGACCATTTTCTTAAGGCAGAGGAGTTTGGTCTCGTTCATAACATCCTCAATGTCATCAATCCATGTCCCTCCAGCCCTGAGCAATGATGTTTACAGATTAATGGAGGATACACAGACACATTAATCGGTATTATCTTGGACAGGAATCATTTGGGAATGATATTCCTCAGACCATCAACTCTCAGCTCGGCCAAGGATAAAGGCCAGGAATCCGGCACAATTGGGAAACAGCCCATTTCCCGGGAGACTGAGAGGTCACTAACAGAGCAGGAGCTGGAGAGTCAGGAACAGAATAACTGGGACAGTCCGCTCTGTTCACTGACCCTTCACCCCTCAGTGAATCCAGTGTCAGGAATGACTGCTATTAGTCAGACTGACAGAATGTGATCAGATACACACACTGTCCTTCCATATCATCAATATCGCTCAGCTCCCACCCTGTCTCAGCTCATCTGTCCTTCTGCCATCTTCAGTATTTTAATCGGGGCAGCATTAAGCACCGTGCTTTGAGCTGAGCTGTCTTACCTTCTGTACTCTCTCTCTAAACGGCTCCAATTCCCCCTGATCTCTCTACGGTTTAAGATGCTCCTTGACATCTGCCTCAATGAATGAAGTAGACCGTCACCTGACCCACCCAGGAAAGAGCAGACTGACCCCACTCTGTCAATATAACCCACCCAGGGAAGAACAGACTGAGCCCACTCTGTCAATGTAAATCACACTGGGAAGAGCAGACTGACCTCACTCGGTCAATGTAACACACCCAGGGAAGAGCAGACTGACCTCACTCTGTAAATGTAACACACCCAGGGAAGAGAAGACTGACCCCACTCTGTCAATGTAACACACCCATGGAAGAGCAGACTGAACCCACTCTGTCAATGTAACACACCCAGGGAAGAGCAGACTGACCCCACTCTATCAATGTAACACACCCAGGGAAGAGGAGACTGACACCACTCTGTCAAAAGTTACCCAACCCAGAGAAGAACAGACTGACCCCACTCTGTCAATGTAACACACCCAGGGAAGAGCAGACTGACCTCACTCTGTCAATGTAACACACCCAGGGAAGAGCAGACTGACTCCACTCCGTCAATGCAACCCACCAAGGGGAGAGCAGACTGAACTCATCCTGTCACTGTAACACACCCAGGGATGAGCAGACTGACCCCACTCTGTCAATGTAATACACCCAGGGAAGAGCAGACTGACCCCACTCTGTCAATGTAACCCACCCAGGGAAGATCAGACTGACACCACTATGTCAATGTAACCCACCCAGAGAAGAGCAGACTGACCTCACTCTGTCAATGTAACACACCCAGAGAAGAGCAGACTGACCCCACTCTGTCAGTGTAACACACAAAGGGAAGAGCAGACGGAACCCATTCTGTCAATGTAACTCACTCAGGGAAGAGCCGAGTGATCCCACTCTGTCAATGTAACCCACCCAGGGAAGAGCAGACTGACACCACTCCGTCAATGTAACCCACCAAGGAGAGAGCAGACTGAACTCACCCTGTCACTGTAACACAACCAGGGATGAGCAGACTGACCCCATTCTGTAAACTTAACACACACAGGGAAGAGCAGACTGACCTCACTGTCAATGTAACTCACGCAGGGAAGAGCTGACTGAACCCACTCTGTCAACGTAACAAACCAGTGAAGATCAGACAGACCCCAGTCTGTCAATGTAACACAACAAGGGAAGACCAGACTGACCCACCTGTGTCAATGGAACACACCCAGGGAAGATCAGACTGACCCCAATATGTCAATGCAACACACCCAGGGAAGATCAGACTGACACCACTCTGTCAATATAACACACCCAGGGAAGAGCAGACTGTCCCCACTCTGTCAATGTAACCCACTCAGGGAAGAGCAGACTGACCCCATTCTGTCAATGTAACCCACACAGGGAAGACAGACAGACCCCACACTGTCAATGTAAACCACTCAGGGATGAGCAGACTGACCCCACACTGTCAATATATCACAACCAGATAAGAGCAGACTGACCCCACTCTGTCAAAGTAATACACCCAGGGAAGAGCAGACTGATCCCACTCTCTCAATGTAACACACCCAGGGAAGATCAGACTGATCCCACTCTGACAATGTAACCAACTCAGGGAAGAGAAGACTGACCCCACTCTGTCAATGTAACACACCCAGGGAAGAGCAAACTGACCCCACTCTGTCAATGTAACACACCCAGGGAAGATCAGACTGACCCCATTCTGTCAATATAACACACCCAGGGAAGAGCAGACTGTTCCCAATCCGTCAATGTAACCCACTCAGGGATGAGTTGACTGACCGCACTCTGTCAATGTAACCCACCCAGGGAAGAGCAGACTGACCCCACTCTGTCAATATAACACACCCAGGGATGAGCAGACTGACCTCACTGTCAATATAACACACCCAGGGATGAGCAGACTGACCCCACACTGTTAATGTAAACCACTCAAGGAAGAGCAGACTGACCCCACTCTGTCAATATAACACACCCAGGGATGAGCAGACTGACCTCACTGTCAATATAACACACCCTGGGAAGAGCAGACTGACCCCACTCTGTCAATGTAACCCACTCAGGGTTGAGCTGACTGACCGCATTCTGTCAATGTAACCCACTGAGGGATGAGCTGACTGACCGCACTCTGTCAATATAACACACCCTGGGAAGAGCAGACTGACCCCACTCTGTCAATGTAACCCACCTAGAGAAGAGCAGACTGATTCCACTTCGTCAATGCAACCCACCAAGGGGAGAGCAGACTGACCCCACTCTTTCAATGTAACACACCCATTGGATGAGCAGACTGACCCCACTCTGTCAATGTAACACACCCAGGGAAGAGCAGAAGGAGACCACTCTGTCAATGTAACCCATCCAGGGAAGAGCAGACTGACCCCACTTTGTCAATGTAACCCACCCAGGGAAGATCAGACTGACACCACTCTGTCAATGTACCACACACAGGCAAGAACAGACTGACGTCACTCTGTCAATGTAACTCACCCAGGGAAGAGCCGACTGACCCCACTCAGTCAATGTGACACACCCAGGGAAGAGCAGACTGACCCCACTCTGTCAACGTAACACACCCAGGGAAGAGCAGACTGACACCACTCTGTCAATGTACCACACACAGGCAAGAGCAGACTGACCTCACTCTGTCAATGTAACTCACCCAGGGAAGAGCCGACTAACCCCACTCAGTCAATGTGACACACCCAGGGAAGAGCAGACTGACCCCACTCTGTCAATGTACAACACCTTGAGAAAAGCAGACTGACCACACTCTGTCAATGTAACAAAGCCAGGGAAGAGCAGACTGACCCCACTATGTCAATTTAACAGACACAGGGAAGATCAGACTGACCCCACTCTGTCAATGTAACCCACCCAGGGAAGAGCAGATTGACACAACTCTGTCAGTGTAACCCAGCCAGGGAAGAGCAGACCGACCCCACTCTGTCAACGTAACACACCATGGGAAAAGCACACTGACCTCACTCTGTCAATGTAACTCACGCCGGGAAGAGCTGACTGACCCCACTCTGTTAATGTAACAAACCCAGTGAAGATCAGAGAGACCCCAGTCTGTCAATGTAACACAACAAGGGAAGACCAGACTGACCCATCTGTGTCAATGGACCACACCCAGGGAAGAGCAGTCCGACCCCACACTGTCAATGTAACACACCCAGGGAAGATCAGACTGACCCCAATATGTCAATGCAACACACCAAGGGAAGATCAGACTGACCCCACTCTGTAAATATACACACACCCAAGGAAGAGCAGACTGTCCCCACTCTGTCAATGTAATCCACTCAGGGAAGAGCAGACGGACCCCATTCTGTCAATGTAACCCACCCCAGGGAAGAACAGACTGACCCCACACTGTCAATGTAAACCACTCAGGGAAGAGCAGACTGACCCCACTCTGTCAATGTAACACAACCAGGGAAGAGCTGACTGAACCCACTCTGTCAATGTAACACACCCAGGGAAGAGCAGACTGATACCACTCTCTCAATGTAACACACCCAGGGAAGATCAGACTGACCGCACTCTGCCAATGTAACCAACTCAGGGAAGAGCCGAGTAACCCCACTCTGTCAATGTAACACACCCAGGGAAGAGCAAACTGACCCCATTCTGTCAATGTTACACACCCAGGGAAGATCAGACTGATCCCACTTTGTCAATATAACCAACTCAGGGAAGAGCCGAGTGACCCCACTCTGTCAATGTAACACACTCAGGGATGAGCTGACTGACCGCACTCTGTCAATGTAACCCACCCAGGGATGAGAAGACTGACCTCACTGTCAATGTAACACACCCAGGGAAGAGCAGACTGACCCCACACTGTCAATTTAACCCACTCAGGGAAGAGCAGACTCTCCCCACTCTGTCAATTTAACCCACTCAGGGAAGAGCAGACTGACCCCACTCTGTCAATGTAACACACCCAGGGAAGAGAAGACTGACCCCACTCTGTCAATGTAACACACCCAGGGAAGAGCAGACTCTCCCCACTCTGTCAATGTAACAGTCCCATGGAAGATCAGACTGACCCCACTCTGTCAATGTAACACACCCAGGGAAGAGCAGATTGACCCCACTCTGTCAATGTAACACACCCAGGGAAGAGCAGACTGTCCCCACTCTGTCAATGTAACAGACCCATGGAAGATCAGACTGACCCCACTCTGTCAATGTAACCCAGCCAGGGAAGAGTAGACCGACCCCACTCTGTCAACGTAACACACCATGGGAAGAGCACACTGACCTATCTCTGTCAATGTAACTCTCGCCGGGAAGAGCTGACTGACCCCACTCTGTCAATGTAACAAACCCAGGGAAGATCAGACAGACCCCAGTCTGTCAATGTAACACAACAAGGGAAGACCAGACTGACCCATTGTGTCAATGGAACACACCCAGGGAAGAGCAGTCCGACACCACAGTGTCAATGTAACACACCCAGGGAAGATCAGACTGACCCCAATCTGTCAATGTAACACACCCAGGGAAGATCAGACTGACCACACTCTGTCAATATAACACACCCAGGGAAGAGCAGACTGTCCCCACTCTGTCAATGTAACCCACTCAGGGAAGAGCAGACTGACCCCACTCTGTCAATGAAACCCACCCAGGGAAGTGCAGACTGACCCCACTCTGTCAAAATAACACACCCAGGGAAGAGCAGACTGTTCCAAATCCGTCAATGTCACCCACTCAGGGATGAGTTGACTGACCGCACTCTGTCAATGTAACCCACCCAGGGAAGAGCAGACTGACCCCACTCTGTCAATATAACACACCCAGGGATGAGCAGACTGACCCCACACTGTTAATGTAAACCACACAGGGAAGAGCAGACTGACCCCACTCTGTCAATGTAACACAACCAGGGAAGAGCTGACTGAACCCACTCTGTCAATGGAACACACCCAGTGAAGAGCAGACTGATCCCACTCTCTCAATGTAACACACCCAGGGAAGATCAGACTGACCGCACTCTGCCAATGTAACCAACTCAGGGAAGAGCCGAGTGACCCCACTCTGTCAATGTAACACACCCAGGGAAGAGCAAACTGACCCCATTCTGTCAATGTAACACACCCAGGGAAGATCAGACTGATCCCACTCTGTCAATATAACACACACAGGGAAGAGCAGACTGTCCCCACTCTGTCAATGTGACCCACTCAGGGATTAGCCGACTGACCCCACACTGTTAATGTAAACCACACAGGGAAGAGCAGACTGACCCCACTCTGTCAATTTAACCCACTCAGGGAAGAGCAGACTCTCCCCACTCTCTCAATGTAACACAACCAGGAAGAGAAGACTGACCCCACTCTGTCAATGTAACACACCCAGGGAAGAGCAGACTCTCCCCACTCTGTCAATGTAACAGTCCCATGGAAGATCAGACTGACCCCACTTGTCAATGTAACACACCCAGGGAAGAGCAGATTGACCCCACTCTGTCAATGTAACACATCCAGGGAAGAGCAGACTGTCCCCACTCTGTCAATGTAACAGACCCATGGAAGATCAGACTGACCCCACTCTGTCAATGTAACCCAGCCAGGGAAGAGCAGACCGACCCCACTCTGTCAACGTAACACACCATGGGAAGAGCACACTGACCTATCTCTGTCAATGTAACTCTCGCCGGGAAGAGCTGACTGACCCCACTCTGTCAATGTAACAAACCCAGGGAAGATCAGACAGACCCCAGTCTGTCAATGTAACACAACAAGGGAAGACCAGACTGACCCATTGTGTCAATGGAACACACCCAGGGAAGAGCAGTCCGACCCCACACTGTCAATGTACCACACCCAGGGAAGATCAGACTGACCCCAATCTGTCAATGTTACACACCCAGGGAAATTCAGACTGACCACACTCTGTCAATATAACACACCCAGGGAAGAGCAGACTGCCCCCACTCTGTCAATGTAACCCACTCAGGGAAGAGCAGACTGACCCCACTCTGTCAATGTAACCCACCCAGGGAAGTGCAGACTGACCCCACTCTGTCAATAGAACACACCCAGGGAAGAGCAGACTGTTCGAAATCCGTCAATGTAACCCACCAAGGGGAGAGCAGACTGACCCCACTCTTTCAATGTAACACACCCAGGGATGAGCAGACTGACCCCACTCTGTCAATGTAACCCACCCAGGGAAGAGCAGACTGACCCCACTCTTTCAATGTAACACACCCAGGGAAGAGCAGACTGAACCCATTCTGTCAATGTAACACACCCAGGGAAGAGCAGAAGGACACCACTCTGTCAGTGTAACCCATCCAGGGAAGAGCAGACTGACCCCACTCTTTCAATGTAACCCACCTAGAGAAGAGCAGACTGATTCCACTTCGTCAATGTAACCCACCAAGGGGAGAGCAGACTGACCCCACTCTTTCAATGTAACACACCCAGGGATGAGCAGACTGACCCCACTCTGTCAACGTAACACACCCAGGGAAGAGCAGACTGACCCCACTCTTTCAATGTAACACACCCAGTGAAGATCAGACAGACCCCAGTCTGTCAATGTAACACAACAACGGAAGACCAGACTGACCCATCTGTGCCAATGAACCACACCCAGGGAAGAGCAGTCCGACCCCACACTGTCAATGTAACACACCCAGGGAAGATCAGACTGACGCCAATA
Source organism: Chiloscyllium punctatum (assembly GCF_047496795.1). NCBI lineage: Eukaryota > Metazoa > Chordata > Chondrichthyes > Orectolobiformes > Hemiscylliidae > Chiloscyllium > Chiloscyllium punctatum. The sequence goes on from NC_092742.1 coordinate 114,700,224, forward strand.
TGTCAATGCAACACACCAAGGGAAGATCAGACTGACCCCACTCTGTCAATATAACACACCCAAGGAAGAGCAGACTGTCCGCACTCTGTCAATGTAACCCACTCAGGGAAGAGCAGACTGACCCCATTCTGTCAATGTATCCCACCCAGGGAAGAACAGACTGACCCCACACTGTCAATGTAAACCACTCAGGGAAGAGCAGACTGACCCCACTCTGTCAATATAACACAACCAGTTAAGAGCAGACTGACCCCACTCTGTCAATGAACCCACTCAGTGAAGAGCAGACTGACCCCACTCTGTCAATGTAACACAACCAGGGAAGAGCTGACTGAACCCACTCTGTCAATGTAACACACCCAGGGAAGAGCAGACTGATCCCAATCTCTCAATGTAACACACCCAGGGAAGATCAGACTGACCGCACTCTGCCAATGTAACCAACTCAGGGAACAGCCGAGTGACCCCACTCTGTCAATGTAACACACCCAGCGAAGAGCAAACTGACCCCATTCTGTCAATGTAACACACCCAGGGAAGATCAGACTGACCCCATTCTGTCAATATAACACACCCAGGGAAGAGCAGACTGACCCCACACTGTTAATGTAAACCACACAGGGAAGAGCAGACTGACCCCACTCTGTCAATTTAACCCACTCAGGGAAGAGCAGACTCTCCCCACTCTCTCAATGTAACACAACCAGGGAAGAGAAGACTGACCCCACTCTGTCAATGTAACACACCCAGGGAAGAGCAGACTGACACCACTCTGTCAATGTAACACACCCAGGGAAGAGCAGACTCTCCCCACTCTGTCAATGTAACAGTCCCATGGAAGATCAGACTGACCCCACTCTGTCAATGTAACACACCCAGGGAAGAGCAGATTGACCCCACTCTGTCAATGTAACACACCCAGGGAAGAGCAGACTGTCCCCACTCTGTCAATGTAACAGACCCATGGAAGATCAGACTGACCCCACTCTGTCAATGTAACCCAGCCAGGGAAGAGTAGACCGACCCCACTCTGTCAACGTAACACACCATGGGAAGAGCACACTGACCTATCTCTGTCAATGTAACTCTCGCCGGGAAGAGCTGACTGACCCCACTCTGTCAATGTAACAAACCCAGGGAAGATCAGACAGACCCCAGTCTGTCAATGTAACACAACAAGGGAAGACCAGACTGACCCATTGTGTCAATGGAACACACCCAGGGAAGAGCAGTCCGACACCACAGTGTCAATGTAACACACCCAGGGAAGATCAGACTGACCCCAATCTGTCAATGTAACACACCCAGGGAAGATCAGACTGACCACACTCTGTCAATATAACACACCCAGGGAAGAGCAGACTGTCCCCACTCTGTCAATGTAACCCACTCAGGGAAGAGCAGACTGACCCCACTCTGTCAATGAAACCCACCCAGGGAAGTGCAGACTGACCCCACTCTGTCAAAATAACACACCCAGGGAAGAGCAGACTGTTCCAAATCCGTCAATGTCACCCACTCAGGGATGAGTTGACTGACCGCACTCTGTCAATGTAACCCACCCAGGGAAGAGCAGACTGACCCCACTCTGTCAATATAACACACCCAGGGATGAGCAGACTGACCCCACACTGTTAATGTAAACCACACAGGGAAGAGCAGACTGACCCCACTCTATCAATGTAACACAACCAGGGAAGAGCTGACTGAACCCACTCTGTCAATGGAACACACCCAGTGAAGAGCAGACTGATCCCACTCTCTCAATGTAACACACCCAGGGAAGATCAGACTGACCGCACTCTGCCAATGTAACCAACTCAGGGAAGAGCCGAGTGACCCCACTCTGTCAATGTAACACACCCAGGGAAGAGCAAACTGACCCCATTCTGTCAATGTAACACACCCAGGGAAGATCAGACTGCTCCCACTCTGTCAATATAACACACACAGGGAAGAGCAGACTGTCCCCACTCTGTCAATGTGACCCACTCAGGGATTAGCCGACTGACCCCACACTGTTAATGTAAACCACACAGGGAAGAGCAGACTGACCCCACTCTGTCAATTTAACCCACTCAGGGAAGAGCAGACTCTCCGCACTCTCTCAATGTAACACAACCAGGAAGAGAAGACTGACCCCACTCTGTCAATGTAACACACCCAGGGAAGAGCAGACTGACACCACTCTGTCAATGTAACACACCCAGGGAAGAGCAGACTCTCCCCACTCTGTCAATGTAACAGTCCCATGGAAGATCAGACTGACCCCACTTGTCAATGTAACACATCCAGGTAAGAGCAGACTGTCCCCACTCTGTCAATGTAACAGACCCATGGAAGATCAGACTGACCCCACTCTGTCAATGTAACCCAGCCAGGGAAGAGCAGACCGACCCCACTCTGTCAACGTAACACACCATGGGAAGAGCACACTGACCTATCTCTGTCAATGTAACTCTCGCCGGGAAGAGCTGACTGACCCCACTCTGTCAATGTAACAAACCCAGGGAAGATCAGACAGACCCCAGTCTGTCAATGTAACACAACAAGGGAAGACCAGACTGACCCATTGTGTCAATGGAACACACCCAGGGAAGAGCAGTCCGACCCCACACTGTCAATGTACCACACCCAGGGAAGATCAGACTGACCCCAATCTGTCAATGTTACACACCCAGGGAAGTTCAGACTGACCACACTCTGTCAATATAACACACCCAGGGAAGAGCAGACTGCCCCCACTCTGTCAATGTGACCCACTCAGGGATTAGCCGACTGACCCCACACTGTTAATGTAAACCACACAGGGAAGAGCAGACTGACCCCACTCTGTCAATTTAACCCACTCAGGGAAGAGCAGACTCTCCGCACTCTCTCAATGTAACACAACCAGGAAGAGAAGACTGACCCCACTCTGTCAATGTAACACACCCAGGGAAGAGCAGACTGACACCACTCTGTCAATGTAACACACCCAGGGAAGAGCAGACTCTCCCCACTCTGTCAATGTAACAGTCCCATGGAAGATCAGACTGACCCCACTTGTCAATGTAACACATCCAGGTAAGAGCAGACTGTCCCCACTCTGTCAATGTAACAGACCCATGGAAGATCAGACTGACCCCACTCTGTCAATGTAACCCAGCCAGGGAAGAGCAGACCGACCCCACTCTGTCAACGTAACACACCATGGGAAGAGCACACTGACCTATCTCTGTCAATGTAACTCTCGCCGGGAAGAGCTGACTGACCCCACTCTGTCAATGTAACAAACCCAGGGAAGATCAGACAGACCCCAGTCTGTCAATGTAACACAACAAGGGAAGACCAGACTGACCCATTGTGTCAATGGAACACACCCAGGGAAGAGCAGTCCGACCCCACACTGTCAATGTACCACACCCAGGGAAGATCAGACTGACCCAATCTGTCAATGTTAAACACCCAGGGAAGATCAGACTGACCACACTCTGTCAATAAACACACCCAGGGAAGAGCAGACTGCCCCCACTCTGTCAATGTAACCCACTCAGGGAAGAGCAGACTGACCCCACTCTGTCAATGTAACCCACCCAGGGAAGTGCAGACTGACCCCACTCTGTCAATAGAACACACCCAGGGAAGAGCAGACTGTTCCAAATCCGTCAATGTAACCCATCAAGGGGAGAGCAGACTGACCCCACTCTTTCAATGTAACACACCCAGGGATGAGCAGACTGACCCCACTCTGTCAATGTAACCCACCCAGGGAAGAGCAGACTGACCCCACTCTTTCAATGTAACACACCCAGGGAAGAGCAGACTGAACCCTTTCTGTCAATGTAACACACCCAGGGAAGAGCAGAAGGACACCACTCTGTCAGTGTAACCCATCCAGGGAAGAGCAGACTGACCCCAATCTTTCAATGTAACCCACCTAGAGAAGAGCAGACTGATTCCACTTCGTCAATGTAACCCACCAAGGGGAGAGCAGACTGACCCCACTCTTTCAATGTAACACACCCAGGGATGAGCAGACTGACCCCACTCTGTCAACGTAACACACCCAGGGAAGAGCAGACTGACCCCACTCTTTCAATGTAACACACCCAGTGAAGATCAGACAGACCCCAGTCTGTCAATGTAACACAACAACGGAAGACCAGACTGACCCATCTGTGCCAATGAACCACACCCAGGGAAGAGCAGTCCGACCCCACACTGTCAATGTAACACACCCAGGGAAGATCAGACTGACGCCAATATGTCAATGCAACACACCAAGGGAAGATCAGACTGACCCCACTCTGTCAATATAACACACCCAAGGAAGAGCAGACTGTCCGCACTCTGTCAATGTAACCCACTCAGGGAAGAGCAGACTGACCCCATTCTGTCAATGTATCCCACCCAGGGAAGAACAGACTGACCCCACACTGTCAATGTAAACCACTCAGGGAAGAGCAGACTGACCCCACTCTGTCAATATAACACAACCAGATAAGAGCAGACTGACCCCACTCTGTCAATGAACCCACTCAGTGAAGAGCAGACTGACCCCACTCTGTCAATGTAACACAACCAGGGAAGAGCTGACTGAACCCACTCTGTCAATGTAACACACCCAGGGAAGAGCAGACTGATCCCAATCTCTCAATGTAACACACCCAGGGAAGATCAGACTGACCGCACTCTGCCAATGTAACCAACTCAGGGAACAGCCGAGTGACCCCACTCTGTCAATGTAACACACCCAGCGAAGAGCAAACTGACCCCATTCTGTCAATGTAACACACCCAGGGAAGATCAGACTGACCCCATTCTGTCAATATAACACACCCAGGGAAGAGCAGACTGACCCCACACTGTTAATGTAAACCACACAGGGAAGAGCAGACTGACCCCACTCTGTCAATTTAACCCACTCAGGGAAGAGCAGACTCTCCCCACTCTCTCTCTCTGTAACACAACCAGGGAAGAGAAGACTGACCCCACTCTGTCAATGTAACACACCCAGGGAAGAGCAGACTGACACCACTCTGTCAATGTAACACACCCAGGGAAGAGCAGACTCTCCCCACTCTGTCAATGTAACAGTCCCATGGAAGATCAGACTGACCCCACTCTGTCAATGTAACACACCCAGGGAAGAGCAGATTGACCCCACTCTGTCAATGTAACACACCCAGGGAAGAGCAGACTGTCCCCACTCTGTCAATGTAACAGACCCATGGAAGATCAGACTGACCCCACTCTGTCAATGTAACCCAGCCAGGGAAGAGTAGACCGACCCCACTCTGTCAACGTAACACACCATGGGAAGAGCACACTGACCTATCTCTGTCAATGTAACTCTCGCCGGGAAGAGCTGACTGACCCCACTCTGTCAATGTAACAAACCCAGGGAAGATCAGACAGACCCCAGTCTGTCAATGTAACACAACAAGGGAAGACCAGACTGACCCATTGTGTCAATGGAACACACCCAGGGAAGAGCAGTCCGACACCACAGTGTCAATGTAACACACCCAGGGAAGATCAGACTGACCCCAATCTGTCAATGTAACACACCCAGGGAAGATCAGACTGACCACACTCTGTCAATATAACACACCCAGGGAAGAGCAGACTGTCCCCACTCTGTCAATGTAACAGACCCAAATTTGAGGAAAGACATTCTGGCTATTGAGGGAGTGCAGCGTAGGTTCACGAGGTCAATTCCTGGAATGGCAGGATTGCCTTACACGGAAAGACTGAAGCGACTGGGCTTGTATACCCTTGAGTTTAGAAGACTGAGAGGGGATCTGATTGAAACGTATAGGCTTATGAAAGGATTGGACACTCTGGCAGGAGGGAACATATTTCCGTTGATGGGGGAGTGCCGAACCAGAGGACACAACTTAAAAATACGGGGTAGACCATTTAGGACAGAGATGAGGAGAAACTACTTCACACAGAGAGTGGTGGCTGTGTGGAATGCTCTGCCCCAGAGGGCAGTGGAGGCCCAGTCTCTGGATTCTTTTAAGAAAGAATTGGATAGAGCTCTTAAAGATAGTGGAGTCAAGGGGTATGGAGATAAGGCTGGAACAGGATACTAATTAGGAATGATCAGCCATGATCATATTGAATGGCGGTGCAGGCTCGAAGGGCAGAATGGCCTACTCCTGCATCTATTGTCTATTGTCTATTGTCTATTGTAACCCACTCAGGGAAGAGCAGACTGACCCCACTCTGTCAATGAAACCCACCCAGGGAAGTGCAGACTGACCCCACTCTGTCAAAATAACACACCCAGGGAAGAGCAGACTGTTCCAAATCCGTCAATGTCACCCACTCAGGGATGAGTTGACTGACCGCACTCTGTCAATGTAACCCACCCAGGGAAGAGCAGACTGACCCCACTCTGTCAATATAACACACCCAGGGATGAGCAGACTGACCCCACACTGTTAATGTAAACCACACAGGGAAGAGCAGACTGACCCCACTCTGTCAATGTAACACAACCAGGGAAGAGCTGACTGAACCCACTCTGTCAATGGAACACACCCAGTGAAGAGCAGACTGATCCCACTCTCTCAATGTAACACACCCAGGGAAGATCAGACTGACCGCACTCTGCCAATGTAACCAACTCAGGGAAGAGCCGAGTGACCCCACTCTGTCAATGTAACACACCCAGGGAAGAGCAAACTGACCCCATTCTGTCAATGTAACACACCCAGGGAAGATCAGACTGATCCCACTCTGTCAATATAACACACACAGGGAAGAGCAGACTGTCCCCACTCTGTCAATGTGACCCACTCAGGGATTAGCCGACTGACCCCACACTGTTAATGTAAACCACACAGGGAAGAGCAGACTGACCCCACTCTGTCAATTTAACCCACTCAGGGAAGAGCAGACTCTCCGCACTCTCTCAATGTAACACAACCAGGGAAGAGAAGACTGACCCCACTCTGTCAATGTAACACACCCAGGGAAGAGCAGACTGACACCACTCTGTCAATGTAACACACCCAGGGAAGAGCAGACTCTCCCCACTCTGTCAATGTAACAGTCCCATGGAAGATCAGACTGACCCCACTCTGTCAATGTAACACACCCAGGGAAGAGCAGATTGACCCCACTCTGTCAATGTAACACACCCAGGGAAGAGCAGACTGTCCCCACTCTGTCAATGTAACAGACCCATGGAAGATCAGACTGACCCCACTCTGTCAATGTAACCCAGCCAGGGAAGAGTAGACCGACCCCACTCTGTCAACGTAACACACCATGGGAAGAGCACACTGACCTATCTCTGTCAATGTAACTCTCGCCGGGAAGAGCTGACTGACCCCACTCTGTCAATGTAACAAACCCAGGGAAGATCAGACAGACCCCAGTCTGTCAATGTAACACAACAAGGGAAGACCAGACTGACCCATTGTGTCAATGGAACACACCCAGGGAAGAGCAGTCCGACACCACAGTGTCAATGTAACACACCCAGGGAAGATCAGACTGACCCCAATCTGTCAATGTAACACACCCAGGGAAGATCAGACTGACCACACTCTGTCAATATAACACACCCAGGGAAGAGCAGACTGTCCCCACTCTGTCAATGTAACCCACTCAGGGAAGAGCAGACTGACCCCACTCTGTCAATGAAACCCACCCAGGGAAGTGCAGACTGACCCCACTCTGTCAAAATAACACACCCAGGGAAGAGCAGACTGTTCCAAATCCGTCAATGTCACCCACTCAGGGATGAGTTGACTGACCGCACTCTGTCAATGTAACCCACCCAGGGAAGAGCAGACTGACCCCACTCTGTCAATATAACACACCCAGGGATGAGCAGACTGACCCCACACTGTTAATGTAAACCACACAGGGAAGAGCAGACTGACCCCACTCTGTCAATGTAACACAACCAGGGAAGAGCAGACTGACCCCACACTGTTAATGTAAACCACACAGGGAAGAGCAGACTGACCCCACTCTGTCAATGTAACACAACCAGGGAAGAGCTGACTGAACCCACTCTGTCAATGGAACACACCCAGTGAAGAGCAGACTGATCCCACTCTCTCAATGTAACACACCCAGGGAAGATCAGACTGACCGCACTCTGCCAATGTAACCAACTCAGGGAAGAGCCGAGTGACCCCACTCTGTCAATGTAACACACCCAGGGAAGAGCAAACTGACCCCATTCTGTCAATGTAACACACCCAGGGAAGATCAGACTGATCCCACTCTGTCAATATAACACACACAGGGAAGAGCAGACTGTCCCCACTCTGTCAATGTGACCCACTCAGGGATTAGCCGACTGACCCCACACTGTTAATGTAAACCACACAGGGAAGAGCAGACTGACCCCACTCTGTCAATTTAACCCACTCAGGGAAGAGCAGACTCTCCCCACTCTCTCAATGTAACACAACCAGGAAGAGAAGACTGACCCCACTCTGTCAATGTAACACACCCAGGGAAGAGCAGACTGACACCACTCTGTCAATGTAACACACCCAGGGAAGAGCAGGCTCTCCCCACTCTGTCAATGTAACAGTCCCATGGAAGATCAGACTGACCCCACTTGTCAATGTAACACACCCAGGGAAGAGCAGATTGACCCCACTCTGTCAATGTAACACATCCAGGGAAGAGCAGACTGTCCCCACTCTGTCAATGTAACAGACCCATGGAAGATCAGACTGACCCCACTCTGTCAATGTAACCCAGCCAGGGAAGAGCAGACCGACCCCACTCTGTCAACGTAACACACCATGGGAAGAGCACACTGACCTATCTCTGTCAATGTAACTCTCGCCGGGAAGAGCTGACTGACCCCACTCTGTCAATGTAACAAACCCAGGGAAGATCAGACAGACCCCAGTCTGTCAATGTAACACAACAAGGGAAGACCAGACTGACCCATTGTGTCAATGGAACACACCCAGGGAAGAGCAGTCCGACCCCACACTGTCAATGTACCACACCCAGGGAAGATCAGACTGACCCCAATCTGTCAATGTTACACACCCAGGGAAGATCAGACTGACCACACTCTGTCAATATAACACACCCAGGGAAGAGCAGACTGCCCCCACTCTGTCAATGTAACCCACTCAGGGAAGAGCAGACTGACCCCACTCTGTCAATGTAACCCACCCAGGGAAGTGCAGACTGACCCCACTCTGTCAATATAACACACCCAGGGAAGAGCAGACTGTTCGAAATCCGTCAATGTAACCCACCAAGGGGAGAGCAGACTGACCCCACTCTTTCAATGTAACCCATCCAGGGAAGAGCAGACTGACCCCACTCTTTCAATGTAACCCACCTAGAGAAGAGCAGACTGATTCCACTTCGTCAATGTAACCCACCAAGGGGAGAGCAGACTGACCCCACTCTTTCAATGTAACACACCCAGGGATGAGCAGACTGACCCCACTCTGTCAACGTAACACACCCAGGGAAGAGCAGACTGACCCCACTCTTTCAATGTAACACACCCAGTGAAGATCAGACAGACCCCAGTCTGTCAATGTAACACAACAACGGAAGACCAGACTGACCCATCTGTGCCAATGAACCACACCCAGGGAAGAGCAGTCCGACCCCACACTGTCAATGTAACACACCCAGGGAAGATCAGACTGACGCCAATATGTCAATGCAACACACCAAGGGAAGATCAGACTGACCCCACTCTGTCAATATAACACACCCAAGGAAGAGCAGACTGTCCGCACTCTGTCAATGTAACCCACTCAGGGAAGAGCAGACTGACCCCATTCTGTCAATGTATCCCACCCAGGGAAGAACAGACTGACCCCACACTGTCAATGTAAACCACTCAGGGAAGAGCAGACTGACCCCACTCTGTCAATATAACACAACCAGATAAGAGCAGACTGACCCCACTCTGTCAATGAACCCACTCAGTGAAGAGCAGACTGACCCCACTCTGTCAATGTAACACAACCAGGGAAGAGCTGACTGAACCCACTCTGTCAATGTAACACACCCAGGGAAGAGCAGACTGATCCCAATCTCTCAATGTAACACACCCAGGGAAGATCAGACTGACCGCACTCTGCCAATGTAACCAACTCAGGGAACAGCCGAGTGACCCCACTCTGTCAATGTAACACACCCAGCGAAGAGCAAACTGACCCCATTCTGTCAATGTAACACACCCAGGGAAGATCAGACTGACCCCATTCTGTCAATATAACACACCCAGGGAAGAGCAGACTGTTCTCAATCCGTCAATGTAACCCACTTAGGGATGAGTTGACTGACCGCACTCTGTCAATGTAACCCACCCAGGGAAGAGCAGACTGACACCACTCTGTCAATATAACAAACCCAGGGATGAGAAGACTGACCTCACTGTCAATGTAACACACCCAGGGAAGAGCAGACTGACCCCACACTGTAAATGTAAACCACACTGGGAAGAGCAGACTCTCCCCACTCTCTCAATGTAACACAACCAGGGTAGAGCTGACTGACCCCACTCTGTCAATGTAACACACCCAGGGAAGAGCAGACTGTCCCCACTCTGTCAATGTAACAGTCCCATGGAAGATCAGACTGACCCCACTCTGTCAATGTAACACGCCCAGGGAAGAGCAAACTGAACCCACTCTGTCAATGTAACACACCCAGGGAAGAACAGACTGACCCCACTCTGTTAATGTAACACACCCAGGCAAGAGCAGACTGAACCCACATTGTCAAAGTAACACACCAAGGGAAGAGCAGACTGACCCCACTCTGTCAATGTAACACACACAGGGAAGAGCAGACTGACCACACTCTGTCAATGTAACACACCCAGTGAAGAGCAGACTGACCCGACTCTGTCATTGTAACACACCCAGGGAAGAGCAGACTGACCAATCTGTATCAATGGAACACAGCCAGGGAAGAGCAGTCCGACCCGACACTGTCAATGTAACTCACGCAGGGAAGATCAGACTGACCTCACTCGGTTAGTGTAACCCACTCAGGGCAGAGCAGACTGACCCCACTCTGTCAATGTAACACACGCAGGGAAGATCAGACTGACCCCACTCTGTCAATGTAACACACCCAGGGAAGAGCAGATTGACCCCACTCTGTCAATGTAACACACCCAGGGAAGAGCAGACTGTCCCCACTCTGTCAATGTAACAGACCCATGGAAGATCAGACTGACCCCACTCTGTCAATGTAACCCAGCCAGGGAAGAGCAGACCGACCCAACTCTGTCAACGTAACACACCATGGGAAGAGCACACTGACCTATCTCTGTCAATGTAACTCTCGCCGGGAAGAGCTGACTGACCCCACTCTGTCAATGTAACAAACCCAGGGAAGATCAGACAGACCCCAGTCTGTCAATGTAACACAACAAGGGAAGACCAGACTGACCCATTGTGTCAATGGAACACACCCAGGGAAGAGCAGTCCGACCCGACACTGACAATGTAACACACCCAGGGAAGATCAGACTGACCCCAATCTGTCAATGTTACACACCCAGGGAAGATCAGACTGACCACACTCTGTCAATATAACACACCCAGGGAAGAGCAGACTGTCCCCACTCTGTCAATGTAACCCACTCAGGGAAGAGCAGACTGACCCCACTCTGTCAATGTAACCCACCCAGGGAAGTGCAGACTGACCCCACTCAGTCAATATAACACACCCAGGGAAGAGCAGACTGTTCCAAATCCGTCAATGTAACCCACCAAGGGGAGAGCAGACTGACCCCACTCTTTCAATGTAACACACCCAGGGATGAGCAGACTGACCCCACTCTGTCAATGTAAACCACCCAGGGAAGAGCAGACTGAACCCACTCTTTCAATGTAACACACCCAGGGAAGAGCAGACTGAACCCATTCTGTCAATGTAACACACCCAGGGAAGAGCAGAAGGACACCACTCTGTCAGTGTAACCCATCCAGGGAAGAGCAGACTGACCCCACTCTTTCAATGTAACCCACCTAGAGAAGAGCAGACTGATTCCACTTCGTCAATGTAACCCACCAAGGGGAGAGCAGACTGACCCCACTCTTTCAATGTAACACACCCAGGGATGAGCAGACTGACCCCACTCTGTCAACGTAACACACCCAGGGAAGAGCAGACTGACCCCACACTTTCAATGTAACACACCCAGTGAAGATCAGACAGACCCCAGTCTGTCAATGTAACACAACAACGGAAGACCAGACTGACCCATCTGTGCCAATGAACCACACCCAGGGAAGAGCAGTCCGACCCCACACTGTCAATGTAACACACCCAGGGAAGATCAGACTGACCCCAATATGTCAATGCAACACACCAAGGGAAGATCAGACTGACCCCACTCTGTCAATATAACACACCCAAGGAAGAGCAGACTGTCCGCACTCTGTCAATGTAACCACCTCAGGGAAGAGCAGACTGACCACATTCTGTCAATGTAACCCACCCAGGGAAGAACAGACTGACCCCACACTGTCAATGTAAACCACTCAGGGAAGAGCAGACTGACCCCACTCTGTCAATATAACACAACCAGATAAGAGCAGACTGACCCCACTCTGTCAATGAACCCACTCAGTGAAGAGCAGACTGACCCCACTCTGTCAATGTAACACAACCAGGGAAGAGCTGACTGATCCCACTCTGTCAATGCAACACACCCAGGGAAGAGCAGACTGATCCCAATCTCTCAATGTAACACACCCAGGGAAGATCAGACTGACCGCACTCTGCCAATGTAACCAACTCAGGGAAGAGCCGAGTGACCCCACTCTGTCAATGTAACACACCCAGCGAAGAGCAAACTGACCCCATTCTGTCAATGTAACACACCCAGGGAAGATCAGACTGACCCCATTCTGTCAATATAACACACCCAGGGAAGAGCAGACTGTTCCCAATCCGTCAGTGTAACCCACTCAGGGATGAGTTGACTGACCGCACTCTGTCAATGTAACCCACCCAGGGAAGAGCAGACTGACACCACTCTGTCAATATAACAAACCCAGGGATGAGAAGACTGACCTCACTGTCAATGTAACACACCCAGGGAAGAGCAGACTGTCCCCACTCTGTCAATGTAACAGTCCCATGGAAGATCAGACTGACCCCACTCTGTCAGTGTAACACGCCCAGGGAAGAGCAAACTGAACCCACTCTGTCAATGTAACACACCCAGGCAAGAGCAGACTGAACCCACATTGTCAAAGTAACACACCAAGGGAAGAGCAGACTGACCCCACTCTGTCAATGTAACACACACAGGGAAGAGCAGACTGACCCCACTCTGTCAATGTAACACACCCAGGGAAGAGCAGACTGACCCGACTCTGTCATTGTAACACACCCAGGGAAGAGCAGACTGGCCAATCTGTATCAATGGAACACACCCAGGGCAGAGCAGTCCGACCCGACACTGTCAATGTAACACACGCAGGGAAGATCAGACTGACCTCACTCGGTTAGTGTAACCCACTCAGGGCAGAGCAGACTGACCCCACTCTGTCAATGTAACACACGCAGGGAAGAACAGACTGACCCGACACTGTCAATGTAAACCACTCAGGGAAGAGCAGACTGACCCCACTCTGTCAATATAACACAACAAGGGAAGAGCTGTCTGTCCGCACTCTGTCAATGTAACACAACCAGGGAAGGGCAGACTGATCCCACTCTCTCAATGTAACACACCCAGGGAACATCAGACTGACACCACTCTGTCAGTGTAACCAACTCAGGGAAGAGAAGACTGACCCCACTCTGTCAATGTAACATACCCAGCGAAGAGCAAACTGAACCCACTCTGTCAATGTGACACAACCAGGGAAGATCAGACTGACCCCACTCTGTCAATGTAACACACCCAGGGAAGAGCAGACTGACCTCGCTCTGTCAAAGTAACACACCCAGAGAAGAGCAGACTGACCCCACTCTGTCAATGTAACACACCCATGGAAGGACAGACTGACCTCACTCTGTTAATGTAACACACCCAGGGAAGAGCAGACTGATCCAACTCCGTCAATGTAACCCAGCCAGTGAAGAGCAGACCGACCCCACTCTATCAATGTAACCCAGCCAGTGAAGAGCAGACTGACCCCATTCTGTCATTTTACCATAAAAAGGGAAGACCAGACCGACCCTTCTATGTCAATGGAACACACCCATGGAAGAGCAGACTGAGCCCATACTGTCAATGTAACACAACCAGGGAAGATCAGACTGACCCAACTCTGACAATGTAACACACCCAGGGAAGATCAGACTGACCCAACTCTGACAATGTCACACACCCAGGGAAGAGCAGACTGACCCCACTCTGTCAGTGTAACAGACCCAGGGAAGAGCAGACTGACCCCACTCTGTCAATGTAACACACCCAGGGAAAAGCAGACAGACCCCACTCTGTCAATGTAATAACACACCCACGAAAGAGCAACTGATCCCACTCTGTCAATGTAGCAAATCCAGGGAAGAGCAGACTGACCACACTCTGTCAATGTAACACATTTAGGGAAGAGCAATGGATCCCACACTGTCAATGTCACACACCCAGGGAAGAGCAGACCGACCCCACTCTGTAAATGTAACACATTTAGGGAAGATCAGACTGACCCCACTCTGTCAATGTAACACACCCAGGGAAGAGCAGACTGACCCCACTCTATCAATGTAACACACCCAGGGAATTGCAGACTGACCCCACTCTGTCAATGTAACACACCCAGGGAAGAGCAGACTGATCCCACTCTGTGAAAGTAACCCACCCAGGGAAGAGCAGACTGACCCCACTCTGTCAGTGTAACACACGCAAGGACAAGCAGATTGACCCCACTCTGTCAATGTAACACACGCAGGGAAGAACAGACTGACACCACTCTTTCAATGTAACCAACTCAGAGAAGAGCAGACTGACCTCACACCGTCAATCTAACACACCCAGGGAAGAGCAGACTGACCTCACTCTGTCAATGTAACACACCCAGGGAAGAGAAGACTGACCCCATTCTGTCAATGTAACACACCCAGGGAAGAGCAAACTGACCCGACTCTGTCAATGTAAAACACCCAGGGAAGACCAGACTGACCCATCTGTGTCAATGGAACGCACCCAGGGATGAGCAGTCCGACTTCACACTGTCAATGTAACACACCCAGGGAAGATCAGACTGACACCAATCTGTCAATGTAACACACCCAGGGAAGAGCAGACTGTCCCCACTCAGTCAATGTAACACACGCAGGGAAGCACACACAGACCCCACACTGTCAATGTAAACCACTCAGGGAAGAGCAGACTGACCCCACTCTGTCAACGTAACACACCCAGGGAAGAGCAGACTGACCCGACTCTGTCAATGTAACATACACAGCGAAGAGCAGACTGACCGAACTCTGTCAAAGTAACATACCCAGGGAGGAGCAGACTGAACCCACTCTGTGAATATAACACAACCAGGGAAGATCAGACAGACCCCAGTCTGTCAATGTAACACAACAAGGGAAGACCAGACTGACACATTGTGTCAATGCAACACACCCAGGGAAGAGCAGTCTGACCCCACACTGTCAATGTAACACACCCAGGGAAGAGCAGACTGTCCCCACTCTGTCAATGTAACCCACTCAGGGAAGAGCAGACTGACCCCACTCTGACAATGTAACCCACCCAGGGAAGTGCAGACTGACCCCACTCTGTCAATATAACACACCCAGGGATGAGCAGCCTGACCCCACTCTGTGAATTTAACCCACTCAGTGAAGAACAGACTGACCCCACTCTCTCAATGTAATACACCCAGGGAAGAGCAGACTGATCCCACTCTCTCAATGTAACACAAACAGGGAAGAGAAGACTGACCCCACTCTGTCAATGTAACCAACTCAGGGAAGAGAAGACTGACCCCACTCTGTCAATGTAACACTCCCAGGGAAGAGCAAACTGAACCCACTCTGTCAATGTAACACACCCAGGGAAGACCAGACTGACCCCACTCTGTCAATGTAACACACCCAGGGAAGAGCAAACTGAACCCACTCTGTCAAGGTAACACACCAAGGGAAGAGCAGACTGACCCCACTCTGTCAAAGTAACACACCAAGGGAAGACCAGACTGACCCCACTCTGTCAATGTAACACACCCAGGCAAGAGCAGACTGAACCCACTCTGTCAAAGTAACACACCAAGGGAAGAGCAGACTGACCCCACACTGTCAATGTAAACCACTCAGGGAAGAGCAGACTGACCCCACTCTGTCAATATAACACACCCAGGGAAGAGCAGACTGATCCCACTCTCTCTATGTAACACACCCAGGGAAGAGCAGACTGACCCCACTCTGTCAATGTAACACAACCAGGGAAGATCAGACTGACCCCACTCTGTCAATGTAACACACCCAAGGAAGGACAGACTGACCTCACTCTGTTTATGTAACACCCCCAGAGAAGAGCAGACTGACCCCACTCTGTCAATGTAACTCACCCAAGGAAGGACAGACTGACCTCACTCTGTTAATGTAACCCAGCCAGTGAAGAGCAGACCGACCCCATTCTGTCATTGTACCATAACAAGGGAAGACCAGACTGACCCTTCTATGTCAATGGAACAAACCCATGGAAGAGCAAACTGATCCCATACTGTCAATGTAACACACCCAGGGAAGATCAGACTGACCCAACTCTGACAATGTCACACACCCAGGGAAGAGCAGACTGACCCAACTCTGTCAATGTAACACATTTAGGGAAGATCAGACTGACCCCACTCTGTCAATGTAACACACCCAGGAAAGAGCAGACTGACCCCACTCTGTCAATGTAACACACCCAGGGAATTGCAGACTGACCCCCCTCTGTCAATGTAACACACCCAGGGAAGAGCAGACGGATCCCACTCTGTGAAAGTAACCCACCGAGGGAAGAGCAGACTGACCCCACTCTGTCAGTGTAACACACCCAGTGAAGAGCAGACTGACCCCACTCTTTCAATGTAACAAACTCAGAGAAGAGCAGACTGACCTCACACCGTCAATCTAACACACCCAGGGAAGAGCAGACTGACCTCACTCTGTCAATGTAACACACCCAGGGAAGAGAAGACTGACCCCATTCTGTCAATGTAACACACCCAGGGAAGAGCAAACTGACCCGACTCTGTCAATGTAAAACACCCAGGGAAGACCAGACTGACCCATCTGTGTCAATGGAACGCACCCAGGGAAGAGCAGACCGACTCCATACTGTCAATGTAACACACACAGGGAAGATCAGACTGACCCCAATCTGTCAATGTAACACACCCAGGGAAGAGCTGACTGCCCCCACTCTGTCAATGTAACCCACTCAGGGAAGAGCAGACTGTCCCCACTCGGTTAGTGTAACCCACTCAGGGCAGAGCAGACTGACCCCACTCTGTCAATGTAACACACGCAGGGAAGAACAGACTGACCCCACACTGTCAATCTAAACCACTCAGGGAAGAGCAGACTGACCCCACTCTGTCAATATAACACAACCAGGGAAGAGCTGACTCTCCGCACTCTGTCAATGTAACACAACCAGGGAAGTGGCAGACTGATCCCACTCTCTCAATGTAACACACCCAGGGAAGATCAGACTGACACCACTCTGTCAATGTAACACACCCAGTGAAGAGCAGACTGACCCCACTCTGTCAATGTAACACAACCAGGGAATATCAGACTGACCCCACTCTTAAAAGTAACACACCCAGCGAAGTGCAGACTGATCCCACTCTGTCAAAGTAACACACCCAGAGAAGAGCAGACTGACCCCACTCTGTCAATGTAACACACCCAGGGAAGGACAGACTGACCTCACTCTGTTAATGTAACACACCCAGGGAAGAGCAGACTGATTCAACTCTGTCAATGTAACCCAGCCAGTGAAGAGCAGACCGACCCCACTCTATCAATGTAACCCAGCCAGTGAAGAGCAGACTGACCCCATTCTGTCATTGTACCATAACAAGGGAAGACCAGACTGACCCTTCTATGTCAATGGAACACACCCATGGAAGAGCAGACTGATCCCATACTGTCAATGTAACACACCCAGGGAAGATCAGACTGACCCCACTCTGTCAGTGTAACAGACCCAGGGAAGAGCAGACTGAGCCCACTCTGTCAATGTAACACACCCAGGGAAGAGCAGACTGACCCCACTCTGTCAATGTAACACAACCAGGGAAGATCAGACTGATCCCACACTGTCAATGTAACACACCCAGGGAAGAGCAGACTGACCTCGCTCTGTCAAAGTAACACACACTGAGAAGAGCAGACTGACCCCACTCTGTCAATGTAACACACGCAGGGAAGAGCAGACTGATACCACTCTCTCAATGTAACACAAACAGGGAAGAGAAGACTGACCCCACTCTGTCAATGTAACCAACTCAGGGAAGAGAAGACTGACCCCACTCTGTCAATGTAACACACCCAGGGAAGAGCAAACTGAACCCACTCTGTCAATGTAACACACCCAGGGAAGAACAGACTGACCCCACTCTGTTAATGTAACACACCCAGGCAAGAGCCGACTGAACCCACTCTGTCAAAGTAACACACCAAGGGAAGAGCAGACTGACCCCACTCTGTGAAAGTAACCCACCCAGGGAAGAGCAGACTGACCCCACTCTGTCAATGTAACACACCCAGGGAAGAGCAAACTGAACCCACTCTGTCAATGTAACACACCCAGGGAAGAACAGACTGACTGCACTCTGTTAATGTAACACACCCAGGCAAGAGCAGACTGAACCCACTCTGTCAAAGTAACAAACCAAGGGAAGAGCAGACTGAACCCACACTGTCAATGTAAACCACTCAGCGAAGAGCAGACTGACCCCACTCTGTCAATATAACACAACCAGGTAAGAGCAGACTGACCCAACTCTCTCAATTTAACCCACTCAGCGAAGAGCAGACTGACCCCACTCTGTCAAAGTAACACACCAAGGGAAGAGCAGACTGACCCCACTCTGTCAATGTAACACACCCAGGGAAGAGCAAACTGAACCCACTCTGTCAATGTAACACACCCAGGGAAGAACAGACTGACTGCACTCTGTTAATGTAACACACCCAGGCAAGAGCAGACTGAACCCACTCTGTCAAAGTAACAAACCAAGGGAAGAGCAGACTGACCACACACTGTCAATGTAAACCACTCAGGGAAGAGCAGACTGACCCCACTCTGTCAATATAACACAAAAAGGTAAGAGCAGACTGACCCAACTCTGTCAATTTAACCCACTCAGTGAAGAACAGACTGACCCCACTCTCTCAATGTAATACACCCAGGGAAGAGCAGACTGATCCCACTCTCTCAATGTAACACAAACAGGGAAGAGAAGACTGACCCCACTCTGTCAATGTAACCAACTCAGGGAAGAGAAGACTGACCCCACTCTGTCAATGTAACACTCCCAGGGAAGAGCAAACTGAACCCACTCTGTCAATGTAACACACCCAGGGAAGAACAGACTGACCCCACTCTGTTAATGTAACACACCAAGGGAAGACCAGACTGACCCCACTCTGTCAATGTAACACACCCAGGGAAGAGCAAACTGAACCCACTCTGTCAAGGTAACACACCAAGGGAAGAGCAGACTGACCCCACTCTGTCAAAGTAACACACCAAGGGAAGACCAGACTGACCCCACTCTGTCAATGTAACACACCCAGGGAAGAGCAAACTGAACCCACTCTGTCAATGTAACACACCCAGGGAAGAACAAACTGACTGCACTCTGTTAATGTAACACACCCAGGCAAGAGCAGACTGAACCCACTCTGTCAAAGTAACACACCAAGGGAAGAGCAGACTGACCCCACACTGTCAATGTAAACCACTCAGGGAAGAGCAGACTGACCCCACTCTGTCAATATAACACACCCAGGGAAGAGCAGACTGATCCCACTCTCTCTATGTAACACACCCAGGCAAGAGCAGACTGACCCCACTCTGTCAATGTAACACACCCAGGGAATTGCAGACTGACCCTACTCTGTCAATGTAACACACCCAGAGAAGAGCAGACTGACCCCACTCTGTCAATGTAACACACCCAAGGAAGGACAGACTGACCTCACTCTGTTTATGTAACACACCCAGAGAAGAGCAGACTGACCCCACTCTGTCAATGTAACACACCCAAGGAAGGACAGACTGACCTCACTCTGTTAATGTAACCCAGCCAGTGAAGAGCAGACCGACCCCATTCTGTCATTGTACCATAACAAGGGAAGACCAGACTGACCCTTCTATGTCAATGGAACAAACCCATGGAAGAGCAAACTGATCCCATACTGTCAATGTAACACACCCAGGGAAGATCAGACTGACCCCACTCTGTCAATGTAACACACCCAGGAAAGAGCAGACTGACCCCACTCTGTCAATGTAACACACCCAGGGAATTGCAGACTGACCCCCCTCTGTCAATGTAACACACCCAGGGAAGAGCAGACGGATCCCACTCTGTGAAAGTAACCCACCCAGGGAAGAGCAGACTGACCCCACTCTGTCAGTGTAACACACCCAGGGAAGAGCAGACTGACCCCACTCTTTCAATGTAACAAACTCAGAGAAGAGCAGACTGACCTCACACCGTCAATCTAACACACCCAGGGAAGAGCAGACTGACCTCACTCTGTCAATGTAACACACCCAGGGAAGAGAAGACTGACCCCATTCTGTCAATGTAACACACCCAGGGAAGAGCAAACTGACCCGACTCTGTCAATGTAAAACACCCAGGGAAGACCAGACTGACCCATCTGTGTCAATGGAACGCACCCAGGGAAGAGCAGACCGACTCCATACTGTCAATGTAACACACACAGGGAAGATCAGACTGACCCCAATCTGTCAATGTAACACACCCAGGGAAGAGCTGACTGCCCCCACTCTGTCAATGTAACCCACTCAGGGAAGAGCAGACTGTCCCCACTCGGTTAGTGTAACCCACTCAGGGCAGAGCAGACTGACCCCACTCTGTCAATGTAACACACGCAGGGAAGAACAGACTGACCCCACACTGTCAATCTAAACCACTCAGGGAAGAGCAGACTGACCCCACTCTGTCAATATAACACAACCAGGGAAGAGCTGACTCTCCGCACTCTGTCAATGTAACACAACCAGGGAAGTGGCAGACTGATCCCACTCTCTCAATGTAACACACCCAGGGAAGATCAGACTGACACCACTCTGTCAATGTAACACACCCAGTGAAGAGCAGACTGACCCCACTCTGTCAATGTAACACAACCAGGGAATATCAGACTGACCCCACTCTTAAAAGTAACACACCCAGCGAAGTGCAGACTGATCCCACTCTGTCAAAGTAACACACCCAGAGAAGAGCAGACTGACCCCACTCTGTCAATGTAACACACCCAGGGAAGGACAGACTGACCTCACTCTGTTAATGTAACACACCCAGGGAAGAGCAGACTGATTCAACTCTGTCAATGTAACCCAGCCAGTGAAGAGCAGACCGACCCCACTCTATCAATGTAACCCAGCCAGTGAAGAGCAGACTGACCCCATTCTGTCATTGTACCATAACAAGGGAAGACCAGACTGACCCTTCTATGTCAATGGAACACACCCATGGAAGAGCAGACTGATCCCATACTGTCAATGTAACACACCCAGGGAAGATCAGACTGACCCAACTCTGACAATGTCACACACCCAGGGAAGAGCAGACTGACCCCACTCTGTCAGTGTAACAGACCCAGGGAAGAGCAGACTGAGCCCACTCTGTCAATGTAACACACCCAGGGAAGAGCAGACTGACCCCACTCTGTCAATGTAACACAACCAGGGAAGATCAGACTGATCCCACACTGTCAATGTAACACACCCAGGGAAGAGCAGACTGACCTCGCTCTGTCAAAGTAACACACACTGAGAAGAGCAGACTGACCCCACTCTGTCAATGTAACACACGCAGGGAAGGACAGACTGACCTCACTCTGTTAATGTAACACACCCAGGGAAGAGCAGACTGATCCAACTCTGTCAATGTAACCCAGCCAGTGAAGAGCAGACCGACCCCACTCTATCAATGTAACCCAGCCAGTGAAGAGCAGACTGACCACATTCTGTCATTGTACCATTACAAGGGAAGACCAGACTGACCCTTCTATGTCAATGGAACACACCCATGGAAGAGCAGACTGTTACCATACTTTCAATGTAACACACCCAGGGAAGATCAGACTGACCCAACTCTGACAATGTAACACACCCAGGGAAGATCAGACTGACCCAACTCTGAAAATGTCACACACCCAGGGAAGAGCAGACTGACCCCACTCTGTCAGTGTAACAGATCCAGGGAAGAGCAGACTGACCCCACTCTGTCAATGTAACACTCCCAGGGAAGAGCAGACAGACCCCACTCTGTCAATGTAACACACCCACGGAAGAGAAACTGATCCCACTCTGTCAATGTAGCAAATCCAGGGAAGAGCAGACTGACCCCACTCTGTCAATGTAACACATTTAGGGAAGAGCAACGGATCCCACACTGTCAATGTCACACACCCAGGGAAGAGCAGACCGACCCCACTCTGTAAATGTAACACATTTAGGGAAGATCAGACTGACCCCACTCTGTCAATGTAACACACCCAGGGAAGAGCAGACTGACCCCACTCTGTCAATGTAACACACCCAGGGAATTGCAGACTGACCCCACTCTGTCAATGTAACACACCCTGGGAAGAGCAGACTGATCCCACTCTGTGAAAGTAACCCACCCAGGGAAGAGCAGACTGACCCCACTCTGTCAGTGTAACACACGCAAGGACAAGCAGATTGACCCCACTCTGTCAATGTAACACACGCAGGGAAGAGCAGACTGACACCACTCTTTCAATGTAACCAACTCAGAGAAGAGCTGACTGACCTCACACCGTCAATCTAACACACCCAGGGAAGGGCAGACTGACCTCACTCTGTCAATGTAACACACCCAGGGAAGAGAAGACTGACCCCATTCTGTCAATGTAACACACCCAGGGAAGAGCAAACTGACCCGACTCTGTCAATGTGAAACACCCGGGGAAGACCAGACTGACCCATCTGTGTCAATGGAACGCACCCAGGGAAGAGCAGTCCGACTCCACACTGTCAATGTAACACACGCAGGGAAGAACAGACTGACCCCACACTGTCAATGTAAACCACTCAGGGAAGAGCAGACTGACCCCACTCTGTCAACGTAACACACCCAGGGAAGAGCAGACTGACCCGACTCTGTCAATGAAACATACACCGGGAAGAGCAGACTGACCGAACTCTGTCAAAGTAACATACCCAGGGAGGAGCAGACTGACCCCACTCTGTGAATATAACATAACCAGGGAAGATCAGACAGACCCCAGTCTGTCAATGTAACACACCCAGGGATGAGCAGACTGACCCCACTCTGTCAATATAACACACCCAGGGATGAGCAGCCTGACCCCACTCTGTGAATTTAACCCACTCAGTGAAGAACAGACTGACCCCACTCTCTCAATGTAATACACCCAGGGAAGAGCAGACTGATACCACTCTCTCAATGTAACACAAACAGGGAAGGGAAGACTGACCCCACTCTGTCAATGTAACCAACTCAGGGAAGAGAAGACTGACCCCACTCTGTCAATGTAACACACCCAGGGAAGAGCAAACTGAACCCACTCTGTCAATGTAACACACCCAGGGAAGAACAGACTGACCCCACTCTGTTAATGTAACACACCCAGGCAAGAGCAGACTGAACCCACTCTGTCAAAGTAACACACCAAGGGAAGAGCAGACTGACCCCACTCTGTCAAAGTAACACACCAAGGGAAGAGCAGACTGACCCCACTCTGTCAATGTAACACACCCAGGGAAGAGCAAACTGAACCCACTCTGTCAATGTAACACACCCAGGGAAGAACAGACTGACTGCACTCTGTTAATGTAACACACCCAGGCAAGAGCAGACTGAACCCACTCTGTCAAAGTAACAAACCAAGGGAAGAGCAGACTGACCCCACACTGTCAATGTAAACCACTCAGCGAAGAGCAGACTGACCCCACTCTGTCAATATAACACAACCAGGTAAGAGCAGACTGACCCAACTCTCTCAATTTAACCCACTCAGGGAAGAGCAGACTGACCCCACTCTGTCAAAGTAACACACCAAGGGAAGAGCGGACTGACCCCACTCTGTCAATGTAACACACCCAGGGAAGAGCAAACTGAACCCACTCTGTCAATGTAACACACCCAGGGAAGAACAGACTGACTGCACTCTGTTAATGAAACACACCCAGGCAAGAGCAGACTGAACCCACTCTGTCAAAATAACAAACCAAGGGAAGAGCAGACTGACCCCACACTGTCAATGTAAACCACTCAGGGAAGAGCAGACTGACCCCACTCTGTCAATATAACACAACAAGGTAAGAGCAGACTGACCCAACTCTGTCAATTTAACCCACTCAGGGAAGAGCAGACTGACCCCACTCTGTCAATGTAACACAACCAAGGAAGAGCTGACTGACCCCACTCTGTCAATGTTACACACCCAGGGAAGAGCAGACTGATCCCACTCTCTCTATGTAACACACCCAGGGAAGAGCAGACTGACCCCACACTGTCAATGTAACACAACCAGGGAAGATCAGACTGACCCTACTCTGTCAATGTAACACACCCAGGGAAGAGCAGACTGACCTCGTTCTGTCAAAGTAACACACCCAGAGAAGAGCAGACTGACCCCACTCTGTCAATGTAACACACCCAAGGAAGGACAGACTGACCTCACTCTGTTAATGTAACACACCCAGAGAAGAGCAGACTGACCCCACTCTGTCAATGTAACACACCCAAGGAAGGACAGACTGACCTCACTCTGTTAATGTAACCCAGCCAGTGAAGAGCAGACCGACCCCACTCTATCAATGTAACCCAGCCAGTGAAGAGCAGACTGACCCCATTCTGTCATTGTACCATAACAAGGGAAGACCAGACTGACCCTTCTATGTCAATGCAACAAACCCATGGAAGAGCAGACTGATCCCATACTGTCAATGTAACACACCCAGGGAAGATCAGACTGACCCAACTCTGACAATGTCACACACCCAGGGAAGAGCAGACTGACTCCACTCTGTCAATGTAACACATTTAGGGAAGATCAGACTGACCCCACTCTGTCAATGTAACACACCCAGGAAAGAGCAGAATGACCCCACTCTGTCAATGTAACACACCCAGGGAATTGCAGACTGACCCCACTCTGTCAATGTAACACACTCAGGGAAGAGCAGACTGATCCCACTCTGTGAAAGTAACCCACCCAGGGAAGAGCAGACTGACCCCACTCTGTCAGTGTAACACACCCAGGGAAGAGCAGACTGACCTCACTCTGTCAATGTAACACACCCAGGTAAGAGAAGACTGACCCCATTCTGTCAATGTAACACACCCAGGGAAGAGCAAACTGACCCGACTCTGTCAATGTAAAACACCCAGGGAAGACCAGACTGACCCATCTGTGTCAATGGAACGCACCCAGGGAAGAGCAGTCCGACTCCACACTGTCAATGTAACACACCCAGGGAAGATCAGACTGACCCCAATCTGTCAATGTAACACACCCAGGGAAGAGCTGACTGTCCCCACTCTGTCAATGTAACCCACTCAGGGAAGAGCAGACTGTCCCCACTCGGTTAGTGTAACCCACTCAGGGCAGAGCAGACTGACCCCACTCTGTCAATGTAACACACGCAGGGAAGAACAGACTGAACCCACACTGTCAATGTAAACAACTCAGGGAAGAGCAGACTGACCCCACTCTGTCAATATAACACAACGAGGGAAGAGCTGACTGTCCGCACTCTGTCAATGTAACACAACCAGGGAAGTGGCAGATTGATCCCACTCTCTCAATGAAACACACCCAGGGAAGATCAGACTGACAACACTCTGTCAATGTTACCAACTCAGTGAAGAGAAGACTGACCCCACTCTGTCAATGTAACACACCCAGCGAAGAGCAAACTGAACCCACTCTGTCAATGTGACACACACAGTGAAGAGCAGTCTGACACCACTCTGTCAATGTAACACACCCAGGGAAGAGCAGACTGACCCCACTCTGTCAATGTAACACAGCCAGGGAAGATCAGACTGACCCCACTCTTAAAAGTAACACACCCAGAGAAGTGCAGACTGACCCCACTCTGTCAAAGTAACACACCCAGAGAAGAGCAGACTGACCCCACTCTGTCAATGTAACACACCCAGGGAAGGACAGACTGACCTCACTCTGTCAATGTAACCCAGCCAGTGAAGAGCAGACCGACCCCACTCTATCAATGTAACCCAGCCAGTGAAGAGCAGACTGACCCCATTCTGTCATTGTACCATAACAAGGGAAGACCAGACTGACCCTTCTATGTCAATGGAACACACCCATGGAAGAGCAGACTGATCCCATACTGTCAATGTAACACACCCAGGGAAGATCAGACTGACCCGACTCGGACAATGTCACACACCCAGGGAAGAGCTGACTGACCCCACTCTGTCAATGTAACACACCCACGGAAGAGCAACTGATCCCACTCTCTCAATGTTGCAAATCCAGGAAAGAGCAGACTGACACCACTCTGTCAATGTAACACATTTAGGGAAGAGCAACGGATCCCACACTCTCAATGTCACACACCCAGGGAAAAGCAGTCCGACCCCACTCTGTAAATGTAACACATTTAGGGAAGATCAGACTGACCCCACTCTGTCAATGTAACCCACCCAGGGAAGAGCAGACTGACCCCACTCTGTCAGTGTAACACACCCAGGGAAGAGCAGACTGACACCACTCTGTCAATGTAACACACGCAAGGACAAGCAGATAGACCCCACTCTGTCAATGTAACACACCCAGGGAAGAGCAGACTGACCCCACTCTTTCAATGTAACCAACTCAGAGAAGAGCAGACTGACCTCACTCCGTCAATCTAACACACCCAGGGAAGAGCAGACTGACCCCGCACTGTCAATGTAACACACCCAGGGAAGAGAAGACTGACCTCACTCTGTCAATGTAACACACCCAGGGAAGATTAGACTGACCCCACTCTGCCAATGTAACACACGCAGGGAAGAGCAGACTGACCCCACTCTTTCAATGTAACCAACTCAGAGAAGAGCAGACTGACCTCACACCGTCAATCTAACACACCCAGGGAAGAGCAGACTGACCTCACTCTGTCAATGTAACACACCCAGGTAAGAGAAGACTGACCCCATTCTGTCAATGTAACACACCCAGGGAAGAGCAAACTGACCCGACTCTGTCAATGTAAAACACCCAGGGAAGACCAGACTGACCCATCTGTGTCAATGGAACGCACCCAGGGAAGAGCAGACCGACCCCACTCTGTAAATGTAACACATTTAGGGAAGATCAGACTGACCCCACTCTGTCAATGTAACACACCCAGGGAAGAGCAGACTGACCCCACTCTGTCAATGTAACACACCCAGGGAATTGCAGACTGACCCCACTCTGTCAATGTAACACACCCAGGGAAGAGCAGACTGATCCCACTCTGTGAATGTAACCCACCCAGGGAAGAGCAGACTGACCCCACTCTGTCAGTGTAACACACGCAAGGACAAGCAGATTGACCCCACTCTGTCAATGTAACACACGCAGGGAAGAGCAGACTGACACCACTCTTTCAATGTAACCAACTCAGAGAAGAGCTGACTGACCTCACACCGTCAATCTAACACACCCAGGGAAGAGCAGACTGACCTCACTCTGTCAATGTAACACACCCAGGGAAGAGAAGACTGACCCCATTCTGTCAATGTAACACACCCAGGGAAGAGCAAACTGACCCGACTCTGTCAATGTGAAACACCCGGGGAAGACCAGACTGACCCATCTGTGTCAATGGAACGCACCCAGGGAAGAGCAGTCCGACTCCACACTGTCAATGTAACACACGCAGGGAAGAACAGACTGACCCCACACTGTCAATGTAAACCACTCAGGGAAGAGCAGACTGACCCCACTCTGTCAACGTAACACACCCAGGGAAGAGCAGACTGACCCGACTCTGTCAATGAAACATACACCGGGAAGAGCAGACTGACCGAACTCTGTCAAAGTAACATACCCAGAGAGGAGCAGACTGACCCCACTCTGTGAATATAACATAACCAGGGAAGATCAGACAGACCCCAGTCTGTCAATGTAACACACCCAGGGATGAGCAGACTGACCCCACTCTGTCAATATAACACACCCAGGGATGAGCAGCCTGACCCCACTCTGTGAATTTAACCCACTCAGTGAAGAACAGACTGACCCCACTCTCTCAATGTAATACACCCAGGGAAGAGCAGACTGATACCACTCTCTCAATGTAACACAAACAGGGAAGAGAAGACTGACCCCACTCTGTCAATGTAACCAACTCAGGGAAGAGAAGACTGACCCCACTCTGTCAGTGTAACACACCCAGGGAAGAGCAGACTGACCTCACTCTGTCAATGAAACACACCCAGGTAAGAGAAGACTGACCCCATTCTGTCAATGTAACACACCCAGGGAAGAGCAAACTGACCCGACTCTGTCAATGTAAAACACCCAGGGAAGATCAGACTGACCCATCTGTGTCAATGGAACGCACCCAGGGAAGAGCAGTCCGACTCCACACTGTCAATGTAACACACCCAGGGAAGATCAGACTGACCCCAATCTGTCAATGTAACACACCCAGGGAAGAGCTGACTGTCCCCACTCTGTCAATGTAACCCACTCAGGGAAGAGCAGACTGTCCCCACTCGGTTAGTGTAACTCACTCAGGGCAGAGCAGACTGACCCCACTCTGTCAATGTAACACACGCAGGGAAGAACAGACTGACCCCACACTGTCAATGTAAACCACTCAGGGAAGAGCAGACTGACCCCACTCTGTCAATGTAACACACCCAGGGAAGAGCAGATTGACCCCACTCTGTCAATGTAACACACCCAGGGAAGAGCAGACTGTCCCCACTCTGTCAATGTAACAGACCCATGGAAGATCAGACTGACCCCACTCTGTCAATGTAACCCAGCCAGGGAAGAGTAGACCGACCCCACTCTGTCAACGTAACACACCATGGGAAGAGCACACTGACCTATCTCTGTCAATGTAACTCTCGCCGGGAAGAGCTGACTGACCCCACTCTGTCAATGTAACAAACCCAGGGAAGATCAGACAGACCCCAGTCTGTCAATGTAACACAACAAGGGAAGACCAGACTGACCCATTGTGTCAATGGAACACACCCAGGGAAGAGCAGTCCGACTCCACACTGTCAATGTAACACACCCAGGGAAGATCAGACTGACCCCAATCTGTCAATGTAACCCACTCAGGGAAGAGCAGACTGTCCCCACTCGGTTAGTGTAACCCACTCAGGGCAGAGCAGACTGACCCCACTCTGTCAATGTAACACACGCAGGGAAGAACAGACTGACCCCACACTGTCAATGTAAACCACTCAGGGAAGAGCAGACTGACCCCACTCTGTCAATATAACACAACAAGGTAAGAGCAGACTGACCCAACTCTGTCAATTTAACCCACTCAGGGAAGAGCAGACTGACCCCACTCTGTCAATGTAACACAACCAAGGAAGAGCTGACTGACCCCACTCTGTCAATGTTACACACCCAGGGAAGAGCAGACTGATCCCACTCTCTCTATGTAACACACCCAGGGAAGAGCAGACTGACCCCACACTGTCAATGTAACACAACCAGGGAAGATCAGACTGACCCTACTCTGTCAATGTAACACACCCAGGGAAGAGCAGACTGACCTCGTTCTGTCAAAGTAACACACCCAGAGAAGAGCAGACTGACCCCACTCTGTCAATGTAACACACCCAAGGAAGGACAGACTGACCTCACTCTGTTAATGTAACACACCCAGAGAAGAGCAGACTGACCCCACTCTGTCAATGTAACACACCCAAGGAAGGACAGACTGACCTCACTCTGTTAATGTAACCCAGCCAGTGAAGAGCAGACCGACCCCACTCTATCAATGTAACCCAGCCAGTGAAGAGCAGACTGACCCCATTCTGTCATTGTACCATAACAAGGGAAGACCAGACTGACCCTTCTATGTCAATGGAACAAACCCATGGAAGAGCAGACTGATCCCATACTGTCAATGTAACACACCCAGGGAAGATCAGACTGACCCAACTCTGACAATGTCACACACCCAGGGAAGAGCAGACTGACCCCACTCTGTCAATGTAACACATTTAGGGAAGATCAGACTGACCCCACTCTGTCAATGTAACACACCCAGGAAAGAGCAGAATGACCCCACTCTGTCAATGTAACACACCCAGGGAATTGCAGACTGACCCCACTCTGTCAATGTAACACACCCAGGGAAGAGCAGACTGATCCCACTCTGTGAAAGTAACCCACCCAGGGAAGAGCAGACTGACCCCACTCTGTCAGTGTAACACACCCAGGGAAGAGCAGACTGACCTCACTCTGTCAATGTAACACACCCAGGTAAGAGAAGACTGACCCCATTCTGTCAATGTAACACACCCAGGGAAGAGCAAACTGACCCGACTCTGTCAATGTAAAACACCCAGGGAAGACCAGACTGACCCATCTGTGTCAATGGAACGCACCCAGGGAAGAGCAGTCCGACTCCACACTGTCAATGTAACACACCCAGGGAAGATCAGACTGACCCCAATCTGTCAATGGAACACACCCAGGGAAGAGCTGACTGTCCCCACTCTGTCAATGTAACCCACTCAGGGAAGAGCAGACTGTCCCCACTCGGTTAGTGTAACCCACTCAGGGCAGAGCAGACTGACCCCACTCTGTCAATGTAAACCACTCAGGGAAGAGCAGACTGACCCCACTCTGTCAATATAACACAACGAGGGAAGAGCTGACTGTCCGCACTCTGTCAATGTAACACAACCAGGGAAGTGGCAGACTGATCCCACTCTCTCAATGAAACACACCCAGGGAAGATCAGACTGACACCACTCTGTCAATGTTACCAACTCAGTGAAGAGAAGACTGACCCCACTCTGTCTATGTAACACACCCAGCGAAGAGCAAACTGAACCCACTCTGTCAATGTGACACACACAGTGAAGAGCAGTCTGACCCCACTCTGTCAATGTAACACACCCAGGGAAGAGCAGACTGACCCCACTCTGTCAATGTAACACAGCCAGGGAAGATCAGACTGACCCCACTCTTAAAAGTAACACACCCAGAGAAGTGCAGACTGACCCCACTCTGTCAAAGTAACACACCCAGAGAAGAGCAGACTGACCCCACTCTGTCAATGTAACACACCCAGGGAAGGACAGACTGACCTCACTCTGTTAATGTCACACACCCAGGGAAGAGCAGACTGATCCAACTCTGTCAATGTAACCCAGCCAGTGAAGAGCAGACCGACCCCACTCTATCAATGTAACCCAGCCAGTGAAGAGCAGACTGACCACATTCTGTCATTGTACCATAACAAGGGAAGACCAGACTGACCCTTCTATGTCAATGGAACACACCCATGGAAGAGCAGACTGATCCCATACTGTCAATGTAACACACCCAGGGAAGATCAGACTGACCCGACTCGGACAATGTCACACACCCAGGGAAGAGCTGACTGACCCCACTCTGTCAATGTAACACACCCACGGAAGAGCAACTGATCCCACTCTGTCAATGTTGCAAATCCAGGAAAGAGCAGACTGACCCCACTCTGTCAATGTAACACATTTAGGGAAGAGCAACGGATCCCACACTGTCAATGTCACACACCCAGGGAAAAGCAGACCGACCCCACTCTGTAAATGTAACACATTTAGGGAAGATCAGACTGACCCCACTCTGTCAATGTAACCCACCCAGGGAAGAGCAGACTGACCCCACTCTGTCAGTGTAACACACCCAGGGAAGAGCAGACTGACACCACTCTATCAATGTAACACACGCAAGGACAAGCAGATAGACCCCACTCTGTCAATGTAACACACCCAGGGAAGAGCAGACTGACCCCATTCTTTCAATGTAACCAACTCAGAGAAGAGCAGACTGACCTCACTCCGTCAATCTAACACACCCAGGGAAGAGCAGACTGACCTCACTCTGTCAATGTAGCACACCCAGAGAAGAGCAGACTGACCTCACACCGTCAAGCTAACACACCCAGGGAAGAGCAGACTGACCTCACTCTGTCAATGTAACACACCCAGGTAAGTGAAGACTGACCCCATTCTGTCAATGTAACACACCCAGGGAAGAGCAAACTGACCCGACTCTGTCAATGTAAAACACCCAGGGAAGACCAGACTGACCCATCTGTGTCAATGGAACGCACCCAGGGAAGAGCAGTCCGACTCCACACTGTCAATGTAACACACCCAGGGAAGATCAGACTGACCCCAATCTGTCAATGTAACACACCCAGGGAAGAGCTGACTGTCCCCACTCTGTCAATGTAACCCACTCAGGGAAGAGCAGACTGTCCCCACTCGGTTAGTGTAACCCACTCAGGGCAGAGCAGACTGACCCCACTCTGTCAATGTAACACACGCAGGGAAGAACAGACTGACCCCACACTGTCAATGTAAACCACTCAGGGAAGAGCAGACTGACCCCACTCTGTCAATGTAACACACCCAGGGAAGAGCAGATTGACCCCACTCTGTCAATGTAACACACCCAGGGAAGAGCAGACTGTCCCCACTCTGTCAATGTAACAGACCCATGGAAGATCAGACTGACCCCACTCTGTCAATGTAACCCAGCCAGGGAAGAGTAGACCGACCCCACTCTGTCAACGTAACACACCATGGGAAGAGCACACTGACCTATCTCTGTCAATGTAACTCTCGCCGGGAAGAGCTGACTGACCCCACTCTGTCAATGTAACAAACCCAGGGAAGATCAGACAGACCCCAGTCTGTCAATGTAACACAACAAGGGAAGACCAGACTGACCCATTGTGTCAATGGAACACACCCAGGGAAGAGCAGTCCGACTCCACACTGTCAATGTAACACACCCAGGGAAGATCAGACTGACCCCAATCTGTCAATGTAACACACCCAGGGAAGAGCTGACTGTCCCCACTCTGTCAATGTAACCCACTCAGGGAAGAACAGACTGTCCCCACTCGGTTCGTGTAACCCACTCAGGGCAGAGCAGACTGACCCCACTCTGTCAATGTAACACACGCAGGGAAGAACAGACTGACCCCACACTGTCAATGTAAACCACTCAGGGAAGAGCAGACTGACCCCACTCTGTCAATATAACACAACGAGGGAAGAGCTGACTGTCCGCACTCTGTCAATGTAACACAACCAGGGAAGTGGCAGACTGATCCCACTCTCTCAATGTAACACACCCAGGGAAGATCAGACTGACACCTCTCTGTCAATGTTACCAACTCAGGGAAGAGAAGACTGACCCCACTCTGTCAATGTAACACACCCAGCGAAGAGCAAACTGAACCCACTCTGTCAATGTGACACACACAGTGAAGAGCAGTCTGACCCCACTCTGTCAATGTAACACACACAGGGAAGAGCAGACTGACCCCACTCTGTCAATGTAACACAACCAGGGAAGATCAGACTGACCCCACTCTTAAAAGTAACACACCCAGAGAAGAGCAGACTGACCCCACTCTGTCAATGTAACACACCCAGGGAAGGACAGACTGAACTCACTCTGTTAATGTCACACACCCAGGGAAGAGCAGACTGATCCAACTCTGTCAATGTAACCCAGCCAGTGAAGAGCAGACCGACCCCACTCTATCAATGTAACCCAGCCAGTGAAGAGCAGACTGACCCCATGCTGTCATTGTACCATAACAAGGGAAGACCAGACTGACCCTTCTATGTCAATGGAACACACCCACGGAAGAGCAGACTGATCCCATACTGTCAATGTAACACACCCAGGGAAGATCAGACTGACCCAACTCGGACAATGTCAAACACCCAGGGAAGAGCTGACTGACCCCACTCTGTCAATGTAACACACCCACGGAAGAGCAACTGATCCCACTCTGTCAATGTTGCAAATCCAGGGAAGAGCAGACTGACCCCACTCTGTCAATGTAACACATTTAGGGAAGAGCAACGGATCCCACACTGTCAATGTCACACAGCCAGGGAAAAGCAGACCGACCCCACTCTGTAAATGTAACACATTTAGGGAAGATCAGACTGACCCCACTCTGTCAATGTAACCCACCCAGGGAAGAGCAGACTGACCCCACTCTGTCAGTGTAACACACCCAGGGAAGAGCAGACTGACCCCACTCTATCAATGTAACACACGCAAGGACAAGCAGATAGACCCCACTCTGTCAATGTAACACACCCAGGGAAGAGCAGACTGACCCCACTCTGTCAATGTAACACAACCAGGGAAGGACAGACTGACCTCACTCTGGTAATGTCACACACCCAGGGAAGAGCAGACTGATCCAACTCTGTCAATGTAACCCAGCCAGTGAAGAGCAGACCGACCCCACTCTATCAATGTAACCCAGCCAGTGAAGAGCAGACTGACCCCATTCTGTCATTGTACCATAACAAGGGAAGACCAGACTGACCCTTCTATGTCAATGGAACACACCCATGGAAGAGCAGACTGATCCCATACTGTCAATGTAACACACCCAGGGAAGATCAGACTGACCCAACTCGGACAATGTCACACACCCAGGGAAGAGCTGAATTACCCCACTCTGTCAATGTAACACACCCACGGAAGAGCAACTGATCCCACTCTGTCAATGTTGCAAATCCAGGGAAGAGCAGACTGACCCCACTCTGTCAATGTAACACATTTAGGGAAGAGCAACGGATCCCACACTGTCAATGTCACACACCCAGGGAAAAGCAGACCGACCCCACTCTGTAAATGTAACACATTTAGGGAAGATCAGACTGACCCCACTCTGTCAATGTAACCCACCCAGGGAAGAGCAGACTGACCCCACTCTGTCAGTGTAACACACCCAGGGAAGAGCAGATTGACCCCACTCTATCAATGTAACACACGCAAGGACAAGCAGATAGACCCCACTCTGTCAATGTAACACACCCAGGGAAGAGCAGACTGACCCCACTCTTTCAATGTAACCAACTCAGAGAAGAGCAGACTGACCTCACTCCGTCAATCTAACACACCCAGGGAAGAGCAGACTGACCTCACTCTGTCAATGTAGCAGACCCAGGGAAGAGCAGACTGACCCCGCACTGTCAATGTAACACACCCAGGGAAGAGAAGACTGACCTCACTCTGTCAATGTAACACACCCAGGGAAGATTAGACTGACCCCACTCTGCCAATGTAACACACCCAGGGAAGAGAAGACTGAACCCACTCTGTCAATGTAACACACCCAGGGAAGAGAAGACTGACCCCACTCTGTTAATATAACACACCGAGGGAAGAGCAGACTGACTCCACTCTGTCAATGTAACACAACCAGGGAAGATCAGACTGACCCCACTCTTAAAAGTAACACACCCAGAGAAGTGCAGACTGTCTCCAACCTGTCAATGTAACTCAACCACGGAAGTGCAGAATGACCCCACTCTGTCAATGTAACCCACCCAGGGAAGAGCAGAATGACCCCACTCTGTCAATGTAACACACCCAAGGAAGAGCAGACTGACCCCACTCTGTCAATGTAACACAAAACCATGGAAGATCAGACTGACCCCACTCTGTCAAAGTAACACACCCAGAGAAGTGCAGACACCCCCACTCTGTCAAAGTAACACACCCAGAGAAGAGCAGACTGACCCCACTCTGTCAATGTAACACACCCAGAGAAGAGCAGACTGATCCAACTCTGTCAATGTAACACACCCAGGGAAGGACAGACTGACCTCACTCTGTTAATGTAACACACCCAGGGAAGAGCAGACTGATCCAACTCTGTCAATGTAACCCAGCCAGTGAAGAGCAGACCGACCACTCTCTATCAATGTAACCCAGCCAGTGAAGAGCAGACTGACCCAATTCTGTCATTGTACCATTACAAGGGAAGACCAGACTGACCCTTCTATGTCAATGGAACACACCCATGGAAGAGCAGACTGATCCCATACTGTCAATGTAACACACCCAGGGAAGATCAGACTGACCCAACTCTGACAAAGTCACACACCCAGGGAAGAGCAGACTGACCCCACTCTGTCAGTGTAACAGACCCAGGGAAGAGCAGACTGACCCCACTCTGTCAATGTAACACACCCAGGGAAGAGCAGACAGACCCCACTCTGTCAATGTAACACACCCACGGAAGAGCAACAGATCCCACTCTGTCAATGTAGCAAATCCAGGGAAGAGCAGACTGACCCCACTCTGTAAATGTAACACATTTCGGGAAGATCAGACTGACCCCACTCTGTCAATGTAACACACCCAGGGAATTGCAGACTGAACCCACTCTGTCAATGTAACCCACCCAGGGAAGAGCAGACTGGACCCAATCTGTCAGTGGAACACACCCAGGGAAGATCAGACTCACCCCACTCTGTCAATGTTACACACCCAGGAAAGAGCAGACTGACCCCACTCTGTCAATGTAACCCAATCAGGGAAGAGAAGACTGAACCCACTCTGTCAATGTAACACACCCATGGAACAGCAGACTGACCCCACTCTGCCAATGTAACACACCCAGGGAAGAGAAGACTGACCCCACTCTGTCAATGTAACACACCCAGGGCAGAGAAGACTGACCCCACTCTGTCAATGTAACACACCCAGGGAAGAGCAGACTGACCCCACTCTTTCAATGTAACCAACTCAGAGAAGAACAGACTGACCTCACTCCGTTAATGTAACACACCCAGGGAAGATCAGACTCACCCCACTCTGTCAATGTAACACACGCAGGGAAGAGCAAACTGACCCCACTCTGTCAGTGTAACCCACCCCGGAAAGAGCAGTCTGACCCCACTCTGTCAGTTTAACACACCCAGGAAAGAGCAGACTGATCCCACTCTGTCAATGTAACTCACACAAGGAAGAGCAGACTGACACCACTCAGTCAATGGAACCCACCCAGGAAATAGCAGACTGACCCCACTCTGTCAATGTTACACAACCAGGGAAGAGCAGACTGACACAACTCTGTCAGTGTAACGCACACTGGGAAGAGCAGACTGACCTCACTCTGTCAATGTAACACACCCAGGGAAGAGCAGACTGACCCCGCACTGTCAATGTAACACACCCAGGGTGAGAAGACTGACCTCACTCTGTCAATGTAACACACCCATGGAACAGCAGACTGACCCCACTCTGCCAATGTAACACACCCAGGGAAGAGAAGACTGACCGCACTCTGTCAATGTAACACACCCAGGGAAGAGAAGACTGACCCCACTCTGTCAATGTAACACACCCAGGGAAGGTCAGACTGACCCCACTCTGTCAATGTAACACACGCAGGGAAGAGAAGACTGACCCCACTCTGTCAATGTAACACACCCAGGGAAGAGAAGACTGACCCCACTCTGTCAATGTAACACACCCAGGGAGAATCAGACTGACCCCACTCTGAAAATGTAACACACCCAGGGAAGAGAAGACTGACCCCACTCTGTCAATGTAACACACCAAGGGATGTCCAGACTGACCCCACTCCGTCAATGTAATACACACAAGGAAGAGCAAACTGATCCAACTCTGTCAATGTTACACACCCAGTGAAGAGCAGACTGACACCACTCTGTCAATGTAACCCACCCAGAGAAGAGCAGACTGACCTCAATCTGTCAATGTAACACACCAAGGGAAGTCCAGACTGACCCCACTCTGTCAGTGTAACACAGCCTGGGTAGAGCTGACTGACCCCACTCTGTCAATGTAACCCACGCAGGGAGAAGTCGACTGACCCCACTCTGTCAATGTAACCCAGCCAGTGAAGATCAGACAGACACCAGTCTGTCAATGTACAAATAACAAGGGAAGACCAGACTGACCCTTCTATGCCAATGGAACACACCCATGGAAGAGCAGACTGATCCCATACTGTCAATGTAACAAACCCAGGGAAGATCAGACTGACCCCACTCTGTCAATGTCACACACCCAGGGAAGAGCAGACTGACTCAAGTCTGTCAGTGTAACAGACACAGGGAAGAGCAGACTGACCCCACTCTGTCAATGTAACACACCCAGGGAAGAGCAGACTGACCTCGCTCTGTCAAAGTAACACACCCAGAGAAGAGCAGACTGACCCCACTCTGTCAATGTAACACACCCAGGGAAGAGCAGACTGATCCAACTCTGTCAATGTAACCCAGCCAGTGAAGAGCAGACCGACCCCACTCTATCAATGTAACCCAGCCAGTGAAGAGCAGACTGACCCCACTCTGTCAATGTACCATAACAAGGGAAGACCAGACTGACACTTCTATGTCAATGGAAAACACCCATGGAAGAGCAGACTGATCCCATACTGTAAATGTAACACACCCAGGGAAGATCAGACTGACCCAACTCTGTCAGTGTAACACACCCAGGAAAGAGCAGACTGACCCCACTCTGTCAATGTAACTCACACAAGGAAGAGCAGACTGACACCACTCTGTCAATGTAACCCACCCAGGGAAGAGCAGACTGACACAACTCTGTCAGTGTAACGCACACTGGGAATAGCAGACTGACCTCACTCTGTCAATGTAACCCACCCAGGGAATAGCAGACTGACCCCACTCTGTCAATGTAACACAACCAGGGAAGAGCAGACTGACACAACTCTGTCAGTGTAACGCACACTGGGAGGAGCAGACTGACCTCACTCTGTCAATGTAACACACCCAGGGAGGAGCAGACTGACCCCGCACTGTCAATGTAACACACCCAGGGAAGAGAAGACTGACCTCACTCTGTCAATGTAACTCACACAAGGAAGCGCAGACTGACCCCACTCTGTCAATGTAACACACCCAGGGAAGAGAAGACTGACCCCACTCGGTCAATGTAACACACCCAGGGAAGATCAGACTGACTCCACTCTGTCAATGTAACCCACCCAGGGAAGAGCAGACTGACCCCACTCTGTTAATATAACACACCGAGGGAAGAGCAGACTGACCCCACTCTGTCAAGGTAACACACCCAGGGAAGAGCAGACTGACCTCACACTGTCAATGTAACACACCCAGAGAAGAGCAGACTGACCCCACTCCGTCAATGTAATACACACAAGGAAGAGCAAATTGATCCAACTCTGTCAATGTTACACACCCAGTGAAGAGCAGACTGACACCACTCTGTCAATGTAACCCACCCAGAGAAGAGCAGACTGACCTCAATCTGTCAATGTAACACACCAAGGGAAGTCAAGACTGACCCCACTCTGTCAGTGTAACACAGCCTGGGTAGAGCTGACTGACCAAAACTCTGTCAATGTAACCCACGCAGGGAGAAGTCGACTGACCCCACTATGTCAATGTAACAAACCCAGTGAAAATCAGACAGACCGCAGTCTGTCAATGTAACACGACAAGGGAAGACCAGACTGACCCATCTGTGTCAATGTAACACACCCACGGAAGAGCAGACTGAACCCACTCTGTCAGTGTAACAGACCCAGGGAAGAGCAGGCTGACGCCACTCTGTCAATGTAACACACCCAGGGAAGAGCAGACTGACCCCACTCTGTCAATGTAACACTACCATGGAAGAGCAGACTGACCCCACTCTGACAATGTAACTCACACAGGGAAGAGCAGACTGTCTCCAACCTGTCAATGTAACTCAACCACGGAAGTGCAGACTGACCCCACTCTGTCAATGTAACCCACCCAGGGAAGAGCAGAATGACCCCACTCTGTCAATGTAACACACCTAGGGAAGAGCAGACTGACCTCGCTCTGTCAATGTAACACACCCAGGGAAGAGCAGACTGACCTCGCTCTGTCAAAGAAACACACCCAGAGAAGAGCACACTGACCCCACTCTGTCAATGTAACACACCCAGGGAAGGACAGACTGACCTCACTCTGTTAATGTAACACACCCAGGGAAGAGCAGACTGATCCAACTCTGTCAATGTAACCCTGCCAGTGAAGAGCAGTCCGACCCCACTCTATCAATGTAACCCAGCCAGTGAAGAGCAGACTGACCCCACTCTGTCAATGTAACACATAACAAGTGAAGACCAGACTGACCCTTCTATGTCAATGGAACACACCCATGGAAGAGCAGACTGATCCCATACAGTCAATGTAACACGCCCAGGAAAGATCAGACTGACCCAACTCTGATAATGTCACACACCCAGGGAAGAGCAGACTGACCCCACTCTGTCAGTGTAACAGACCCAGGGAAGAGCAGACTGACCCCACTCTGTCAATGTAACACACCCAGTTAAGAGCAGACTGACCCCACACTGTCAAATTAACACACCCAGGGAAGAACAGACTGACACCACTCTGTCAATGTAAAACGCCCAGAGAGAAAACAAACTGACCCACTCTGTCAATGTAACACACCCATGGAAGAGCAGACTGACCCCACTCTGTCAATGTAACACACTCAGGGAAGAGGAGACTGAACCCACTCTGTCAATGTAACACACCCAGGGAAGTGCAGACTGACCCCACCTGTCAATGTAACACACCCAGGGAAGAGCAGACTGACCTCACTCTTTTAATGTAACACACCCAGGATAGATCAGACTGACCCCACTCTGTCAATGTAACATACTCAGGGAAGAGCAGACTGACCACACTCTGTCAATGTAACAGACCCAGGGAATATCAGACTGTCCCCACTCTGTCAATGTAACCCACCAAGGAAAGAGCAGACTGACCCCACTCTGTCAGTGTAAAACACCCAGGGATAAGCAGACTGACCCCACTCTGTCAATGTAACACACCCAGAGAAGAGCAGACTGACCCCAATCTGTGAAAGTAACCCAAGCAGGGAAGAGCAGACTGACCCCACTCTGTCAGTGTAACACACCCAGGGAAGAGCAGACTGACACCACTCTATCAATGTAACACACGCAAGGACAAGCAGATTGACCCGACTCTGTCAATGTAACACACCCAGGGATGAGCAAACTGACCCCACTTGGACAATGCAACACACCCATGCAAGAGCAGAATGACCGCACGCTATCAATGCAATACACCCGTGCAAGAGCAGACTCAACCCGCTGTGTCAATTTAACACACCCAGGGAAGAGCAGACTGACCCAACTCTGTCAATGTAACCCACCCAGGGAAGAGCAGACTGACCCCACTCTTTTAATGTAACCCACTCAGAGAAGAGCAGACTGACCCCACTCTGTCAATGTAACCCACCCAGGAAAGAGCAGTCTGACCCCACTCTGTCAGTTTAACACACCGAGGGAAGAGCAGACTGACCCCACTCTGTCAATGTAACACACCCATGCATGAGCCGACTGAACCCGCTGTGTCAATGTAACACACACATGCAAGAGCAGACTGACCCCACTCTGTCAGTGCAACACACACTGGGAAGAGCAGACTGACCTCACTCTGTCAATGTAACCCAGTCAGGGAAGAGAAGACTGAACCCACTCTGTCAATGTAACACACGCAGGGAACAGCAGACTGACCCCATTCTGTCAATGTAACTCACACAAGGAAGAGCAGACTGACACCACTCTGTCAATGTAACCCACCCAGGGAAGAGCAGACTGACCCCAATCTGTCAATGTAACACAACCAGGGAAGAGCAGACTGACACAACTCTGTCAGTGTTACGCACACTGGGAAGAGCAGACTGACCTCACTCTGTCAATCTAACACACCCAGGGAAGAGCAGACTGACCCCGCACTGTCAATGTAACACACTCAGGGAAGAGAAGACTGACCTCACTCTGTCAATGTAACACACCCAGGGAAGAGCAAACTGACACCACTCTGCCAATGTAACACACGCAGGGAAGAGAAGACTGACCCCACTCTGTCAATGTAACACACCCAGGGGAGAGAAGACTGACCCCACTCTGTCAATGTAACACACCCAGAGAAGAGAAGACTGACTCCACTCTGTCAATGGAACCAACCCAGGGAAGAGCAGACTGACCCCACTCTGTTAATATAACACACCGAGGGAAGAGCAGACTGACTCAACTCTGTCAGTGTAACAGACCCAGGGAAGAGCAGACTGACCGCGCTCTGTCAATGTAACACAGCCATGGAAGAGCAGACTGACCTCACACTGTCAATGTAACACACCCAGAGAAGAGCAGACTGACCCCACTCCGTCAATGTAATACACACAAGGAAGAGCAAACTGATCCAACTCTGTCAATGATACACACCCTGTGAAGAGCAGACTGACACCACTCTGTTAATGTAACACACCCAGGGAAGAGCAGACTGATCCAACTCTGTCAATGTAACTCAGCCAGTGAAGAGCAGTCCGACCCCACTCTGTCAATGTAACACAGCCAGTGAAGAGCAGACTGACCCC
Source organism: Chiloscyllium punctatum (assembly GCF_047496795.1). Lineage (NCBI taxonomy): Eukaryota > Metazoa > Chordata > Chondrichthyes > Orectolobiformes > Hemiscylliidae > Chiloscyllium > Chiloscyllium punctatum. The sequence goes on from NC_092742.1 coordinate 114,742,833, forward strand.
ACTCTGTCAATGTATTAATAATAAGGGAAGACCAGACTGACCCTTCTATGTCAATGGAACACACCCATGGAAGAGCAGACTGATCCCATACTGTCAATGTAACAAACCCAGGGAAGATCAGACTGACCCCACTCTGTCAATGTCACACACCCAGGGAAGAGCAGACTGACTCATCTCTGTCAGTGTAACACACCCAGGGAAGAGCAGACTGACCTCACACTGTCAATGTAACACACCCAGAGAAGAGCAGACTGACCCCACTCCGTCAATGTAATACACACAAGGAAGAGCAAACTGATCCAACTCTGTCAATGATGCACACCCAGTGAGGAGCAGACTGACACCACTCTGTCAATGTGACACACCCAGGGAAGTCCTGACTGACCCCACTCTGTCAGTGTAACACAGCCTGGGTGGAGCTGACTGACCCCACTCTGTCAATGTAACCCACGCAGGGAGAATTCCACTGACCCCACTATGTCAATGTAACAAACCCAGTGAAGATCAGACAGACCTCACTCTGTCAATGTAACACACCCAGGAAGATCAGACTGACCCCACTCTGTCAATGTAACTCACACAAGGAAGAGCAGATTGACCCCACTCTGTCAATGTAACCCACACAGGGAAGAGCAGACTGGCCCCACTCTGTCAATGTAACACAACCAGTGAAGAGCAGACTGACACCACTCTGTCAATGTAACCCACCCAGAGAAGAGCAGACTGACCTCAATCTGTCAATGTAACACACCCAGGGAAGTCCAGACTGACCCCACTCTGTCAATGTACCACAGACTGGGTAGAGCTGACTGACCCCACTCTGTCAATGTAACCCACGCAGGGAGAAGTCGGCTGACCCCACTATGTCAATGTAACAAACCCAGTGAAGATCAGACAGACCGCAGTCTGTCAATGTAACACGACAAGGGAAGACCAGACTGACCCATCTGTGTCAATGTAACACACCCACGGAAGAGCAGACTGAACCCACTCTGTCAGTGTAACAGACCCAGGGAAGAGCAGGCTGACCCCACTCTGTCAATGTAACACACCCAGGGAAGAGCAGACTGACCCCACTCTGTCAATGTAACACTACCATGGAAGAGCAGACTGGCCCCACTCTGACAATGTAACTCACACAGGGAAGAGCAGACTGTCTCCAACCTGTCAATGTAACTCAACCACGGAAGTGCAGACTGACACCACTCTGTCAATGTAACCCACCCAGGGAAGAGCAGAATGACCCCACTCTGTCAATGTAACACACCCAGGGAAGAGCAGACTGACCCCACTCTGTCAATGTAACACACCCAGGGAAGAGCAGACTGATCCAACTCTGTCAATGTAACTCAGCCAGTGAAGAGCAGTCCGACCCCACTCTGTCAATGTAACCCAGCCAGTGAAGAGCAGACTGACCCCACTCTGTCAATGTATTAATAATAAGGGAAGACCAGACTGACCCTTCTATGTCAATGGAACACACCCATGGAAGAGCAGACTGATCCCATACTGTCAATGTAACAAACGCAGGGAAGATCAGACTGACCCCACTCTGAAAATGTCACACACCCAGGGAAGAGCAGACTGACCCCACTCTGTCAATCTAACACGCCGAGGGAAAAGCAGACTTCCCTCATTCTGTCAATGCAACACACCCAGGGAAGATCAGACTGAACCCACTCTGTCGATGTAACACAACCAGGGAAGAGCAGACGGATCCCACTCTGTCAATGTAACCCACCCAGGAAAGAGCAGTCTGACCCCACTCTGTCAGTTTAACACACCCAGGGAAGAGCAGAATGACCCCACTCTGTCAATGTAACTCACACAAGGAAGAGCAGACTGACCCCACTCTGTCAATGTAACACACTCAGGGAAGAGCAGAGAGACACCACTCTGTCAATGTAACACACCCAGCGAAGAGCAACTGATCCCACTCTGTCAATGTAGCAAATCCAGGAAAGAGCAGACTGATCCCACTCTGTCAATGTAACTCACACAAGGAAGAGCAGACTGACCCCATCTGTCAATGTAACCCACCCAGGGAATAGCAGACTGACCCCACTCTGTCAATGTAACACAACCAGGGAAGAGCAGACTGACACAACTCTGTCAGTGTAACGCACACTGGGAAGAGCAGACTGACCTCACTCTGTCAATGTAACACACCCAGGGAAGAGCAGACTGACCCCGCACTGTCAATGTAACACACCCAGGGAAGAGAAGACTGACCTCACTCTGTCAATGTAACACACCCATGGAACAGCAGACTGACCCCACTCTGCCAATGTAACACACCCAGGGAAGAGAAGACTGACCCCACTCTGTCAATGTAACACACCCAGGGAAGAGAAGACTGACCCCAATCTGTCAATGTAACACACCCAGGGAAGGTCAGACTGACCCCACATCTGTCAATGTAACACACGCAGGGAAGAGAAGACTGACCCCACTCTGTCAATGTAACACACCCAGGGAAGAGAAGACTGACCCCACTCTGTCAATGTAACACACCCAGGGAAGATCAGACTGACCCCACTCTGTCAATGTAACACACCCAGGGAAGAGAAGACTGACCCCACTCTGTCAATGTAACACACCCAGGGAAGAGAAGACTGACCCCACTCTGTCAATATAACACACCCAGGGAAGATCAGACTGACCCCACTCGGTCAATGTAACACACCCAGGGAAGAGAAGACTGACCCCACTCTGTCAATGTAACACACCAAGGGCAGTCCAGACTGACCCCACTCCGTCAATGTAATACACACAAGGAAGAGCAAACTGATCCAACTCTGTCAATGTTACACACCCAGTGAAGAGCAGACTGACACCACTCTGTCAATGTAACCCACCCAGAGAAGAGCAGACTGACCTCAATCTGTCAATGTAACACACCAAGGGAAGTCCAGACTGACCCCACTCTGTCAGTGTAACACAGCCTGGGTAGAGCTGACTGACCCCACTCTGTCAATGTAACCCACGCAGGGAGAAGTCGACTGACCCCACTATGTCAATGTAACAAACCCAGTGAAGATCAGACAGACACCAGTCTGTCAATGCACCATAACAAGGGAAGACCAGACTGACACTTCTATGTCAATGGAACACACCCATGGAAGATCAGACTGATTCCATACTGTCAGTGTACCAGACCCAGAGAAGAGCAGGCTGACCCCACTCTGACAATGTAACACACCCAGGAAAGAGCAGACTGACCCCACTCTGTCAATGTAACTCACACAAGGAAGAGCAGACTGACCCCACTCTTAAAAGTAACACACCCAGGGAAGAGCAGACTGACCCCACTCTGTCAAAGTAACACACCCAGAGAAGAGCAGACTGACCCCACTCTGTCAATGTAACACACCCAGGGAAGATCAGACTGATCCCACTCTGTCAATGTCACACACCCAGGGAAGAGCAGACTGACTCAAGTCTGTCAGTGTAACAGACCCAGGGAAGAGCAGACTGACCGCACTCTGTCAATGTAACACACCCAGGGAAGAGCAGACTGACCTCGCTCTGTCAAAGTAACACACCCAGAGAAGAGCAGACTGACCCCACTCTGTCAATGTAACACACCCAGGGAAGAGCAGACTGAACCAACTCAGTCAATGTAACCCAGCCAGTGAAGAGCATACCGACCCCACTCTATCAATGTAACCCAGCCAGTGAAGAGCAGACTGACCCCACTCTGTCAATGTACCATAACAAGGGAAGACCAGACTGACACTTCTATGTCAATGGAACACACCCATGGAAGAGCAGACTGATCCCATACTGTAAATGTTACACACCCAGGGAAGATCAGACTGACCAAACTCTGACAATGTCACACACCCAGGGAAGAGCAGACTGACCCCACTCTGTCAGTGTAACACACCCAGGAAAGAGCAGACTGACCCCACTCTGTCAATGTAACTCACACAAGGAAGAGCAGACTGACCCCACTCTGTCAATGTAACACAACCAGGGAAGAGCAGACTGACACAACTCTGTCAGTGTAACGCACACTGGGAAGAGCAGACTGACCTCACTCTGTCAATGTAACACACCCAGGGAAGAGCAGACTGACCCCGCACTGTCAATGTAACACACCCAGGGAAGAGAAGACTGACCTCACTCTGTAAATGTAACTCACACAAGGAAGAGCAGACTGACCCCACTCTGTCAATGTAACACACCCAGGGAAGAGAAGACTGACCCCACTCGGTCAATGTAACACACCCAGGGAAGATCAGACTGACTCCACTCTGTCAATGTAACCCACCCAGGGAAGAGCAGACTGACCCCACTCTGTTAATATAACACACCGAGGGAAGAGCAGACTGACCCCACTCTGTCAATGTAACACACCCAGGGAAGAGCAGACTGACTCCACTCTGTCAATGTAACACACCCAAGGAAAGGCAGACTGACCCCACTCTGTCAATGTAACACACCCAGGGAAGAGCAGACTGACCTCACACTGTCAATGTAACACACCCAGAGAAGAGCAGACTGACCCTCCTCCGTCAATGTAATACACACAAGTAAGAGCAAACTGATCCAACTCTGTCAATGTTACACACCCAGTGAAGAGCAGACTGACACCACTCTGTCAATGTAACCCACCCAGAGAAGAGCAGACTGACCTCAATCTGTCAATTTAACACACCAAGGGAAGTCCAGACTGACCCCACTCTGTCAGTGTAACACAGCCTGGGTAGAGCTGACTGACCCCACTCTGTCAATGTAACCCACGCAGGGAAAAGTCGACTGACCCCACTATGTCAATGTAACAAAACCAGTGAAGATCAGACAGACTCCAGTCTGTCAATGTAACACGACAAGGGAAGACCAGACTGACCCATCTGTGTCAATGTAACACACCCACGGAAGAGCAGACTGAACCCACTCTGTCAGTGTAACAGACCCAGGGAAGAGCAGGCTGACGCCACTCTGTCAATGTAACACACCCAGGGAAGAGCAGACTGACCCCACTCTGTCAATGTAACACTACCATGGAAGAGCAGACTGACCCCACTCTGACAATGTAACTCTCACAGGGAAGGGCAGACTGTCTCCAACCTGTCAATGTAACTCAACCACGGAAGTGCAGACTGACCCCACTCTGTCAATGTAACCCACCCAGGGAAGAGCAGAATGACCCCACTCTGTCAATGTAACACACCCAGGGAAGAGCAGACTGACCTCGCTCTGTCAATGTAACACAACCAGGGAAGAGCAGACTGACCTCGCTCTGTCAAAGTAACACACCCAGAGAAGAGCAGACTGACCCCACTCTGTCAATGTAACACACCCAGGGAAGGAAAGACTGACCTCACTCTGTTAATGTAACACACCCAGGGAAGAGTAGACTGATCCAACTCTGTCAATGTAACCCAGCCAGTGAAGAGCATACCGACCCCACTCTATCAATGTAACCCAGCCAGTGAAGAGCAGACTGACACCACTCTGTCAATGTAACACATAACAAGGGAAGACCAGACTGACCCTTCTATGTCAATGGAACACACCCATGGAAGAGCAGACTGATCCCATACAGTCAATGTAACACACCCAGGGAAGATCAGACTGACCCAACTCTGACAATGTCACACACCCAGGGAAGAGCAGACTGACCCCACTCTGTCAATGTAACTCACACAAGGAAGAGCAGACTGACCCCACTCTTAAAAGTAACACACCCAGGGAAGAGCAGACTGACCCCACTCTGTCAAAGTAACACACCCAGAGAAGAGCACACTGACCCCACTCTGTCAATGTAACACACCCAGGGAAGGACAGACTGACCTCACTCTGTTAATGTAACACACCCAGGGAAGAGCAGACTGATCCAACTCTGTCAATGTAACTCAGCCAGTGAAGAGCAGTCCGACCCCACTCTGTCAATGTCACCCAGCCAGTGAAGAGCAGACTGACCCCACTCTGTCAATGTACAAATAACAAGGGAAGACCAGACTGACCCTTCTATGTCAATGGAACACACCCATGGAAGAGCAGACTGATCCCATACTGTCAATGTAACAAACCCAGGGAAGATCAGACTGACCCCACTCTGTCAATGTCACACACCCAGGGAAGAGCAGACTGACTCAAGTCTGTCAGTGTAACAGACCCAGGGAAGAGCAGACTGACCGCACTCTGTCAATGTAACACACCCAGGGAAGAGCAGACTGACCTCGCTCTGTCAAAGTAACACACCCAGAGAAGAGCAGACTGACCCCACTCTGTCAATGTAACACACCCAGGGAAGAGCAGACTGAACCAACTCAGTCAATGTAACCCAGCCAGTGAAGAGCATACCGACCCCACTCTATCAATGTAACCCAGCCAGTGAAGAGCAGACTGACCCCACTCTGTCAATGTACCATAACAAGGGAAGACCAGACTGACACTTCTATGTCAATGGAACACACCCATGGAAGAGCAGACTGATCCCATACTGTAAATGTTACACACCCAGGGAAGATCAGACTGACCAAACTCTGACAATGTCACACACCCAGGGAAGAGCAGACTGACCCCACTCTGTCAGTGTAACACACCCAGGAAAGAGCAGACTGACCCCACTCTGTCAATGTAACTCACACAAGGAAGAGCAGACTGACACCACTCTGTCAATGTAACCCACACAGAGAAGAGCAGACTGACACAACTCTGTCAGTGTAACGCACACTGGGAAGAGCAGACTGACCTCACTCTGTCAATGTAACCCACCCAGGGAATAGCAGACTGACCCCACTCTCTCAATGTAACACAACCAGGGAAGAGCAGACTGACACAACTCTGTCAGTGTAACGCACACTGGGAGGAGCAGACTGACCTCACTCTGTCAATGTAACACACCCAGGGAAGAGCAGACTGACCCCGCACTGTCAATGTAACACACCCAGGGAAGAGAAGACTGACCCCACTCGGTCAATGTAACACACCCAGGGAAGATCAGACTGACTCCACTCTGTCAATGTAACCCACCCAGGGAAGAGCAGACTGACCCCACTCTGTTAATATAACACACCGAGGGAAGAGCAGACTGACCCCACTCTGTCAATGTAACACACCCAGGGAAGAGCAGACTGACTCCACTCTGTCAATGTAACACACGCAAGGAAAAGCAGACTGATCCCACTCTGTCAATGTAACACACCCAGGGAAGAGCAGACTGACCTCACACTGTCAATGTAACACTCCCAGAGAAGAGCAGACTGACCCTCCTCCGTCAATGTAATACACACAAGGAAGAGCAAACTGATCCAACTCTGTCAATGTTACACACCCAGTGAAGAGCAGACTGACACCACTCTGTCAATGTAACCCACCCAGAGAAGAGCAGACTGACCTCAATCTGTCAATTTAACACACCAAGGGAATTCCAGACTGACCCGACTCTGTCAGTGTAACACAGCCTGGGTAGAGCTGACTGACCCCACTCTGTCAATGTAACCCACGCAGGGAAAAGTCGACTGACCCCACTATGTCAATGTAACAAAACCAGTGAAGATCAGACAGACTCCAGTCTGTCAATGTAACACGACAAGGGAAGACCAGACTGACCCATCTGTGTCAATGTAACACACCCACGGAAGAGCAGACTGAACCCACTCTGTCAGTGTAACAGACCCAGGGAAGAGCAGGCTGACGCCACTCTGTCAATGTAACACACCCAGGGAAGAGCAGACTGACCCCACTCTGTCAATGTAACACTACCATGGTAGAGCAGACTGACCCCACTCTGACAATGTAACTCTCACAGGGAAGGGCAGACTGTCTCCAACCTGTCAATGTAACTCAACCACGGAAGTGCAGACTGACCCCACTCTGTCAATGTAACCCACCCAGGGAAGAGCAGAATGACCCCACTCTGTCAATGTAACACACCCAGGGAAGAGCAGACTGACCTCGCTCTGTCAATGTAACACAACCAGGGAAGAGCAGACTGACCTCGCTCTGTCAAAGTAACACACCCAGAGAAGAGCAGACTGACCCCACTCTGTCAATGTAACACACCCAGGGAAGGAAAGACTGACCTCACTCTGTTAATGTAACACACCCAGGGAAGAGTAGACTGATCCAACTCTGTCAATGTAACCCAGCCAGTGAAGAGCATACCGACCCCACTCTATCAATGTAACCCAGCCAGTGAAGAGCAGACTGACCCCACTCTGTCAATGTAACACATAACAAGGGAAGACCAGACTGACCCTTCTATGTCAATGGAACACACCCATGGAAGAGCAGACTGATCCCATACAGTCAATGTAACACACCCAGGGAAGATCAGACTGACCCAACTCTGACAATGTCACACACCCAGGGAAGAGCAGACTGACCCCACTCTGTCAGTGTAACAGACCCAGGGAAGAGCAGACTGACCCCACTCTGTCAATGTAACACACCCAGGGAAGAGCAGACTGACCCCACACTGTCAAATTGACACACCCAGGGAAGAACAGACTGACACCACTCTGTCAATGTAAAACGCCCACAGAGAAAACAAACTGACCCACTCTGTCAATGTAACACACCCATGGAAGAGCAGACTGACCCCACTCTGTCAATGTAACCCACCAAGGAAAGAGCAGACTGACCCCACTCTGTCAGTGTAAAACACCCAGGGATAAGCAGACTAACCCCACTCTGTCAATGTAACACACCCAGAGAAGAGCAGACTGACCCCAATCTGTGAAAGTAACCCAAGCAGGGAAGAGCAGACTGACCCCACTCTGTCAGTGTAACACACCCAGGGAAGAGCAGACTGACACCACTCTATCAATGTAACACACGCAAGGACAAGCAGACTGACCCGACTCTGTCAATGTAACACACCCAGGGAAGAGCAGACTGACCCCGCACTGTCAATGTAACACACCCAGGGAAGAGAAGACTAACCTCACTCTGTCAATGTAACTCACACAAGGAAGAGCAGACTGACCCCACTCTGTCAATGTAACACACCCAGGGAAGAGAAGACTGACCCCACTCGGTCAATGTAACACACCCAGGGAAGATCAGACTGACTCCACTCTGTCAATGTAACCCACCCAGGGAAGAGCACACTGACCCCACTCTGTTAATATAACACACCGAGGGAAGAGCAGACTGACCCCACTCTGTCAATGTAACACACCCAGGGAAGAGCAGACTTACTCCACTCTGTCAATGTAACACACCCATGGAAAAGCAGACTGACCCCAATCTGTCAATGTAACACACCCAGGGAAGAGCAGACTGACCTCACACTGTCAATGTAACACACCCAGAGAAGAGCAGACTGACCCTACTCCGTCAATGTAACACTACCATGGAAGAGCAGACTGACCCCACTCTGTCAATGTAACACTACCATGGAAGAGCAGACTGACCCCACTCTGACAATGTAACTCACACAGGGAAGAGCAGACTGTCTCCAACCTGTCAATGTAACTCAACCACGGAAGTGCAGACTGACCCCACTCTGTCAATGTAACCCACCCAGGGAAGAGCAGAATGACCCCACTCTGTCAATGTAACACACCCATGGAAAAGCAGACTGACCCCACTCTGTCAATGTAACACACCCAGGGAAGAGCAGACTGACCTCACACTGTCAATGTAACACACCCAGAGAAGAGCAGACTGACCCTACTCCGTCAATGTAATACACACAAGGAAGAGCAAACTGAACCAACTCTGTCAATGTTACACACCCAGTGAAGAGCAGACTGACACCACTCTGTCAATGTAACCCACCCAGAGAAGAGCAGACTGACCTCAATCTGTCAATTTAACACACCAAGGGAAGTCCAGACTGACCCGACTCTGTCAGTGTAACACAGCCTGGGTAGAGCTGACTGACCCCACTCTGTCAATGTAACCCACGCAGGGAAAAGTCGACTGACCCCACTATGTCAATGTAACAAAACCAGTGAAGATCAGACAGACCCCAGTCTGTCAATGTAACACGACAAGGGAAGACCAGACTGACCCATCTGTGTCAATGTAACACACCCACGGAAGAGCAGACTGAACCCACTCTGTCAGTGTAACAGACCCAAGGAAGAGCAGGCTGACGCCACTCTGTCAATGTAACACACCCAGGGAAGAGCAGACTGACCCCACTCTGTCAATGTAACACTACCATGGAAGAGCAGACTGACCCCACTCTGACAATGTAACTCACACAGGGAAGAGCAGACTGTCTCCAACCTGTCAATGTAACTCAACCACGGAAGTGCAGACTGACCCCACTCTGTCAATGTAACCCACCCAGGGAAGAGCAGAATGACCCCACTCTGTCAATGTAACACACCCAGGGAAGCGCAGACTGACCTCGCTCTGTCAATGTAACACAACCAGGGAAGAGCAGACTGACCTCGCTCTGTCAAAGTAACACACCCAGAGAAGAGCAGACTGACCCAACTCTGTCAATGTAACACACCCAGGGAAGGAAAGACTGACCTCACTCTGTTAATGTAACACACCCAGGGAAGAGCAGACTGATCCAACTCTGTCAATGTAACCCAGCCAGTGAAGAGCATACCGACCCCACTCTATCAATGTAACCCAGCCAGTGAAGAGCAGACTGACCCCACTCTGTCAATGTAACACATAACAAGGGAAGACCAGACTGACCCTTCTATGTCAATGGAACACACCCATGGAAGAGCAGACTGATCCCATACAGTCAATGTAACACACCCAGGGAAGATCAGACTGACCCAACTCTGACAATGTCACACACCCAGGGAAGAGCAGACTGACCCCACTCTGTCAGTGTAACAGACCCAGGGAAGAGCAGACTGACCCCACTCTGTCAATGTAACACACCCAGGGAAGAGCAGACTGACCCCACACTGTCAAATTGACACACCCAGGGAAGAACAGACTGACACCACTCTGTCAATGTAAAACGCCCAGAGAGAAAACAAACTGACCCACTCTGTCAATGTAACACACCCATGGAAGAGCAGACTGACCCCACTCTGTCAATGTAACACACTTAGGGAAGAGCAGACTGAACCCACTCTGTCAATGTAACACACCCAGGGAAGTGCAGAATGACCCCATCTGTCAATGTAACACACCCAGGGAAGAGCAGACTGACCTCACTCTTTCAATGTAACACACCCAGGATAGATCAGACTGACCCCACTCTGTCAATGTAACATACTCAGGGAAGAGCAGACTGACCCCACTCTGTCAATGTAACACACCCAGGGAATATCAGACTGACCCCACTCTGTCAATGTAACCCACCAAGGAAAGAGCAGACTGACCCCACTCTGTCAGTGTAAAACACCCAGGGATAAGCAGACTAACCCCACTCTGTCAATGTAACACACCCAGAGAAGAGCAGACTGACCCCAATTTGTGAAAGTAACCCAAGCAGGGAAGAGCAGACTGACCCCACTCTGTCAGTGTAACACACCCAGGGAAGAGCAGACTGACACCACTCTATCAATGTAACACACGCAAGGACAAGCAGACTGACCCGACTGTGTCAATGTAACACACCCAGGGAAGAGCAGACTGACCCCGCACTGTCAATGTAACACACCCAGGGAAGAGAAGACTGACCTCACTCTGTCAATGTAACTCACACAAGGAAGAGCAGACTGACCCCACTCTGTCAATGTAACACACCCAGGGAAGAGAAGACTGACCCCACTCGGTCAATGTAACACACCCAGGGAAGATCAGACTGACTCCACTCTGTCAATGTAACCCACTCAGGGAAGAGCAGACTGACCCCACTCTGTTAATATAACACACCGAGGGAAGAGCAGACTGACCCCACTCTGTCAATGTAACACACCCAGGGAAGAGCAGACTGACTCCACTCTGTCAATGTAACACACCCATGGAAAAGCAGACTGACCCCACTCTGTCAATGTAACACACCCAGGGAAGAGCAGACTGACCTCACACTGTCAATGTAACACACCCAGAGAAGAGCAGACTGACCCTACTCCGTCAATGTAACACTACCATGGAAGAGCAGACTGACCCCACTCTGTCAATGTAACACTACCATGGAAGAGCAGACTGACCCCACTCTGACAATGTAACTCACACAGGGAAGAGCAGACTGTCTCCAACCTGTCAATGTAACTCAACCACGGAAGTGCAGACTGACCCCACTCTGTCAATGTAACACACCCAGGGAAGAGCAGAATGACCCCACTCTGTCAATGTAACACACCCATGGAAAAGCAGACTGACCCCACTCTGTCAATGTAACACACCCAGGGAAGAGCAGACTGACCTCACACTGTCAATGTAACACACCCAGAGAAGAGCAGACTGACCCTGCTCCGTCAATGTAATACACACAAGGAAGAGCAAACTGATCCAACTCTGTCAATGTTACACACCCAGTGAAGAGCAGATTGACACCACTCTGTCAATGTAACCCACCCAGAGAAGAGCAGACTGACCTCAATCTGTCAATTTAACACACCAAGGGAAGTCCAGACTGACCCGACTCTGTCAGTGTAACACAGCCTGGGTAGAGCTGACTGACCCCACTCTGTCAATGTAACCCACGCAGGGAAAAGTCGACTGACCCCACTATGTCAATGTAACAAAACCAGTGAAGATCAGACAGACCCCAGTCTGTCAATGTAACACGACAAGGGAAGACCAGACTGACCCATCTGTGTCAATGTAACACACCCACGGAAGAGCAGACTGAACCCACTCTGTCAGTGTAACAGACCCAGGGAAGAGCAGGCTGACGCCACTCTGTCAATGTAACACACCCAGGGAAGAGCAGACTGACCCCACTCTGTCAATGTAACACTACCATGGAAGAGCAGACTGACCCCACTCTGACAATGTAACTCACACAGGGAAGAGCAGACTGTCTCCAACCTGTCAATGTAACTCAACCACGGAAGTGCAGACTGACCCCACTCTGTCAATGTAACCCACCCAGGGAAGAGCAGAATGACCCCACTCTGTCAATGTAACACACCCAGGGAAGAGCAGACTGACCTCGCTCTGTCAATGTAACACAACCAGGGAAGAGCAGACTGACCTCGCTCTGTCAAAGTAACACACCCTGAGAAGAGCAGACTGACCCCACTCTGTCAATGTAACACACCCAGGGAAGGAAAGACTGACCTCACTCTGTTAATGTAACACACCCAGGGAAGAGCAGACTGATCCAACTCTGTCAATGTAACCCAGCCAGTGAAGAGCATACCGACCCCACTCTATCAATGTAACCCAGCCAGTGAAGAGCAGACTGACCCCACTCTGTCAATGTAACACATAACAAGGGAAGACCAGACTGACCCTTCTATGTCAATGGAACACACCCATGGAAGAGCAGACTGATCCCATACAGTCAATGTAACACACCCAGGGAAGATCAGACTGACCCAACTCTGACAATGTCACACACCCAGGGAAGAGCAGACTGACCCCACTCTGTCAATGTAACACACCCAGGGGAGAGCAGACTGACCCCACACTGTCAAATTAACACACCCAGGGAAGAACAGACTGACACCACTCTGTCAATGTAAAACGCCCAGAGAGAAAACAAACTGACCCACTCTCTCAATGTAACACACCCATGGAAGAGCAGACTGACCCCACTCTGTCAATGTAACACACTTAGGGAAGAGCAGACTGAACCCACTCTGTCAATGTAACACACCCAGGGAAGTGCAGAATGACCCCATCTGTCAATGTAACACACCCAGGGAAGAGCAGACTGATCTCACTCTTTCAATGTAACACACCCAGGATAGATCAGACTGACCCCACTCTGTCAATGTAACATACTCAGGGAAGAGCAGACTGACCCCACTCTGTCAATGTAACACACCCAGGGAATATCAGACTGACCCCACTCTGTCAATGTAACCCACCAAGGAAAGAGCAGACTGACCCCACTCTGTCAGTGTAAAACACGCAGGGACAAGCAGACTGACCCGACTCTGTCAATGTAACACACCCAGAGAAGAGCAGACTGACCCCAATCTGTGAAAGTAACCCAAGCAGGGAAGAGCAGACTGACCCCACTCTGTCAGTGTAACACACCCAGGGAAGAGCAGACTGACACCACTCTATCAATGTAACACACGCAAGGACAAGCAGATTGACCCGACTCTGTCAATGTAACACACCCAGGGATGAGCAGAGTGACCCCACTTGGACAATGCAACACACCCATGCAAGAGCAGAATGACCGCACGCTATCAATGCAATACACCCGTGCAAGAGCAGACTCACCCGCTGTGTCAATGAAACACACCCAGGGAAGAGCAGACTGACCCAACTCTGTCAATGTAACCCACCCAGGGAAGAGCAGACTGACCCCACTCTTTCAATGTAACCCACTCAGAGAAGAGCAGACTGACCCCACTCTGTCAATGTAACCCACCCAGGAAAGAGCAGTCTGACCCCACTCTGTCAGTTTAACACACCCAGGGAAGAGCAGACTGACCCCACTCTGTCAATGTAACACACCCATGCATGAGCAGACTGAACCCGCTGTGTCAATGTAACACACACATGCAAGAGCAGACTGACCCCACTCTGTCAGTGCAACACACACTGGGAAGAGCAGACTGACCTCACACTGTCAATGTAACCCAGTCAGGGAAGAGAAGACTGAACCCACTCTGTCAATGTTCCACACGCAGGGAAGAGCAGACTGACCCCACTCTGTCAGTGTAACCCACCCAGGAAAGAGCAGTCTGACCCCACTCAGTCAGTTTAACACACCCAGGAAAGAGCAGACTGACCCCACTCTGTCAATGTAACTCACACAAGGAAGAGCAGACTGACACCACTCTGTCAATGTAACCCACCCAGGGAAGAGCAGACTGACCCCAAACTGTCAATGTAACACAACCAGGGAAGAGCAGACTGACACAACTCTGTCAGTGTAACGCACACTGGGAAGAGCAGACTGACCTCACTCTGTCAATGTAACACACCCAGGGAAGAGCAGACTGACCCCGCACTGTCAATGTAACACACTCAGGGAAGAGAAGACTGACCTCACTCTGTCAATGTAACACACCCAGGGAAGAGCAAACTGACCCCACTCTGCCAATGTAACACACCCAGGGAAGAGAAGACTGACCCCACTCTGTCAATGTAACACACCCAGGGAAGAGAAGACTGACCCCACTCTGTCAATGTAACACACCCAGGGAAGAGAAGACTGACTCCACTCTGTCAATGGAACCAACCCAGGGAAGAGCAGACTGACCCCACTCTGTTAATATAACACACCGAGGGAAGAGCAGACTGACTCAACTCTGTCAGTGTAACAGACCCAGGGAAGAGCAGACTGACCTCGCTCTGTCAATGTAACACACCCATGGAAGAGCAGACTGACCTCACACTGTCAATGTAACACACCCAGAGAAGAGCAGACTGACCCCACTCCGTCAATGTAATACACACAAGGAAGAGCAAACTGATCCAACTCTGTCAATGATACACACCCTGTGAAGAGCAGACTGACACCACTCTGTTAATGTAACACACCCAGGGAAGAGCAGACTGATCCAACTCTGTCAATGTAACTCAGCCAGTGAAGAGCAGTCCGACCCCACTCTGTCAATGTAACACAGCCAGTGAAGAGCAGACGGACCCCACTCTGTCAATGTATTAATAATAAGGGAAGACCAGACTGACCCTTCTATGTCAATGGAACACACCCATGGAAGAGCAGACTGATCCCATACTGTCAATGTAACAAACCCAGGGAAGATCAGACTGACCCCACTCTGTCAATGTCACACACCCAGGGAAGAGCAGACTGACTCAACTCTGTCAGTGTAACACACCCAGGGAAGAGCAGACTGACCCCACTCTATCAATGTAACACACGCAAGGACAAGCAGATAGAACCCACTCTGTTAATGCAACACACCCAGGGAAGAGCAGGCTGACCCCACTCTTTCAATGTAACCAACTCAGAGAAGAGCAGACTGACCTCACTCCGTCAATCTAACACACCCAGGGAAGAGCAGACTGACCTCACTCTGTCAATGTAGCACACCCAGGGAAGAGCAGACTGACCCCGCACTGTCAATGTAACACACCCAGAGAAGAGCAGACTGACCCCACTCCGTCAATGTAATACACACAAGGAAGAGCAAACTGATCCAACTCTGTCAATGATGCACACCCAGTGAAGAGCAGACTGACACCACTCTGTCAATGTAACACACCCAGGGAAGTCCTGACTGACCCCACTCTGTCAATGTAACCCACGCAGGGAGAAGTCGACTGACCCCAATATGTCAATGTAACAAACCCAGTGAAGATCAGACAGACCCCAGTCTGTCAATGTAACACGACAAGGGAAGGCCAGACTGACCCATCTGTGTCAATGTAACACACCCACGGAAGAGCAGACTGAACCCACTCTGTCAGTGTAACAGACCCAGGGAAGAGCAGGCTGACCCCACTCTGTCAATGTAACACACCCAGGGAAGAGCAGACTGACCCCACTCTTTCAATGTAACCCACTCAGAGAAGAGCAGACTGACCTCACTCTGTCAATGTAACACACCCAGGGAAGATCAGACTGACCCCACTCTGTCAGTTTAACACACCCATGGAAGATCAGACTGACCCTACTCTGTCAATGTAACACACCCAGGGAAGAGCAGACTGACCTCGTTCTGTCAAAGTAACACACCCAGAGAAGAGCAGACTGACCCCACTCTGTCAATGTAACATACCCAAGGAAGGACAGACTGACCTCACTCTGTTAATGTAACCCAGCCAGTGAAGAGCAGACCGACCCCACTCTGTAAATGTAACACATTTAGGGAAGATCAGACTGACCCCACTCTGTCAATGTAACCCACCCAGGGAAGAGCAGACTGACCCCACTCTGTCAGTGTAACACACCCAGGGAAGAGCAGACTGACCCCACTCTATCAATGTAACACACGCAAGGACAAGCAGATAGAACCCACTCTGTTAATGCAACACACCCAGGGAAGAGCAGGCTGACCCCACTCTTTCAATGTAACCAACTCAGAGAAGAGCAGACTGACCTCACTCCGTCAATCTAACACACCCAGGGAAGAGCAGACTGACCTCACTCTGTCAATGTAGCACACCCAGGGAAGAGCAGACTGACCCCGCACTGTCAATGTAACACACAAAGGGAAGAGAAGACTGACCTCACTCTGTCAATGAAACACACCCAGGGAAGAGGAGACTGACTGCACTCTGCCAATGTAACACACCCAGGGAAGAGAAGACTGAACCCACTCTGTCAATGTAACACACCCAGGGAAGAGAAGACTGACCCCACTCTGTCAATGTAACACACCCAGGGAAGAGCAGACTGACCCCACTCTGTTAATATAACACACCGAGGGAAGAGCAGACTGACCCCACTCTGTCAATGTAACACACCCAGGGAAGACCAGACTGACTCCACTCTGTCAATGTAACTCACCCATGGAAGAGCAGACTGACCCCACTCTGTCAATGTAACACACCCAGGGAAGAGCAGACTGACCTCACACTGTCAATGTAACACACCCAGAGAAGAGCAGACTTACCCCACTCCGTCAATGTAATACACACAAGGAAGAGCAAACTCATCCAACTCTGTCAATGTTACACTCCCAGTGAAGAGCAGACTGACACCACTCTGTCAATGTAACCCACCCAGAGAAGAGCAGACTGACCTCAATCTGTCAATGTAACACACCCAGGGAAGTCCAGACTGACCCCAATCTGTCAGTGTAACACAGCTTGGGTAGTGCTGACTGACCCCACTCTGTCAATGTAACCCACACAGGGAGAAGTCGACTGACCCCACTATGTCAATGTAACAAACCCAGTGAAGGTCAGACAGACCGCAGTCTGTCAATGTAACAAGGGAAGACCAGACTGACCCATCTGTGTCAACGTAACACACCCACGGAAGAGCAGACTGAACCCACTCTGTCAGTGTAACAGACCCAGGGAAGAGCAGGCTGACCCCACTCTGTCAATGTAACACGACAAGGGAAGACCAGACTGACCCCACTCTGTCAATGTAACACTACCATGGAAGAGCAGACTGACCCAACTCTGACAATGTAACTCACACAGGGAAGAGCAGACCGTCTCCAACCTGTCAATGTAACTCAACCACGGAAGTGCAGACTGACCCCACTCTGTCAATGTAACCCACCCAGGGAAGAGCGGAATGACCCCAATCTGTCAATCTAACACACCCAGGGAAGAGCAGACTGACCCCACTCTGTCAATGTAACACAACCAGGGAAGATCAGACTGACCCCACTCTGTCAAAGTAACACACCCAGAGAGGTGCAGACTGACCCCACTCTGCCAATCTAACACACCCAGTGAAGAGCAGATTGACCCCACTCTGTCAATGTAACTCACCCAGAGAAGAACAGATTGATCCAACTCTGTCAATGTAACACACCCAGGGAAGGACAAACTGACCTCACTCTGTTAATGTAACACACCCAGGGAAGAGCAGACTGAACCAACTCTGTCAATGTAACCCAGCCAGTGAAGAGCAGACCAACCCCACTCTATTAATGTAACCCAGCCAGTGAAGAGCAGACTGACCCCATTCTGTCATTGTACCATAACAAGGGAAGACCACACTGACCCTTCTATGTCAATGGAACACACCCATGGAAGAGCAGACTGATCCCATACTGTCAATGTAACACACCCAGGGAAGGGCAGACTTACCCCACTCCGTCAATGTAATACACACAAGGAAGAGCAAACTGATCCAACTCTGTCAATGTTACACACCAAGTGAAGAGCAGACTGACACCACTCTGTCAATGTAACCCACCCAGAGAAGAGCAGACTGACCTCAATCTGTCAATGTAACACACCCAGGGAAGTCCAGACTGACCCCACTCTGTCAGTGTAACACAGCCTGGGTAGAGCTGACTGACCCCACTCTGTCAATGTAACCCACACAGGGAGAAGTCGACTGACCCCACTATGTCAAAGTAACAAACCCAGTGAAGATCAGACAGACCCCAGTCTGTCAATGTAACACGACAAGGGAAGACCAGACTGACCCATCTGTGTCAATGTAACACACCCACGGAAGAGCAGACTGAACCCACTCTGTCAGTGTAACAGACCGAGGGAAGAGCAGGCTGACGCCACTCTGTCAATGTAACACACCCAGGGAAGAGCAGACTGACCCTACTCTGTCAATGTTACACTACCATGGAAGAGCAGACTGACCCCACTCTGACAATGTAACTCACACAGGGAAGAGCAGACTGTCTCCAACCTGTCAATGTAACTCAACCACGGAAGTGCAGACTGACCCGACTCTGTCAATGTAACCCACCCAGGGAAGAGCAGAATGACCACACTCTGTCAATGTAACACACCTAGGGAAGAGCAGACTGACCCCACTCTGTCAATGTAACACAACCAGGGAAGATCAGACTGACCCCACTCTGTCAAATTAACACACCCAGAGAAGTGCAGACTGACCCCACTCTGTCAAAGTAACACACCCAGAGAAGAGCAGACTGATCCAACTCTGTCAATGTAACACACCCAGGGAAGGACAGACTGACCTCACTCTGTTAATGTAACACACCCAGAGAAGAGCAGACTGATCCAACTCTGTCAATGTAACACACCCAGGGAAGGACAGACTGACCTCACTCTGTTAATGTAACACACCCAGGGAAGAGCAGACTGATCCAACTCTGTCAATGTAACCCAGCCAGTGAAGAGCAGACCGACCCCAATCTATCAATGTAACCCAGCCAGTGAAGAGCAGACTGACCCCATTCTGTCATTGTACCATAACAAGGGAAGACCAGACTGACCCTTCTATGTCAATGGAACACACCCATGGAAGAGCAGACTGATCCCATACTGTCAATGTAACACACCCAGGGAAGATCAGACTGACCCAACTCTGACAATGTCACACACCCAGGGAAGAGCCGACTGACCCCACTCTGTCAGTGTAACAGACCCAGGGAAGAGCAGACTGACCCCACTCTGTCAATGTAACACACCCAGGGAAGAGCAGGCAGACCCCACTCTGTCAATGTAACACACCCACGGAAGAGCAACTGATCCCACTCTGTCAATGTAGCAAATCCAGGGAGGAGCAGACTGACCCCACTCTGTAAATGTAACACATTTAGGGAAGATCAGACTGACCCCACTCTGTCAATGTAACACACCCAGGGAAGAGCAGACTGACCCCAATCTGTCAATGTAACACACCCAGGGAATTGCAGACTGAACCCACTCTGTCAATGTAACACACCCAGGGAAGAGCAGACTGATCCCACTCTGTGAAAGTAACCCACCCAGGGAAGAGCAGACTGACCCCACTCTGTCAGTGTAACACACCCAGGGAAGAGCAGACTGACCCCACTCGATCAATGTAACACAAGCAAGGACAAGCAGATTGACCCCACTCTGTCAATGTAACACACCCAGGGAAGAGCAGACTGACCCCACTCTTTCAATGTAACCAACTCAGAGAAGAGCAGACTGACCTCACTCCGTCAAAGTAACACACCCAGGGAAGATCAGACTGACCCCACTCTGTCAATGTTACACACCCAGGAAAGAGCAGACTGAACCCACTCTGTCAATGCAACACACGCAGGGAAGAGCAAACTGACCCCACTCTGTCAGTGTAACCCACCCAGGAAAGAGCAGTCTGACCCCACTCTGTCAGCTTAACACACCCAGGAAAGTGCAGACTGATCCCACTCTGTCAATGTAACTCACACAAGGAAGAGCAGACTGACACCACTCTGTCAATGTAACCCACCCTGGGAATAGCAGACTGACCCCACTCTGTCAATGTAACACAACCAGGGAAGAGCAGACTGACACAACTCTGTCAGTGTAACGCACACTGGGAAGAGCAGACTGACCTCACTCTGTCAATGTAACCCACTCAGAGAAGAGCAGACGGACCTCACTCCGTCAATCTAACACACCCAGGGAAGAGCAGACTGACCTCACTCTGTCAATGTAACACACCCAGGGAAGATCAGACTGACCCCACTCTGTCAGTTTAACACACCCATGGAAGATCAGACTGACCCTACTCTGTCAATGTAACACACCCAGGGAAGAGCAGACTGACCTCGTTCTGTCAAAGTAACACACCCAGAGAAGAGCAGACTGACCCCACTCTGTCAATGTAACACACCCAAGGAAGGACAGACTGACCTCACTCTGTTAATGTAACCCAGCCAGTGAAGAGCAGACCGACCCCACTCTGTAAATGTAACACATTTAGGGAAGATCAGACTGACCCCACTCTGTCAATGTAACCCACCCAGGGAAGAGCAGACTGACCCCACTCTATCAATGTAACACACGCAAGGACAAGCAGATAGAACCCACTCTATCAATGTAACACACGCAAGGACAAGCAGATAGAACCCACTCTGTTAATGCAACACACCCAGGGAAGAGCAGGCTGACCCCACTCTTTCAATGTAACCAACTCAGAGAAGAGCAGACTGACCTCACTCCGTCAATCTAACACACCCAGGGAAGAGCAGACTGACCTCACTCTGTCAATGTAGCACACCCAGGGAAGAGCAGACTGACCCCGCACTGTCAATGTAACACACAAAGGGAAGAGAAGACTGACCTCACTCTGTCAATGAAACACACCCAGGGAAGAGGAGACTGACCGCACTCTGCCAATGTAACACACCCAGGGAAGAGAAGACTGAACCCACTCTGTCAATGTAACACACCCAGGGAAGAGAAGACTGACCCCACTCTGTCAATGTAACACACCCAGGGAAGAGCAGACTGACCCCACTCTGTTAATATAACACACCGAGGGAAGAGCAGACTGACCCCACTCTGTCAATGTAACACACCCAGGGAAGACCAGACTGACTCCACTCTGTCAATGTAACTCACCCATGGAAGAGCAGACTGACCCCACTCTGTCAATGTAACACACCCAGGGAAGAGCAAACTGACCCCACTCTGTCAGTGTAACCCACCCAGGAAAGAGCAGTCTGACCCCACTCTGTCAAATTAACACACCCAGAGAAGTGCAGACTGACCCCACTCTGTCAAAGTAACACACCCAGAGAAGAGCAGACTGATCCAACTCTGTCAATGTAACACACCCAGGGAAGGACAGACTGACCTCACTCTGTTAATGTAACACACCCAGAGAAGAGCAGACTGATCCAACTCTGTCAATGTAACACACCCAGGGAAGGACAGACTGACCTCACTCTGTTAATGTAACACACCCAGGGAAGAGCAGACTGATCCAACTCTGTCAATGTAACCCAGCCAGTGAAGAGCAGACCGACCCCAATCTATCAATGTAACCCAGCCAGTGAAGAGCAGACTGACCCCATTCTGTCATTGTACCATAACAAGGGAAGACCAGACTGACCCTTCTATGTCAATGGAACACACCCATGGAAGAGCAGACTGATCCCATACTGTCAATGTAACACACCCAGGGAAGATCAGACTGACCCAACTCTGACAATGTCACACACCCAGGGAAGAGCCGACTGACCCCACTCTGTCAGTGTAACAGACCCAGGGAAGAGCAGACTGACCCCACTCTGTCAATGTAACACACCCAGGGAAGAGCAGGCAGACCCCACTCTGTCAATGTAACACACCCACGGAAGAGCAACTGATCCCACTCTGTCAATGTAGCAAATCCAGGGAGGAGCAGACTGACCCCACTCTGTAAATGTAACACATTTAGGGAAGATCAGACTGACCCCACTCTGTCAATGTAACACACCCAGGGAAGAGCAGACTGACCCCAATCTGTCAATGTAACACACCCAGGGAATTGCAGACTGAACCCACTCTGTCAATGTAACACACCCAGGGAAGAGCAGACTGATCCCACTCTGTGAAAGTAACCCACCCAGGGAAGAGCAGACTGACCCCACTCTGTCAGTGTAACACACCCAGGGAAGAGCAGACTGACCCCACTCGATCAATGTAACACAAGCAAGGACAAGCAGATTGACCCCACTCTGTCAATGTAACACACCCAGGGAAGAGCAGACTGACCCCACTCTTTCAATGTAACCAACTCAGAGAAGAGCAGACTGACCTCACTCCGTCAAAGTAACACACCCAGGGAAGATCAGACTGACCCCACTCTGTCAATGTTACACACCCAGGAAAGAGCAGACTGAACCCACTCTGTCAATGCAACACACGCAGGGAAGAGCAAACTGACCCCACTCTGTCAGTGTAACCCACCCAGGAAAGAGCAGTCTGACCCCACTCTGTCAGCTTAACACACCCAGGAAAGTGCAGACTGATCCCACTCTGTCAATGTAACTCACACAAGGAAGAGCAGACTGACACCACTCTGTCAATGTAACCCACCCTGGGAATAGCAGACTGACCCCACTCTGTCAATGTAACACAACCAGGGAAGAGCAGACTGACACAACTCTGTCAGTGTAACGCACACTGGGAAGAGCAGACTGACCTCACTCTGTCAATGTAACCCACTCAGAGAAGAGCAGACGGACCTCACTCCGTCAATCTAACACACCCAGGGAAGAGCAGACTGACCTCACTCTGTCAATGTAACACACCCAGGGAAGATCAGACTGACCCCACTCTGTCAGTTTAACACACCCATGGAAGATCAGACTGACCCTACTCTGTCAATGTAACACACCCAGGGAAGAGCAGACTGACCTCGTTCTGTCAAAGTAACACACCCAGAGAAGAGCAGACTGACCCCACTCTGTCAATGTAACACACCCAAGGAAGGACAGACTGACCTCACTCTGTTAATGTAACCCAGCCAGTGAAGAGCAGACCGACCCCACTCTGTAAATGTAACACATTTAGGGAAGATCAGACTGACCCCACTCTGTCAATGTAACCCACCCAGGGAAGAGCAGACTGACCCCACTCTATCAATGTAACACACGCAAGGACAAGCAGATAGAACCCACTCTATCAATGTAACACACGCAAGGACAAGCAGATAGAACCCACTCTGTTAATGCAACACACCCAGGGAAGAGCAGGCTGACCCCACTCTTTCAATGTAACCAACTCAGAGAAGAGCAGACTGACCTCACTCCGTCAATCTAACACACCCAGGGAAGAGCAGACTGACCTCACTCTGTCAATGTAGCACACCCAGGGAAGAGCAGACTGACCCCGCACTGTCAATGTAACACACAAAGGGAAGAGAAGACTGACCTCACTCTGTCAATGAAACACACCCAGGGAAGAGGAGACTGACCGCACTCTGCCAATGTAACACACCCAGGGAAGAGAAGACTGAACCCACTCTGTCAATGTAACACACCCAGGGAAGAGAAGACTGACCCCACTCTGTCAATGTAACACACCCAGGGAAGAGCAGACTGACCCCACTCTGTTAATATAACACACCGAGGGAAGAGCAGACTGACCCCACTCTGTCAATGTAACACACCCAGGGAAGACCAGACTGACTCCACTCTGTCAATGTAACTCACCCATGGAAGAGCAGACTGACCCCACTCTGTCAATGTAACACACCCAGGGAAGAGCAAACTGACCCCACTCTGTCAGTGTAACCCACCCAGGAAAGAGCAGTCTGACCCCACTCTGTCAGCTTAACACACCCAGGAAAGAGCAGACTGATCCCACTCTGTCAATGTAACTCACACAAGGAAGAGCAGACTGACACCACTCTGTCAATGTAACCCACCCTGGGAATAGCAGACTGACCCCACTCTGTCAATGTAACACAACCAGGGAAGAGCAGACTGACACAACTCTGTCAGTGTAACGCACACTGGGAAGAGCAGACTGACCTCACTCTGTCAATGTAACCCACTCAGAGAAGAGCAGACGGACCTCACTCCGTCAATCTAACACACCCAGGGAAGAGCAGACTGACCTCACTCTGTCAATGTAACACACCCAGGGAAGATCAGACTGACCCCACTCTGTCAGTTTAACACACCCATGGAAGATCAGACTGACCCTACTCTGTCAATGTAACACACCCAGGGAAGAGCAGACTGACCTCGTTCTGTCAAAGTAACACACCCAGAGAAGAGCAGACTGACCCCACTCTGTCAATGTAACATACCCAAGGAAGGACAGACTGACCTCACTCTGTTGATGTAACCCAGCCAGTGAAGAGCAGACCGACCCCACTCTGTAAATGTAACACATTTAGGGAAGATCAGACTGACCCCACTCTGTCAATGTAACCCACCCAGGGAAGAGCAGACTGACCCCACTCTGTCAGTGTAACACACCCAGGGAAGAGCAGACTGACCCCACTCTATCAATGTAACACACGCAAGGACAAGCAGATAGAACCCACTCTGTTAATGCAACACACCCAGGGAAGAGCAGGCTGACCCCACTCTTTCAATGTAACCAACTCAGAGAAGAGCAGACTGACCTCACTCCGTCAATCTAACACACCCAGGGAAGAGCAGACTGACCTCACTCTGTCAATGTAGCACACCCAGGGAAGAGCAGACTGACCCCGCACTGTCAATGTAACACACAAAGGGAAGAGAAGACTGACCTCACTCTGTCAATGAAACACACCCAGGGAAGAGGAGACTGACCGCACTCTGCCAATGTAACACACCCAGGGAAGAGAAGACTGAACCCACTCTGTCAATGTAACACACCCAGGGAAGAGAAGACTGACCCCACTCTGTCAATGTAACACACCCAGGGAAGAGCAGACTGACCCCACTCTGTTAATATAACACACCGAGGGAAGAGCAGACTGACCCCACTCTGTCAATGTAACACACCCAGGGAAGACCAGACTGACTCCACTCTGTCAATGTAACTCACCCATGGAAGAGCAGACTGACCCACTCTGTCAATGTAACACACCCAGGGAAGAGCAGACTGACCCCACTCTTAAAAGTAACACACCCAGAGAAGTGCAGACTGACCCCACTCTGTCAAAGTAACACACCCAGAGAAGAGCAGACTGACCCCACTCTGTCAATGTAACACACCCAGGGAAGGACAGACTGATCTCACTCTGTTAATGTAACACACCCAGGGAAGAGCAGACTGATCCAACTCTGTCAATGTAACTCAGCCAGTGAAGAGCAGTCCGACCCCACTCTGTCAATGTAACCCAGCCAGTGAAGAGCAGACTGACCCCACTCTGTCAATGTACCAATAACAAGGGAAACCAGACTGACCCTTCTATGTCAATGGAACACACCCATGGAAGAGCAGACTGATCCCATACTGTCAATGTACCAAACCCAGGGAAGATCAGACTGACCCCACTCTGTCAATGTCACACACCCAGGGAAGAGCAGACTGACTCAACTCTGTCAGTGTAACAGACCCAGGGAAGAGTAGTCTGACCCCACTCTGTCAATGTAACACAACCAGGGAAGATCAGACTGACCCAACTCTGACAATGTCACACACCGAGGGAAGAGCAGACTGACACCACTCTGTCAATGTAACAAACCCAGGGAAGAGCAGACAGACGTCACTCTGTCAATGTAACACACCCAGGGAAGAGAAGACTGACCCCACTCTGTCAATGTAACACACCCAGGGAAGAGAAGACTGACTCCACTCTGTCAATGGAACCAACCCAGGGAAGAGCAGACTAACCCCACTCTGTTAATATAACACACCGAGGGAAGAGCAGACTGACCTCACACTGTCAATGTAACACACCCATGGAAGAGCAGACTGACCTCACACTGTCAATGTAACACACCCAGAGAAGAGCAGACTGACCCCACTCCGTCAATGTAATACACACAAGGAAGAGCAAACTGATCCAACTCTGTCAATGATACACACCCTGTGAAGAGCAGACTGACACCACTCTGTTAATGTAACACACCCAGGGAAGAGCAGACTGATCCAACTCTGTCAATGTAACTCAGCCTGTGAAGAGCAGTCCGACCCCACTCTGTCAATGTAACACAGCCAGTGAAGAGCAGACTGACCCCACTCTGTCAATGTATTAATAATAAGGGAAGACCAGACTGACCCTTCTATGTCAATGGAACACACCCATGGAAGAGCAGACTGATCCCATACTGTCAATGTAACAAACCCAGGGAAGATCAGACTGACCCCACTCTGTCAATGTCACACACCCAGGGAAGAGCAGACTGACTCAACTCTGTCAGTGTAACAGACACAGGGAAGAGCAGACTGGCCTCACACTGTCAATGTAACACACCCAGAGAAGAGCAGACTGACCCCACTCCGTCAATGTAATACACACAAGGAAGAGCAAACTGATCGAACTCTGTCAATGATGCACACCCAGTGAAGAGCAGACTGACACCACTCTGTCAATGTAACACACCCAGGGAAGTCCTGACTGACCCCACTCTGTCAGTGTAACACAGCCTGGGTGGAGCTGAATGACCCCACTCAGTCAATGTAACCCACGCAGGGAGAAGTCGACTGACCCCACTATGTCAATGTAACAAACCCAGTGAAGATCAGACAGACCCCAGTCTGTCAATGTAACACGACAAGGGAAGACCAGACTGACCCATCTGTGTCAATGTAACACACCCACGGAAGAGCAAACTGAACCCATACTGTCAATGTAACAAACCCAGGGAAGAGCAGGCTGACCCCACTCTGTCAATGTAACACACCCAGGGAAGAGCAGACTGACCCCACTCTTTCAATGTAACCCACTCAGAGAAGAGCAGACTGACCCCACTCCGTCAATCTAACACACCCAGGGAAGAGCAGACTGACCTCACTCTGTCAATGTAACACACCCAGGGAAGATCAGACTGACCCCACTCTGTCAGTTTAACGCACCCAGGTAAGAGCAGACTGACCCCACTCTGTCAATGGAACTCACACAAGGAAGAGCAGACTGACCCCACTCTGTCAATGTAACCCACACAGGGAAGAGCAGACTGGCCCCACTCTGTCAATGTAACACAACCAGTGAAGAGCAGACTGACACCACTCTGTCAATGTAACCCACCCAGAGAAGAGCAGACTGACCTCAATCTGTCAATGTAACACACCCAGGGAAGTCCAGACTGACCCCACTCTGTCAGTGTAACACAGCCTGGGTAGAGCTGACTGACCCCACTCTGTCAATGTAACCCACGCAAGGAGAAGTCGACTGACCCCACTATGTCAATGTAACAAACACAGTGAAGATCAGACAGACCGCAGTCTGTCAATGTAACACGACAAGGGAAGACCAGACTGACCCATCTGTGTCAATGTAACACACCCACGGAAGAGCAGACTGAACCCACTCTGTCAGTGTAACAGACCCAGGGAAGAGCAGGCTGACCCCACTCTGTAAATGTAACACACCCAGGGAAGAGCAGACTGACCCCACTCTGTCAATGTAACTCACACAGGGAAGAGCAGACTGTCTCCAACCTGTCAATGTAACTCAACCACGGAAGTGCAGACTGACACCACTCTGTCAATGTAACCCACCCAGGGAAGAGCAGAATGACCCCACTCTGTCAATGTAACACACCCAGGGAAGAGCAGACTGACCCCACTCTTAAAAGTAACACACCCAGAGGAGTGCAGACTGACCCCACTCTGTCAAAGTAACACACCCAGAGAAGAGCAGACTGACCCCACTCTGTCAATGTAACACACCCAGGGAAGGACAGACTGACCTCACTCTGTTAATGTAACACACCCAGGGAAGAGCAGACTGATCCAACTCTGTCAATGTAACTCAGCCAGTGAAGAGCAGTTCGACCCCACTCTGTCAATGTAACCCAGCCAGTGAAGAGCAGACTGACCCCACTCTGTCAATGTACCAATAACAAGGGAAGACCAGACTGACCCTTCTATGTCAATGGAACACACCCATGGAAGAGCAGACTGATCCCATACTGTCAATGTACCAAACCCAGGGAAGATCAGACTGACCCCACTCTGTCAATGTCACACACCCAGGGAAGAGCAGACTGACTCAACTCTGTCAGTGTAACAGACCCAGGGAAGAGTAGTCTGACCCCACTCTGTCAATGTAACACAACCAGGGAAGATCAGACTGACCCAACTCTGACAATGTCACACACCCAGGGAAGAGCAGACTGACACTACTCTGTCAATCTAACAAACCCAGGGAAGAGCAGACAGACGTCACTCTGTCAATGTAACACACCCAGGGAAGAGCAGACTGACCCCAGTCTGTCAATGTAACACACCCAGGGAAGAACAGACTGACACCACTCTGTCAATGTAAAACGCCCAGAGAGAAAACAAACTGACCCACTCTGTCAATGTAACACACCCATGGAAGAGCAGACTGACCCCACTCTGTCAATGTAACACACCCAGGGAAGAGCAGACTGACCCCACTCTGTCAATGTAACACACTCAGGGAAGAGCAGACTGAACCCACTCTGTCAATGTAACACACCCAGGGAAGTGCAGACTGACCCCATCTGTCAATGTAACAAACCCAGGGAAGAGCAGACTGACCTCACTCTGTCAATGTAACACACCCAGGGTAGATCAGACTGACCCCACTCTGTCAATGTAACCCACCAAGGAAAGAGCAGACTGACCCCACTCTGTCAGTGTAAAAAACCCAGGGATAAGCAGACTGACCCCACTCTGTCAATGTAACACACCCAGAGAAGAGCAGACTGACCCCACTCTGTGAAAGTAACCCAAGCAGGGAAGAGCAGACTGACCCCACTCTGTCAGTGTAACACACCCAGGGAAGAGCAGACTGACACCACTCTATCAATGTAACACACGCAAGGACAAGCAGATTGACCCGACTCTGTCAATGTAACACACCCAGGGATGAGCAGACTGACCCCACTCGGACAATGTAACACACCCATGCAAGAGCAGACTGACCGCACGCTATCAATGCAATACACCCGTGCAAGAGCAGACTCAACCCGCTGTGTCAATGTAACACACCCAGGGAAGAGCAGACGGATCCCACTCTGTCAATGTAACCCACCCAGGAAAGAGCAGTCTGACCCCACTCTGTCAATGTAACACACCCACGGAAGAGCAACTGATCCCACTCTGTCAATGTAGCAAATCCAGGGAAGAGCAGACTGACCACACTCTGTCAATGTAACACTGTCTGTGTGGAATGCTCTGCCCCAGAGGGAAGTGGAGGCCCAGTCTCTGGAACTTTTAAGAAAGAATTGCATAGAGCTCTTAAAGATAGTGGAGTCAAGGGGTATGGAGAGAAGGCTGGAACAGGATACTAATTAGGAATGATCAGCCATGATCATATTGAATGGCGGTGCAGGCTCGAAGGGCAGAATGGCCTACTCCTGCATCTATTGTCTATTGTCTATTGTCTATTGTCTAAGAGCAGACTGACCCCACTCTGTCAATGTAACCCACCCAGGGAAGAGCAGACTGACCCCACTCTTTCAATGTAACCCACTCAGAGAAGAGCAGACTGACCCCACTCTGTCAATCTAACACACCGAGGGAAAAGCAGACTGACCTCACTCTGTCAATGCAACACACCCAGGGAAGATCAGACTGAACCCACTCTGTCAATGTAACACAACCAGGGAAGAGAAGACGGATCCCACTCTGTCAATGTAACCCACCCAGGAAAGAGCAGTCTGACCCCACTTTGTCAGTTTAACACACCCAGGGAAGAGCAGACTGACCCCACCCTGTCAATGTAACAAACCCAGGGAAGATCAGACTGACCCCACTCTGTCAATGTCACACACCCAGGGAAGAGCAGACTGACTCAACTCTGTCAGTGTAACAGACCCAGGGAAGAGCAGACTGACCTCACACTGTCAATGTAACACACCCAGAGAAGAGCAGACTGACCCACTCCGTCAATGTAATACACACAAGGAAGAGCAAACTGATCCAACTCTGTCAATGATGCACACCCAGTGAAGAGCAGACTGACACCACTCTGTCAATGTAACACACCAAGGGAAGTCCTGACTGACCCCACTCTGTCAGTGTAACACAGCCTGGGTGGAGCTGACTGACGCCACTCAGTCAATGTAACCCACGCAGGGAGAAGTCGACTGACCCCACTATGTCAATGTAACAAACCCAGTGAAGATCAGACAGACCCCAGTCTGTCAATGTAACACGACAAGGGAAGACCAGACTGACCCATCTGTGTCAATGTAACACACCCACGGAAGAGCAGACTGAACCCACTCTGTCAGTGTAACAGACCCAGGGAAGAGCAGGCTGACCCCACTCTGTAAATGTAACACACCCAGGGAAGAGCAGACTGACCCCACTGTCAATGTAACACTACCATGGAAGAGCAGACTGACCCCACTCTGACAATGTAACTCACACAGGGAAGAGCAGACTGTCTCCAACCTGTCAATGTAACTCAACCACGGAAGTGCAGACTGACACCACTCTGTCAATGTAACCCACCCAGGGAAGAGCAGAATGACCCCACTCTGTCAATGTAACACACCCAGGGAAGAGCAGACTGACCCCACTCTTAAAAGTAACACACCCAGAGAAGTGCAGACTGACCCCACTCTGTCAAAGTAACACTCCCAGAGAAGAGCAGACTGACCCCACTCTGTCAATGTAACACACCCAGGGAAGGACAGACTGACCTCACTCTGTTAATGTAACACACCCAGGGAAGAGCAGACTGATCCAACTCTGTCAATGTAACTCAGCCTGTGAAGAGCAGTCCGACCCCACTCTGTCAATGTAACCCAGCCAGTGAAGAGCAGGCTGACCCCACTCTGTCAATGTACCAATAACAAGGGAAGACCAGACTGACCCTTAGATGTCAATGGAACACACCCATGGAAGAGCAGACTGATCCCATACTGTCAATGTACCAAACCCAGTGAAGATCAGACTGACCCCACTCTGTCAATGTCACACACCCAGGGAAGAGCAGACTGACTCAACTCTGTCAGTGTAACAGACCCAGGGAAGAGTAGTCTGACCCCAATCTGTCAATGTAACACAACCAGGGAAGATCAGACTGACCCAACTCTGACAATGTCACACACCCAGGGAAGAGCAGACTGACACCACTCTGTCAATGTTACAAACCCAGGGAAGAGCAGACAGACGTCACTCTGTCAATGTAACACACCCAGGGAAGAGCAGACTGACCCCAGTCTGTCAATGTAACACACCCATGGAAGAACAGACTGACACCACTCTGTCAATGTAAAACGCACAGAGAGAAAACAAACTGACCCACTCTGTCAATGTAACACACCCATGGAAGAACAGACTGACCCCACTCTGTCAATGTAACACACCCAGGGAAGAGCAGACTGACCCCACTCTGTCAATGTAACACACTCAGGGAAGAGCAGACTGAACCCACTCTGTCAATGTAACACACCCAGGGAAGTGCAGACTGACCCCATCTGTCAATGTAACACACCCAGGGAAGAGCAGACTGACCTCACTCTGTCAATGTAACACACCCAGGGTAGATCAGACAGACCCCACTCTGTCAATGTAACATACTCAGGGAAGAGCAGACTGACCCCACTCTGTCAATGTAACACACCCAGGGAATATCAGACTGACCCCACTCTGTCAATGTAACACACCCACGGAAGAGCAACTGATCCCACTCTGTCAATGTAGCAAATCCAGGGAAGAGCAGACTGACCACACTCTGTCAATGTAACACATTTAGGGAAAAGCAACGGATCCCACACTGTCAATGTCACACACCCAGGGAAGAGCAGACCGACCCCACTCTGTAAATGTAACACATTTAGGGAAGATCAGACTGACCCCACTCCGTCAATGTAACACACCCAGGGAAGAGCAGACTGACACCACTCTGTCAATGAAACACACCCAGTGAATTGCAGACTGACCCCACTCTGTCAATGTAACACACCCAGGGAAGAGCAGACTGACCACACTCTGTGAAAGTAACCCACCCAGGGAAGAGCAGACTGACCCCACTCTATCAATGTAACACACGCAAGGACAAGCAGATTAACCCCACTCTGTCAATGTAACACACCCATGGAAGAGCAGACTGACCCCACTCTTTCAATGTAACCCACTCAGAGAAGAGCAGACTGACCTCACTCCGTCAATCTAACACACCCAGGGAAGAGCAGACTGACCTCACTCTGTCAATGTAACATACCCAGGGAAGATCAGACTGACCCCACTCTGTCAGTTTAACACACCCAGGGAAGGGCAGACTGACCCCACTCTGTCAATGTAAATCACACAAGGAAGAGCAGACTGACCCCACTCTGTCAATGTAACCCACACAGGGAAGAGCAGGCTGACCCCACTCTGTCAATGTAACACAACGAGTAAAAATCAGACTGACACCACTCTGTCAATGTAACCCACCCAGAGAAGAGCAGACTGACCTCAATCTGTCAATTTAACACACCCAGGGAAGTCCAGACTGACCCCACTCTGTCAGTGTAACACAGCCTGGGTAGAGTTGACTGACCCCACTCTGTCAATGTAACCCACGCAGGGAGAAGTCGACTGACCCCACTATGTCAATGTAACAAACCCAGTGAAGATCAGACAGACCCCAGTCTGTCAATGTAACACGACAAGGGAAGACCAGACTGACCCATCTGTGTCAATGTAACACACCCACGGAAGAGCAGACTGAACCCACTCTGTCAGTGTAACAGACCCAGGGAAGAGCAGGCTGACCCCACTCTGTCATTGTAACACACCCAGGGAAGAGCAGACTGACCCCACTCTGTCAATGTAACACTACCATGGAAGAACAGACTGACCCCACTCTGAAATTGTAACTCACACAGGGAAGAGCAGACTGTCTCCAACCTGTCAATGTAACTCAACCACGGAAGTGCAGACTGACACCACTCTGTCAATGTAACACACCCAGAGAAGAGCAGACTGACCCCACTCTGTGAAAGTAACCCAAGCAGGGAAGACCAGACTGACCCCACTCTGTCAGTGTAACACACCCAGGGAAGAGCAGACTGACACCACTCTATCAATGTAACACACGCAAGGACAAGCAGATTGACCCGACTCTGTCAATGTAACACACCCAGGAATGAGCAGACTGACCCCACTCGGACAATGTAACACACCCATGCAAGAGCAGACTGACCGCACGCTATCAATGCAATACACCCGTGCAAGAGCAGACTCAACCCGCTGTGTCAATGTAACACACCCATGGAAGATCAGACTGACCCCACTCTGTCAATGTAACCCACCCAGGGAAGAGCAGACTGACCCCACTCTCTCAATGTAACCCACTCAGAGAAGAGCAGACTGACCCCACTCTGTCAATCTAACACACCGAGGGAAAAGCAGACTGACGTCACTCTGTCAATGCAACACACCCAGGGAAGATCAGACTGAACCCACTCTGTCAATGTAACACAACCAGGGAAGAGCAGACGGATCCCACTCTGTCAATGTAACCCACCCAGGAAAGAGCAGTCTGACCCCACTCTGTCAGTTTAACACACCCAGGGAAGAGCAGACTGACCCCACTCTGTCAATGTAACTCACACAAGGAAGAGCAGACTGACCCCACTCTGTCAATGTAACACACCCAGGGAAGAGCAGACAGACCCCACTCTGTCAATGTAACACATCCACGGAAGAGCAACGGATCCCACACTGTCAATGTCACAAACCCAGGGAAGAGCAGACTGACCCCACTCTGTAAATGTAACACATTTGGGGAAGATCAGAGTGACCCCACTCTGTCAATGTAACACACCCAGGGAAGAGCAGACTGACCCCACTCTGTCAATGTAACACACCCAGGGAATTGCAGACTGACCCCACTCTGTCAATGTAACACACCCAGGGAAGAGCAGACTGACCACACTCTGTGAAAGTAACCCACCCAGGGAAGAGCAGACTGACCCCACTCTATCAATGTAACACACGCAAGGACAAGCAGATTGACCCCACTCTGTCAATGTAACACACCCATGGAAGAGCAGACTGACCCCACTCTTTCAATGTAATCCACTCAGAGAAGAGCAGACTGACCTCACTCCGTCAATCTAACACACCCAGGGAAGAGCAGACTGACCTCACTCTGTCAATGTAACACACCCAGGGAAGATCAGACTGACCCCACTCTGTCAGTTTAACACACCCAGGGAAGAGCAGACTGACCCCACTCTGTCAATGTAAATCACACAAGGAAGAGCAGACTGACCCCACTCTGTCAATGTAACTCAGCCAGTGAAGAGCAGTTCGACCCCACTCTGTCAATGTAACCCAGCCAGTGAAGAGCAGACTGACCCCACTCTGTCAATGTATTAATAATAAGGGAAGACCAGACTGACCCTTCTATGTCAATGGAACACACCCATGGAAGAGCAGACTGATTCCATACTGTCAATGTCACAAACCCAGGGAAGATCAGACTGACCCCACTCTGTCAATGTCACACACCCAGGGAAGAGCAGACTGACTCAACTCTGTCAGTGTAACAGACCCAGGGAAGAGCAGACTGACCTCGCTCTGTCAAAGTAACACACCCAGAGAAGAGCAGACTGACCCCAATCTGTCAATGTAACACACCCAGGGAAGGACAGACTGACCCAACTCTGACAATGTCACACACCCAGGGAAGAGCAGACTGACCCCACTCTGTCAGTGTAACAGACCCAGGGAAGAGCAGACTGATCACACTCTGTCAATGTAAGAAACCCAGGGAAGAGCAGACAGACCCCACTCTGTCAATGTAACACACCCAGGGAAGAGCAGACTGACCCCACCCTGTCAAATTAACACACCCAGGGAAGAACAGACTGACACCACTCTGTCAATGTAAAACGCCCAGAGAGAAAACAAACTGACCCACTCTGTCAATGTAACACACCCATGGAAGAGCAGACTGACCCCACTCTGTAAATGCAACACATTTAGGGAAGATCAGACTGACCCCACTCTGTCAATGTAACACACTCAGGGAAGAGCAGACTGAACCCACTCTGTCAATGTAACACACCCAGGGAAGTGCAGACTGACCCCACCTGTCAATGTAACACACCCAGGGAAGAGCAGACTGATCTCACTCTGTCAATGTAACACACCCAGGGTAGATCAGACTGACCCCACTCTGTCAATGTAACATACTCAGGGAAGAGCAGACTGACCCCACTCTGTCAATGTAACACACCCAGGGAATATCAGACTGAGCCCACTCTGTCAATGTAACCCACCAAGGAAAGAGCAGACTGACCCCACTCTGTCAGTGTAAAAAACCCAGGGATAAGCAGACTGACCCCACTCTGTCAATGTAACACACCCAGAGAAGAGCAGACTGACCCCACTCTGTGAAAGTAACCCAAGCAGGGAAGAGCAGACTGACCCCACTCTGTCAGTGTAACACACCCAGGGAAGAGCAGACTGACACCACTCTATCAATGTAACACACGCAAGGACAAGCAGATTGACTCGACTCTGTCAATGTAACACACCCAGGGATGAGCAGACTGACCCCACTCGGACAATGTAACACACCCATGCAAGAGCAGACTGATCGCACGCTATCAATGCAATACACCCGTGCAAGAGCAGACTCAACCCGCTGTGTCAATGTAACACACCCAGGGAAGAGCAGACTGACCCCACTCTGTCAATGTAACCCACCCAGGGAAGAGCAGACTGACCCCACTCTCTCAATGTAACCCACTCAGAGAAGAGCAGACTGACCCCACTCTGTCAATCTAACACACCGAGGGAAAAGCAGCCTGCCCCTCTCTGACAATGCAACACACCCAGGGAAGATCAGACTGAACCCACTCTGTCAATGTAACACAACCAGGGAAGAGCAGACGGATCCCACTCTGTCAATGTAACCCACCCAGGAAAGAGCAGTCTGACCCCACTCTGTCAGTTTAACACACCCAGGGAAGAGCAGACTGACCCCACTCTGTCAATGTAACTCGCACAAGGAAGAGCAGACTGACCCCACTCTGTCAATGTAACACACCCAGGGAAGAGCAGACAGACCCCACTCTGTCAATGTAACACACCCACGGAAGAGCAACTGATCCCACTCTGTAAATGTAACACATTTAGGGAAGATCAGACTGACGCCACTCTGTCAATGTAACACACCCAGGGAAGAGCAGACTGACACCACTCTGTCAATGTAACACACCCAGGGAAGAGCAGACTGACCCCACTCTATCAATGTAACACACGCAAGGACAAGCAGATTGACCCCACTCTGTCAATGTAACACACCCATGGAAGAGCAGACTGACCCCACTCTTTCAATGTAACCCACTCAGAGAAGAGCAGACTGACCTCACTCCGTCAATCTAACACACCCAGGGAAGAGCAGACTGACCTCACTCTGTCAATGTAACACACCCAGGGAAGATCAGACTGACCCCACTCTGTCAGTTTAACACACACAGGGAAGAGCAGACTGACCCCACTCTGTCAATGTAAATCACACAAGGAAGAGCAGACTGACCCCACTCTGTCAATGAAACCCACACAGGGAAGAGCAGACTGACCCCACTCTGTCAATGTAACACAACCAGTAAATAGCAGACTGACACCACTCTGTCAATGTAACCCACCCAGAGAAGAGCAGACTGACCTCAATCTGTCAATGTAACACACCCAGGGAAGTCCAGACTGACCCCACTCTGTCAGTGTAACACAGCCTGGGTAGAGCTGACTGACCCCACTCTGTCAATGTAACCCACGCAGGGAGAAGTCGACTGACCTCACTATGTCAATTTAACAAACCCAGTGAAGATCAGACAGACCCCAGTCTGTCAATGTAACACGACAAGGGAAGACCAGACTGACCCATCTGTGTCAATGTAACACACCCACGGAGGAGCAGACTGAACCCACTCTGTCAGTGTAACAGACCCAGGGAAGAGCAGGCTGACCACACTCTTAAAAGTAACACACCCAGAGAAGTGCAGACTGACCCCACTCTGTCAAAGTAACACACCCAGAGAAGAGCAGACTGACCCCACTCTGTCAATGTAACACACCCAGGGAAGGACAGACTGACCTCACTCTGTTAATGTAACACACCCAGGGAAGAGCAGACTGATCCAACTCTGTCAATGTAACTCAGCCAGTGAAGAGCAGTCGGACCCCACTCTGTCAATGTAACACACCCAGGGAAGAGCAGACTGACCCCACTCTGTGAAAGTAACCCAAGCAGGGAAGACCAGACTGACCCCACTCTATCAATGTAACACACGCAAGGACAAGCAGATTGACCCCACTCTGTCAATGTAACACACCCATGGAAGAGCAGACTGACCCCACTCTTTCAATGTAACCCACTCAGAGAAGAGCAGACTGACCTCACTCCGTCAATCTAACACACCCAGGGAAGAGCAGACTGACCTCCCTCTGTCAATGTAACACACCCAGGGAAGATCAGACTGACCCCACTCTGTCAGTTTAACACACACAGGGAAGAGCAGACTGACCCCACTCTTTCAATGTAAATCACACAAGGAAGAGCAGACTGACCCCACTCTGTCAATGTAACCCACACAGGGAAGAGCAGACTGACCCCACTCTGTCAATGTAACACAACCAGTAAAAAGCAGACTGACACCACTCTGTCAATGTAACCCACCCAGAGAAGAGCAGACTGACCTCAATCTGTCAATGTAACACACCCAGGGAAGTCCAGACTGACCCCACTCTGTCAGTGTAACACAGCCTGGGTAGAGCTGACTGACCCCACTCTGTCAATGTAAACCACGCAGGGAGAAGTCGACTGACCCCACTATGTCAATGTAACAAACCCAGTGAAGATCAGACAGACCCCAGTCTGTCAATGTAACACACCCAGGGAAGGACAGACTGATCACACTCTGTCAATGTAAGAAACCCAGGGAAGAGCAGACAGACCCCACTCTGTCAATGTAACACACCCAGGGAAGAGCAGAGTGACCCCACCCTGTCAAATTAACACACCCAGGGAAGAACAGACTGACACCACTCTGTCAATGTAAAACGCCCAGAGAGAAAACAAACTGACCCACTCTGTCAATGTAACACACCCATGGAAGAGCAGACTGACCCCACTTTGTAAATGTAACACATTTAGGGAAGATCAGACTGACCCCACTCTGTCAATGTAACAGACTCAGGGAAGAGCAGACTTAACCCACTCTGTCAATGTAACACACCCAGGGAAGTGCCGACTGACCCCACCTGTCAATGTAACACACCCAGGGAAGAGCAGACTGACCCCACTCTGTCAATGTAACACAACCAGGGTAGATCAGACTGACCCCACTCTGTCAATGTAACATACTCAGGGAATATCAGACTGAGCCCACTCTGTCAATGTAACCCACCAAGGAAAGAGCAGACTGACCCCACTCTGTCAGTGTAAAAAACCCAGGGATAAGCAGACTGACCCCACTCTGTCAATGTAACACACCCAGAGAAGAGCAGACTGACCCCACTCTGTGAAAGTAACCCAAGCAGGGAAGAGCAGACTGACCCCACTCTGTCAGTGTAACACACCCAGGGAAGAGCAGACTGACACCACTCTATCAATGTAACACACGCAAGGACAAGCAGATTGACCCGACTCTGTCAATGTAACACACCCAGGGATGAGCCGACTGACCCCACTCGGACAATGTAACACACCCATGCAAGAGCAGACTGACCGCACGCTATCAATGCAATACACCCGTGCAAGAGCAGACTCAACCTGCTGTGTCAATGTAACACACCCAGGGAAGAGCAGACGGATCCCACTCTGTCAATGTAACCCACCCAGGAAAGAGCAGTCTGACCCCACTCTGTCAATGTAACACACCCACGGAAGAGCAACTGATCCCACTCTGTCAATGTAGCAAATCCAGGGAAGAGCAGACTGACCACACTCTGTCAATGTAACACTGTCTGTGTGGAATGCTCTGCCCCAGAGGGCAGTGGAGGCCCAGTCTCTGGATTCTTTCAAGAAAGAATTGGATAGAGCTCTTTAAGATAGTGGAGTCAAGGGGTATGGAGAGAAGGCTGGAACAGGATACTAATTAGGAATGATCAGCCATGATCATATTGAATGGCGGTGCAGGCTCGAAGGGCAGAATTGCCTACTCCTGCATCTATTGTCAATTGTCTATTGTCTATTGTCTAAGAGCAGACTGACCCCACTCTGTCAATGTAACCCACCCAGGGAAGAGCAGACTGACCCCACTCTTTCAATGTAACCCACTCAGAGAAGAGCAGACTGACCCCACTCTGTCAATCTAACACACCGAGGGAAAAGCAGACTGACCTCACTCTGTCAATGCAACACACCCAGGGAAGATCAGACTGAACCCAATCTGTCAATGTAACACAACCAGGGAAGAGAAGACGGATCCCACTCTGTCAATGTAACCCACCCAGGAAAGAGCAGTCTGACCCCACTTTGTCAGTTTAACACACCCAGGGAAGAGCAGACTGACCCCACTCTGTCAATGTAACTCACACAAGGAAGAGCAGACTGACCCCACTCTGTCAATGTAACACACCCAGGGAAGAGCAGACAGACCCCACTCTGTCAATGTAACACATCCACGGAAGAGCAACTGATCCCACTCTGTCA
The DNA here is from genome assembly GCF_047496795.1 of Chiloscyllium punctatum. Classification (NCBI taxonomy): domain Eukaryota; kingdom Metazoa; phylum Chordata; class Chondrichthyes; order Orectolobiformes; family Hemiscylliidae; genus Chiloscyllium; species Chiloscyllium punctatum. The sequence continues at coordinate 114,783,355 of NC_092742.1, forward strand.
ATGTAGCAAATCCAGGGAAGAGCAGACTGACCACACTCTGTCAATGTAACACATTTAGGGAAAAGCAACGGATCCCACACTGTCAATGTCACACACCCAGGGAAGAGCAGACCGACCCCACTCTGTAAATGTAACACATTTAGGGAAGATCAGACTGACCCCACTCCGTCAATGTAACACACCCAGGGAAGAGCAGACTGACACCACTCTGTCAATGTAACACACCCAGTGAATTGCAGACTGACCCCACTCTGTCAATGTAACACACCCAGGGAAGAGCAGACTGACCCCACTCTGTGAAAGTAACCCAAGCAGGGAAGAGCAGACTGACCCCACTCTATCAATGTAACACACGCAAGGACAAGCAGATTGACCCCACTCTGTCAATGTAACACACCCATGGAAGAGCAGACTGACCCCACTCTTTCAATGTAACCCACTCAGAGAAGAGCAGACTGACCTCACTCCGTCAATCTAACACACCCAGGGAAGAGCAGACTGACCTCACTCTGTCAATGTAACATACCCAGGGAAGATCAGACTGACCCCACTCTGTCAGTTTAACACACCCAGGGAAGGGCAGACTGACCCCACTCTGTCAATGTAAATCACACAAGGAAGAGCAGACTGACCCCACTCTGTCAATGTAACCCACACAGGGAAGAGCAGACTGACCCCACTCTGTCAATGTAACACAACCAGTAAAAAGCAGACTGACACCACTCTGTCAATGTAACCCACCCAGAGAAGAGCAGACTGACCTCAATCTGTCAATGTAACACACCCAGGGAAGTCCAGACTGACCCCACTCTGTCAGTGTAACACAGCCTGGGTAGAGCTGACTGACCCCACTCTGTCAATGTAACCCACGCAGGGAGAAGTCGACTGACCCCACTATGTCAATGTAACAAACCCAGTGAAGATCAGACAGACCCCAGTCTGTCAATGTAACACGACAAGGGAAGACCAGACTGACCCATCTGTGTCAATGTAACACACCCACGGAAGAGCAGACTGAACCCACTCTGTCAGTGTAACAGACCCAGGGAAGAGCAGGCTGACCCCACTCTGTCATTGTAACACACCCAGGGAAGAGCAGACTGACCCCACTCTGTCAATGTAACACTACCATGGAAGAGCAGACTGACCCCACTCTGAAATTGTAACTCACACAGGGAAGAGCAGACTGTCTCCAACCTGTCAATGTAACTCAACCACGGAAGTGCAGACTAACACCACTCTGTCAATGTAACACACCCAGAGAAGAGCAGACTGACCCCACTCTGTGAAAGTAACCCAAGCAGGGAAGACCAGACTGACCCCACTCTGTCAGTGTAACACACCCAGGGAAGAGCAGACTGACACCACTCTATCAATGTAACACACGCAAGGACAAGCAGATTGACCCGACTCTGTCAATGTAACACACCCAGGGATGAGCAGACTGACCCCACTCGGACAATGTAACACACCCATGCAAGAGCAGACTGATCGCATGCTATCAATGCAATACACCCGTGCAAGAGCAGACTCAACCCGCTGTGTCAATGTAACACACCCAGGGAAGATCAGACTGACCCCACTCTGTCAATGTAACCCACCCAGGGAAGAGCAGACTGACCCCACTCTCTCAATGTAACCCACTCAGAGAAGAGCAGACTGACCCCACTCTGTCAATCTAACACACCGAGGGAAAAGCAGACTGACCTCACTCTGTCAATGCAACGCACCCAGGGAAGATCAGACTGAACCCACTCTGTCAATGTAACACAACCAGGGAAGAGCAGACGGATCCCACTCTGTCAATGTAACACACCCAGGAAAGAGCAGTCTGACCCCACTCTGTCAGTTTAACACACCCAGGGAAGAGCAGACTGACCCCACTCTGTCAATGTAACTCACACAAGGAAGAGCAGACTGACCCCACTCTGTCAATGTAACACACCCAGGGAAGAGCAGACAGACCCCACTCTGTCAATGTAACACATCCACGGAAGAGCAACGGATCCCACACTGTCAATGTCACAAACCCAGGGAAGAGCAGACCGATCCCACTAGGTTAATGTAACACATTTAGGGAAGATCAGGCTGACCCCACTCTGTCAATGTAACACACCCAGGGAAGAGCAGACTGACCCCACTCTGTCAATGTAACACACCCAGGGAATTGCAGACTGACCCCACTCTGTCAATGTAACACACCCAGGGAAGAGCAGACTGACCCCACTCTGTGAAAGTAACCCACCCAGGGAAGAGCAGACTGACCCCACTCTATCAATGTAACACACGCAAGGACAAGCAGATTGACCCCACTCTGTCAATGTAACACACCCATGGAAGAGCAGACTGACCCCACTCTTTCAATGTAATCCACTCAGAGAAGAGCAGACTGACCTCACTCCGTCAATCTAACACACCCAGGGAAGAGCAGACTGACCTCACTCTGTCAATGTAACACACCCAGGGAAGATCAGACTGACCCCACTCTGTCAGTTTAACACACCCAGGGAAGAGCAGACTGACCCCACTCTGTCAATGTAAATCACACAAGGAAGAGCAGACTGACCCCACTCTGTCAATGTAACTCAGCCAGTGAAGAGCAGTTCGACCCCACTCTGTCAATGTAACCCAGCCAGTGAAGAGCAGACTGACCCCACTCTGTCAATGTATTAATAATAAGGGAAGACCAGACTGACCCTTCTATGTCAATGGAACACACCCATGGAAGAGCAGACTGATCCCATACTGTCAATGTAACAAACCCAGGGAAGATCAGACTGACCCCACTCTGTCAATGTCACACACCCAGGGAAGAGCAGACTGACTCAACTCTGTCAGTGTAACAGACCCAGGGAAGAGCAGACTGACCTCGCTCTGTCAAAGTAACACACCCAGAGAAGAGCAGACTGACCCCAATCTGTCAATGTAACCCACCAAGGGAAGAGCAGACTGACCCCACTCTTTCAATGTAACCCACTCAGAGAAGAGCAGACTGACCCCACTCTGTCAATCTAACACACCGAGGGAAAAGCAGACTGACCTCACTCTGTCAATGCAACACACCCAGGGAAGATCAGACTGAACCCACTCTGTCAATGTAACACAACCAGGGAAGAGCAGACGGATCCCACTCTGTCAATGTAACCCACCCAGGAAAGAGCAGTCTGACCACACTCTGACAGTTTAACACACCCAGGGAAGAGCAGACTGACCCCACTCTGTCAATGTAACTCACACAAGGAAGAGCAGACTGACCCCACTCTGTCAGTGTAACAGACCCAGGGAAGAGCAGACTGATCACACTCTGTCAATGTAAGAAACTCAGGGAAGAGCAGACAGACCCCACTCTGTCAATGTAACACACCCAGGGAAGAGCAGACTGACCCCACCCTGTCAAATTAAAACACCCAGGGAAGAACAGACTGACACCACTCTGTCAGTGTAAAACGCCCAGAGAGAAAACAAACTGACCCACTCTGTCAATGTAACACACCCATGGAAGAGCAGACTGACCCCACTCTGTAAATGTAACACATTTAGGGAAGATCAGACTGACCCCACTCTGTCAATGTAACAGACTCAGGGAAGAGCAGACTGAACCCACTCTGTCAATGTAACACACCCAGGGCTGTGCAGACTGACCCCACCTGTCAATGTAACACACCCAGGGAAGAGCAGACTGATCTCACTCTGTCAATGTAACACACCCAGGGTAGATCAGACTGACCCCACTCTGTCAATGTAACATACTCAGGGAAGAGCAGACTGACCCCACTCTGTCAATGTAACCCACCAAGGAAAGAGCAGACTGACCCCACTCTGTCAGTGTAAAAAACCCAGGGATAAGCAGACTGACCCCACTCTGTCAATGTAACACACCCAGAGAAGAGCAGACTGACCCCACTCTGTGAAAGTAACCCAAGCAGGGAAGAGCAGACTGACCTCACTCCGTCAATCTAACACACCCAGGGAAGAGCAGACTGACCTCACTCTGTCAATGTAACACACCCAGGGAAGAGCAGACTGACCCCACTCTGCCAATGTAACACACCCAGGGAAGGACAGACTGACCTCACTCTGTTAATGCAACATACCCAGGGAAGAGCAGACTGATCCAACTCTGTCAATGTAACTCAGCCAGTGAAGAGCAGTCCGACCCCACTCTGTCAATGTAACCCAGCCAGTGAAGAGCAGACTGACCCCACTCTGTCAATGTACCAATAACAAGGGAAGACCAGACTGACCCTTCTATGTCAATGGAACACACCCATGGAAGAGCAGACTGATCCCATACTGTCAATGTACCAAACCCAGGGAAGATCAGACTGACCCCACTCTGTCAATGTCACACACCCAGGGAAGAGCAGACTGACTCAACTCTGTCAGTGTAACAGACCCAGGGAAGAGTAGTCTGACCCCACTCTGTCAATGTAACACAACCAGGGAAGATCAGACTGACCCAACTCTGACAATGTCACACACCCAGGGAAGAGCAGACTGACACCACTCTGTCAATGTAACAAACCCAGGGAAGAGCAGACAGACGTCACTCTGTCAATGTAACACACCCAGGGAAGAGCAGACTGACCCCAGTCTGTCAATGTAACACACCCAGGGAAGAACAGACTGACACCACTCTGCCAATGTAAAACGCCCAGAGAGAAAACAAACTGACCCACTCTGTCAATGTAACACACCCATGGAAGAGCAGACTGACCCCACTCTGTCAAAGTAACACACCCAGGGAAGAGCAGACTGACCCCACTCTGTAAATGTAACACACTCAGGGAAGAGCAGACTGAACCCACTCTGTCAATGTAACACACCCAGGGAAGTGCAGACTGACCCCATCTGTCAATGTAACACACCCAGGGATGAGCAGACTGACCTCACTCTGTCAATGTAACACACCCAGGGTAGATCAGACTGACCCCACTCTGTCAATGTAACATACTCAGGGAAGAGCAGACTGACCCCACTCTGTCAATGTAACACACCCAGGGAATATCAGACTGACCCCACTCTGTCAATGTAACCCACCAAGGAAAGAGCAGACTGACCCCACTCTGTCAGTGTAAAAAACCCAGGGATAAGCAGACTGACCCCACTCTGTCAATGTAACACACCCAGAGAAGAGCAGACTGACCCCACTCTGTGAAAGTAACCCAAGCAGGGAAGAGCAGACTGACCCCACTCTGTCAGTGTAACACACCCAGGGAAGAGCAGACTGACACCATTCTATCAATGTAACACACGCAAGGACAAGCAGATTGACCCGACTCTGTCAATGTAACACACCCAGGGATGAGCAGACTGACCCCACTCGGACAATGTAACACACCCATGCAAGAGCAGACTGACCGCACGCTATCAATGCAATACACCCGTGCAAGAGCAGACTCAACCCGCTGTGTCAATGTAACACACCCAGGGAAGAGCAGACGGATCCCACTCTGTCAATGTAACCCACCCAGGAAAGAGCAGTCTGACCCCACTCTGTCAATGTAACACACCCACGGAAGAGCAAATGATCCCACTCTGTCAATGTAGCACATCCAGGGAAGAGCAGACTGACCACACTCTGTCAATGTAACACTGTCTGTGTGGAATGCTCTGCCCCAGAGGGCAGTGGAGGCCCAGTCTCTGGATTCTTTCAAGAAAGAATTGGATAGAGCTCTTTAAGATAGTGGAGTCAAGGGGTATGGAGAGAAGGCTGGAACAGGATACTAATTAGGAATGATCAGCCATGATCATATTGAATGGCGGTGCAGGCTCGAAGGGCAGAATGGCCTACTCCTGCATCTATTGTCTATTGTCTATTGTCTATTGTCTAAGAGCAGACTGACCCCACTCTGTCAATGTAACCCACCCAGGGAAGAGCAGACTGACCCCACTCTGTGAAAGTAACCCAAGCAGGGAAGACCAGACTGACCCCACTCTATCAATGTAACACACGCAAGGACAAGCAGATTGACCCCACTCTGTCAATGTAACACACCCATGGAAGAGCAGACTGACCCCACTCTTTCAATGTAACCCACTCAGAGAAGAGCAGACTGACCTCATTCCGTCAATCTAACACACCCAGGGAAGAGCAGACTGACCTCACTCTGTCAATGTAACACACCCAGGGAAGATCAGACTGACCCCACTCTGTCAGTTTAACACACACAGGGAAGAGCAGACTGACCCCACTCTTTCAATGTAAATCACACAAGGAAGAGCAGACTGACCCCACTCTGTCAATGTAACCCACACAGGGAAGAGCAGACTGACCCCACTCTGTCAATGTAACACAACCAGTAAAAAGCAGACTGACACCACTCTGTCAATGTAACCCACCCAGAGAAGAGCAGACTGACCTCAATCTGTCAATGTAACACACCCAGGGAAGTCCAGACTGACCCCACTCTGTCAGTGTAACACAGCCTGGGTAGAGCTGACTGACCCCACTCTGTCAATGTAAACCACGCAGGGAGAAGTCGACTGACCCCACTATGTCAATGTAACAAACCCAGTGAAGATCAGACAGACCCCAGTCTGTCAATGTAACACACCCAGGGAAGGACAGACTGACCCAACTCTGACAATGTCACACACCCAGGGAAGAGCAGACTGACCCCACTCTGTCAGTGTAACAGACCCAGGGAAGAGCAGACTGATCACACTCTGTCAATGTAAGAAACCCAGGGAAGAGCAGACAGACCCCACTCTGTCAATGTAACACACCCAGGGAAGAGCAGAGTGACCCCACCCTGTCAAATTAACACACCCAGGGAAGAACAGACTGACACCACTCTGTCAATGTAAAACGCCCAGAGAGAAAACAAACTGACCCACTCTGTCAATGTAACACACCCATGGAAGAGCAGACTGACCCCACTTTTTAAATGTAACACATTTAGGGAAGATCAGACTGACCCCACTCTGTCAATGTAACAGACTCAGGGAAGAGCAGACTTAACCCACTCTGTCAATGTAACACACCCAGGGAAGTGCCGACTGACCCCACCTGTCAATGTAACACACCCAGGGAAGAGCAGACTGACCCCACTCTGTCAATGTAACACAACCAGGGTAGATCAGACTGACCCCACTCTGTCAATGTAACATACTCAGGGAATATCAGACTGAGCCCACTCTGTCAATGTAACCCACCAAGGAAAGAGCAGACTGACCCCACTCTGTCAGTGTAAAAAACCCAGGGATAAGCAGACTGACCCCACTCTGTCAATGTAACACACCCAGAGAAGAGCAGACTGACCCCACTCTGTGAAAGTAACCCAAGCAGGGAAGAGCAGACTGACCCCACTCTGTCAGTGTAACACACCCAGGGAAGAGCAGACTGACACCACTCTATCAATGTAACACACGCAAGGACAAGCAGATTGACCCGACTCTGTCAATGTAACACACCCAGGGATGAGCCGACTGACCCCACTCGGACAATGTAACACACCCATGCAAGAGCAGACTGACCGCACGCTATCAATGCAATACACCCGTGCAAGAGCAGACTCAACCTGCTGTGTCAATGTAACACACCCAGGGAAGAGCAGACGGATCCCACTCTGTCAATGTAACCCACCCAGGAAAGAGCAGTCTGACCCCACTCTGTCAATGTAACACACCCACGGAAGAGCAACTGATCCCACTCTGTCAATGTAGCAAATCCAGGGAAGAGCAGACTGACCACACTCTGTCAATGTAACACTGTCTGTGTGGAATGCTCTGCCCCAGAGGGCAGTGGAGGCCCAGTCTCTGGATTCTTTCAAGAAAGAATTGGATAGAGCTCTTTAAGATAGTGGAGTCAAGGGGTATGGAGAGAAGGCTGGAACAGGATACTAATTAGGAATGATCAGCCATGATCATATTGAATGGCGGTGCAGGCTCGAAGGGCAGAATTGCCTACTCCTGCATCTATTGTCAATTGTCTATTGTCTATTGTCTAAGAGCAGACTGACCCCACTCTGTCAATGTAACCCACCCAGGGAAGAGCAGACTGACCCCACTCTTTCAATGTAACCCACTCAGAGAAGAGCAGACTGACCCCACTCTGTCAATCTAACACACCGAGGGAAAAGCAGACTGACCTCACTCTGTCAATGCAACACACCCAGGGAAGATCAGACTGAACCCAATCTGTCAATGTAACACAACCAGGGAAGAGAAGACGGATCCCACTCTGTCAATGTAACCCACCCAGGAAAGAGCAGTCTGACCCCACTTTGTCAGTTTAACACACCCAGGGAAGAGCAGACTGACCCCACTCTGTCAATGTAACTCACACAAGGAAGAGCAGACTGACCCCACTCTGTCAATGTAACACACCCAGGGAAGAGCAGACAGACCCCACTCTGTCAATGTAACACATCCACGGAAGAGCAACTGATCCCACTCTGTCAATGTAGCAAATCCAGGGAAGAGCAGACTGACCACACTCTGTCAATGTAACACATTTAGGGAAAAGCAACGGATCCCACACTGTCAATGTCACACACCCAGGGAAGAGCAGACCGACCCCACTCTGTAAATGTAACACATTTAGGGAAGATCAGACTGACCCCACTCCGTCAATGTAACACACCCAGGGAAGAGCAGACTGACACCACTCTGTCAATGTAACACACCCAGTGAATTGCAGACTGACCCCACTCTGTCAATGTAACACACCCAGGGAAGAGCAGACTGACCCCACTCTGTGAAAGTAACCCAAGCAGGGAAGAGCAGACTGACCCCACTCTATCAATGTAACACACGCAAGGACAAGCAGATTGACCCCACTCTGTCAATGTAACACACCCATGGAAGAGCAGACTGACCCCACTCTTTCAATGTAACCCACTCAGAGAAGAGCAGACTGACCTCACTCCGTCAATCTAACACACCCAGGGAAGAGCAGACTGACCTCACTCTGTCAATGTAACATACCCAGGGAAGATCAGACTGACCCCACTCTGTCAGTTTAACACACCCAGGGAAGGGCAGACTGACCCCACTCTGTCAATGTAAATCACACAAGGAAGAGCAGACTGACCCCACTCTGTCAATGTAACCCACACAGGGAAGAGCAGACTGACCCCACTCTGTCAATGTAACACAACCAGTAAAAAGCAGACTGACACCACTCTGTCAATGTAACCCACCCAGAGAAGAGCAGACTGACCTCAATCTGTCAATGTAACACACCCAGGGAAGTCCAGACTGACCCCACTCTGTCAGTGTAACACAGCCTGGGTAGAGCTGACTGACCCCACTCTGTCAATGTAACCCACGCAGGGAGAAGTCGACTGACCCCACTATGTCAATGTAACAAACCCAGTGAAGATCAGACAGACCCCAGTCTGTCAATGTAACACGACAAGGGAAGACCAGACTGACCCATCTGTGTCAATGTAACACACCCACGGAAGAGCAGACTGAACCCACTCTGTCAGTGTAACAGACCCAGGGAAGAGCAGGCTGACCCCACTCTGTCATTGTAACACACCCAGGGAAGAGCAGACTGACCCCACTCTGTCAATGTAACACTACCATGGAAGAGCAGACTGACCCCACTCTGAAATTGTAACTCACACAGGGAAGAGCAGACTGTCTCCAACCTGTCAATGTAACTCAACCACGGAAGTGCAGACTAACACCACTCTGTCAATGTAACACACCCAGAGAAGAGCAGACTGACCCCACTCTGTGAAAGTAACCCAAGCAGGGAAGACCAGACTGACCCCACTCTGTCAGTGTAACACACCCAGGGAAGAGCAGACTGACACCACTCTATCAATGTAACACACGCAAGGACAAGCAGATTGACCCGACTCTGTCAATGTAACACACCCAGGGATGAGCAGACTGACCCCACTCGGACAATGTAACACACCCATGCAAGAGCAGACTGATCGCATGCTATCAATGCAATACACCCGTGCAAGAGCAGACTCAACCCGCTGTGTCAATGTAACACACCCAGGGAAGATCAGACTGACCCCACTCTGTCAATGTAACCCACCCAGGGAAGAGCAGACTGACCCCACTCTCTCAATGTAACCCACTCAGAGAAGAGCAGACTGACCCCACTCTGTCAATCTAACACACCGAGGGAAAAGCAGACTGACCTCACTCTGTCAATGCAACGCACCCAGGGAAGATCAGACTGAACCCACTCTGTCAATGTAACACAACCAGGGAAGAGCAGACGGATCCCACTCTGTCAATGTAACACACCCAGGAAAGAGCAGTCTGACCCCACTCTGTCAGTTTAACACACCCAGGGAAGAGCAGACTGACCCCACTCTGTCAATGTAACTCACACAAGGAAGAGCAGACTGACCCCACTCTGTCAATGTAACACACCCAGGGAAGAGCAGACAGACCCCACTCTGTCAATCTAACACACCGAGGGAAAAGCAGACTGACCTCACTCTGTCAATGCAACACACCCAGGGAAGATCAGACTGAACCCACTCTGTCAATGTAACACAACCAGGGAAGAGCAGACGGATCCCACTCTGTCAATGTAACCCACCCAGGAAAGAGCAGTCTGACCACACTCTGACAGTTTAACACACCCAGGGAAGAGCAGACTGACCCCACTCTGTCAATGTAACTCACACAAGGAAGAGCAGACTGACCCCACTCTGTCAGTGTAACAGACCCAGGGAAGAGCAGACTGATCACACTCTGTCAATGTAAGAAACTCAGGGAAGAGCAGACAGACCCCACTCTGTCAATGTAACACACCCAGGGAAGAGCAGACTGACCCCACCCTGTCAAATAAAAACACCCAGGGAAGAACAGACTGACACCACTCTGTCAGTGTAAAACGCCCAGAGAGAAAACAAACTGACCCACTCTGTCAATGTAACACACCCATGGAAGAGCAGACTGACCCCACTCTGTAAATGTAACACATTTAGGGAAGATCAGACTGACCCCACTCTGTCAATGTAACAGACTCAGGGAAGAGCAGACTGAACCCACTCTGTCAATGTAACACACCCAGGGCTGTGCAGACTGACCCCACCTGTCAATGTAACACACCCAGGGAAGAGCAGACTGATCTCACTCTGTCAATGTAACACACCCAGGGTAGATCAGACTGACCCCACTCTGTCAATGTAACATACTCAGGGAAGAGCAGACTGACCCCACTCTGTCAATGTAACCCACCAAGGAAAGAGCAGACTGACCCCACTCTGTCAGTGTAAAAAACCCAGGGATAAGCAGACTGACCCCACTCTGTCAATGTAACACACCCAGAGAAGAGCAGACTGACCCCACTCTGTGAAAGTAACCCAAGCAGGGAAGAGCAGACTGACCCCACTCTATCAATGTAACACACGCAAGGACAAGCAGATTGACTCGACTCTGTCAATGTAACACACCCAGGGATGAGCAGACTGACCCCACTCGGACAATGTAACACACCCATGCAAGAGCAGACTGATCGCACGCTATCAATGCAATACACCCGTGCAAGAGCAGACTCAACCCGCTGTGTCAATGTAACACACCCAGGGAAGAGCAGACTGACCCCACTCTGTCAATGTAACCCACCCAGGGAAGAGCAGACTGACCCCACTCTCTCAATGTAACCCACTCAGAGAAGAGCAGACTGACCCCACTCTGTCAATCTAACACACCGAGGGAAAAGCAGACTGACCTCACTCTGACAATGCAACACACCCAGGGACGATCAGACTGAACCCACTCTGTCAATGTAACACAACCAGGGAAGAGCAGACGGATCCCACTCTGTTAATGTAACCCACCCAGGAAAGAGCAGTCTGACCCCACTCTGTCAGTTTAACACACCCAGGGAAGAGCAGACTGACCCCACTCTGTCAATGTAACTCGTACAAGGAAGAGCAGACTGACCCCACTCTGTCAATGTAACACACCCAGGGAAGAGCAGACAGACCCCACTCTGTCAATGTAACACACCCACGGAAGAGCAACTGATCCCACTCTGTCAATGTAGCAAATCCAGGGAAGAGCAGACTGACCACACTCTGTCAATGTAACACATTTAGGGAAGAGCAACGGATCCCACACTGTCAATGTCACACACCCAGGGAAGAGCAGACCGACCCCACTCTGTAAATGTAACACATTTAGGGAAGATCAGACTGACGCCACTCTGTCAATGTAACACACCCAGGGAAGAGCAGACTGACACCACTCTGTCAATGTAACACACCCAGGGAAGAGCAGACTGACCCCACTCTATCAATGTAACACAAGCAAGGACAAGCAGATTGACCCCACTCTGTCAATGTAACACACCCATGGAAGAGCAGACTGACCCCACTCTTTCAATGTAACCCACTCAGAGAAGAGCAGACTGACCTCACTCCGTCAATCTAACACACCCAGGGAAGAGCAGACTGACCTCACTCTGTCAATGTAACACACCCAGGGAAGATCAGACTGACCCCACTCTGTCAGTTTAACACACACAGGGAAGAGCAGACTGACCCCACTCTGTCAATGTAAATCACACAAGGAAGAGCAGACTGACCCCACTCTGTCAATGTAACCCACACAGGGAAGAGCAGACTGACCCCACTCTGTCAATGTAACACAACCAGTAAAAAGCAGACTGACACCACTCTGTCAATGTAACCCACCCAGAGAAGAGCAGACTGACCTCAATCTGTCAATGTAACACACCCAGGGAAGAGCAGGCTGACCCCACTCTGTAAATGTAACACACCCAGGGAAGAGCAGACTGACCCCACTGTCAATGTAACACTACCATGGAAGAGCAGACTGACCCCACTCTGACAATGTAACTCACACAGGGAAGAGCAGACTGTCTCCAACCTGTCAATGTAACTCAACCACGGAAGTGCAGACTGACCCCACTCTGTCAATGTAACCCACCCAGGGAAGAGCAGACTGACCCCACTCTTAAAAGTAACACACCCAGAGAAGTGCAGACTGACCCCACTCTGTCAAAGTAACACACCCAGAGAAGAGCAGACTGACCCCACTCTGCCAATGTAACACACCCAGGGAAGGACAGACTGACCTCACTCTGTTAATGCAACATACCCAGGGAAGAGCAGACTGATCCAACTCTGTCAATGTAACTCAGCCAGTGAAGAGCAGTCCGACCCCACTCTGTCAATGTAACCCAGCCAGTGAAGAGCAGACTGACCCCACTCTGTCAATGTACCAATAACAAGGGAAGACCAGACTGACCCTTCTATGTCAATGGAACACACCCATGGAAGAGCAGACTGACCCCACTCTTTCAATATAACCCACTCAGAGAAGAGCAGACTGACCTCACTCCGTCAATCTAACACACCCAGGGAAGAGCAGACTGACCTCACTCTGTCAATGTAACACACCCAGGGAAGATCAGACTGACCCCACTCTGTCAGTTTAAAACACACAGGGAAGAGCAGACTGACCCCACTCTGTCAATGTAAATCACACAAGGAAGAGCAGACTGACCCCACTCTGTCAATGTAACCCACACAGGGAAGAGCAGACTGACCCCACTCTGTCAATGTAACACAACCAGTAAAAAGCAGACTGACACCACTCTGTCAATGTAACCCACCCAGAGAAGAGCAGACTGACCTCAATCTGTCAATGTAACACACCCAGGGAAGTCCAGACTGACCCCACTCTGTCAGTGTAACACAGCCTGGGTAGAGCTGACTGACCCCACTCTGTCAATGTAACCCACGCAGGGAGAAGTCGACTGACCCCACTATGTCAATGTAACAAACCCAGTGAAGATCAGACAGACCCCAGTCTGTCAATGTAACACGACAAGGGAAGACCAGACTGACCCATCTGTGTCAATGTAACACACCCACGGAAGAGCAGACTGAACCCACTCTGTCAGTGTAACAGACCCAGGGAAGAGCAGGCTGACCCCACTCTGTAAATGTAACACACCCAGGGAAGAGCAGACTGACCCCACTGTCAATGTAACACTACCATGGAAGAGCAGACTGACCCCACTCTGACAATGTAACTCACACAGGGAAGAGCAGACTGTCTCCAACCTGTCAATGTAACTCAACCACGGAAGTGCAGACTGACCCCACTCTGTCAATGTAACCCACCCAGGGAAGAGCAGACTGACCCCACTCTTAAAAGTAACACACCCTGAGAAGAGCAGACTGACCCCACTCTGTCAAAGTAACACACCCAGAGAAGAGCAGACTGACCCCACTCTGCCAATGTAACACACCCAGGGAAGGACAGACTGACCTCACTCTGTTAATGCAACATACCCAGGGAAGAGCAGACTGATCCAACTCTGTCAATGTAACTCAGCCAGTGAAGAGCAGTCCGACCCCACTCTGTCAATGTAACCCAGCCAGTGAAGAGCAGACTGACCCCACTCTGTGAAAGTAACCCAAGCAGGGAAGAGCAGACTGACCTCACTCCGTCAATCTAACACACCCAGGGAAGAGCAGACTGACCTCACTCTGTCAATGTAACACACCCAGGGAAGAGCAGACTGACCCCACTCTGCCAATGTAACACACCCAGGGAAGGACAGACTGACCTCATTCTGTTAATGCAACATACCCAGGGAAGAGCAGACTGATCCAACTCTGTCAATGTAACTCAGCCAGTGAAGAGCAGTCCGACCCCACTCTGTCAATGTAACCCAGCCAGTGAAGAGCAGACTGACCCCACTCTGTCAATGTACCAATAACAAGGGAAGACCAGACTGACCCTTCTATGTCAATGGAACACACCCATGGAAGAGCAGACTGATCCCATACTGTCAATGTACCAAACCCAGGGAAGATCAGACTGACCCCACTCTGTCAATGTCACACACCCAGGGAAGAGCAGACTGACTCAACTCTGTCAGTGTAACAGACCCAGGGAAGAGTAGTCTGACCCCACTCTGTCAATGTAACACAACCAGGGAAGATCAGACTGACCCAACTCTGACAATGTCACACACCCAGGGAAGAGCAGACTGACACCACTCTGTCAATGTAACAAACCCAGGGAAGAGCAGACAGACGTCACTCTGTCAATGTAACACACCCAGGGAAGAGCAGACTGACCCCAGTCTGTCAATGTAACACACCCAGGGAAGAACAGACTGACACCACTCTGCCAATGTAAAACGCCCAGAGAGAAAACAAACTGACCCACTCTGTCAATGTAACACACCCATGGAAGAGCAGACTGACCCCACTCTGTCAAAGTAACACACCCAGGGAAGAGCAGACTGACCCCACTCTGTAAATGTAACACACTCAGGGAAGAGCAGACTGAACCCACTCTGTCAATGTAACACACCCAGGGAAGTGCAGACTGACCCCATCTGTCAATGTAACACACCCAGGGATGAGCAGACTGACCTCACTCTGTCAATGTAACACACCCAGGGTAGATCAGACTGACCCCACTCTGTCAATGTAACATACTCAGGGAAGAGCAGACTGACCCCACTCTGTCAATGTAACACACCCAGGGAATATCAGACTGACCCCACTCTGTCAATGTAACCCACCAAGGAAAGAGCAGACTGACCCCACTCTGTCAGTGTAAAAAACCCAGGGATAAGCAGACTGACCCCACTCTGTCAATGTAACACACCCAGAGAAGAGCAGACTGACCCCACTCTGTGAAAGTAACCCAAGCAGGGAAGAGCAGACTGACCCCACTCTGTCAGTGTAACACACCCAGGGAAGAGCAGACTGACACCATTCTATCAATGTAACACACGCAAGGACAAGCAGATTGACCCGACTCTGTCAATGTAACACACCCAGGGATGAGCAGACTGACCCCACTCGGACAATGTAACACACCCATGCAAGAGCAGACTGACCGCACGCTATCAATGCAATACACCCGTGCAAGAGCAGACTCAACCCGCTGTGTCAATGTAACACACCCAGGGAAGAGCAGACGGATCCCACTCTGTCAATGTAACCCACCCAGGAAAGAGCAGTCTGACCCCACTCTGTCAATGTAACACACCCACGGAAGAGCAAATGATCCCACTCTGTCAATGTAGCAAATCCAGGGAAGAGCAGACTGACCACACTCTGTCAATGTAACACTGTCTGTGTGGAATGCTCTGCCCCAGAGGGCAGTGGAGGCCCAGTCTCTGGATTCTTTCAAGAAAGAATTGGATAGAGCTCTTTAAGATAGTGGAGTCAAGGGGTATGGAGAGAAGGCTGGAACAGGATACTAATTAGGAATGATCAGCCATGATCATATTGAATGGCGGTGCAGGCTCGAAGGGCAGAATGGCCGACTCCTGCATCTATTGTCTATTGTCTATTGTCTATTGTCTAAGAGCAGACTGACCCCACTCTGTCAATGTAACCCACCCAGGGAAGAGCAGACTGACCCCACTCTTTCAATGTAACCCACTCAGAGAAGAGCAGACTGACCCCACTCTGTCAATCTAACACACCGAGGGAAAAGCAGACTGACCTCACTCTGTCAATGCAACACACCCAGGGATGATCAGACTGAACCCACTCTGTCAATGTAACACAACCAGGGAAGAGAAGACGGATCCCACTCTGTCAATGTAACCCACCCAGGAAAGAGCAGTCTGACCCCACTTTGTCAGTTTAACACACCCAGGGAAGAGCAGACTGACCCCACTCTGTCAATGTAACTCACACAAGGAAGAGCAGACTGACCCCACTCTGTCAATCTAACACACCCAGGGAAGAGCAGACAGACCCCACTCTGTCAATGTAACACACCCACGGAAGAGCAACTGATCCCACTCTGTCAATGTAGCAAATCCAGGGAAGAGCAGACTGACCACATTCTGTCAATGTAACACATTTAGGGAAAAGCAACGGATCCCACACTGTCAATGTCACACACCCAGGGAAGAGCAGACCGACCCCACTCTGTAAATGTAACACATTTAGGGAAGATCAGACTGACCCCACTCCGTCAATGTAACACACCCAGGGAAGAGCAGACTGACCCCACTCTGTCAATGTAACACACCCAGTGAATTGCAGACTGACCCCACTCTGTCAATGTAACACACCCAGGGAAGAGCAGACTGACCCCACTCTGTGAAAGTAACCCAAGCAGGGAAGACCAGACTGACCCCACTCTATCAATGTAACACACGCAAGGACAAGCAGATTGACCCCACTCTGTCAATGTAACACACCCATGGAAGAGCAGACTGACCCCACTCTTTCAATATAACCCACTCAGAGAAGAGCAGACTGACCTCACTCCGTCAATCTAACACACCCAGGGAAGAGCAGACTGACCTCACTCTGTCAATGTAACATACCCAGGGAAGATCAGACTGACCCCACTCTGTCAGTTTAACACACCCAGGGAAGGGCAGACTGACCCCACTCTGTCAATGTAAATCACACAAGGAAGAGCAGACTGACCCCACTCTGTCAATGTAACCCACACAGGGAAGAGCAGACTGACCCCACTCTGTCAATGTAACACAACCAGTAAAAAGCAGACTGACACCACTCTGTCAATGTAACCCACCCAGAGAAGAACAGACTGACCTCAATCTGTCAATGTAACACACCCAGGGAAGTCCAGACTGACCCCACTCTGTCATGTAACACAGCCTGGGTAGAGCTGACTGACCCCACTCTGTCAATGTAACCCACGCAGGGAGAAGTCGACTGACCCCACTATGTCAATGTAACAAACCCAGTGAAGATCAGACAGATCCCAGTCTGTCAATGTAACACGACAAGGGAACACCAGACTGACCCATCTGTGTCAATGTAACACACCCACGGAAGAGCAGACTGAACCCACTCTGTCAGTGTAACAGACACAGGGAAGAGCAGACTGACCTCACTCTGTCAATGTAACACACCCAGGGTAGATCAGACTGACCCCACTCTGTCAATGTAACATACTCAGGGAAGAGCAGACTGACCCCACTCTGTCAATGTAACACACCCAGGGAATATCAGACTGACCCCACTCTGTCAATGTAACCCACCAAGGAAAGAGCAGACTGACCCCACTCTGTCAGTGTAAAAAACCCAGGGATAAGCAGACTGACCCCACTCTGTCAATGTAACACACCCAGAGAAGAGCAGACTGACCCCACTCTGTGAAAGTAACCCAAGCAGGGAAGAGCAGACTGACCCCACTCTGTCAGTGTAACACACCCAGGGAAGAGCAGACTGACACCATTCTATCAATGTAACACATGCAAGGACAAGCAGATTGACCCGACTCTGTCAATGTAACACACCCAGGGATGAGCAGACTGACCCCACTCGGACAATGTAACACACCCATGCAAGAGCAGACTGACCGCACGCTATCAATGCAATACACCCGTGCAAGAGCAGACTCAACCCGCTGTGTCAATGTAACACACCCAGGGAAGAGCAGACGGATCCCACTCTGTCAATGTAACCCACCCAGGAAAGAGCAGTCTGACGCCACTCTGTCAATGTAACACACCCACGGAAGAGCAAATGATCCCACTCTGTCAATGTAGCAAATCCAGGGAAGAGCAGACTGACCACACTCTGTCAATGTAACATTGTCTGTGTGGAATGCTCTGCCCCAGAGGGCAGTGGAGGCCCAGTCTCTGGATTCTTTTAAGAAAGAATTGGATAGAGCTCTTAAAGATAGTGGAGTCAAGGGGTATGGAGAGAAGGCTGGAACAGGATACTAATTAGGAATGATCAGCCATGATCATATTGAATGGCGGTGCAGGCTCGAAGGGCAGAATGGCCTACTCCTGCATCTATTGTCTATTGTCTATTGTCTATTGTCTAAGAGCAGACTGACCCCACTCTGTCAATGTAACCCACCCAGGGAAGAGCAGACTGACCCCACTCTTTCAATGTAACCCACTCAGAGAAGAGCAGACTGACCCCACTCTGTCAATCTAACACACCGAGGGAAAAGCAGACTGACCTCACTCTGTCAATGCAACACACCCAGGGAAGATCAGACTGAACCCACTCTGTCAATGTAACACAACCAGGGAAGAGAAGACGGATCCCACTCTGATAATGTAACCCACCCAGGAAAGAGCAGTCTGACCCCACTTTGTCAGTTTAACACACCCAGGGAAGAGCAGACTGACCCCACTCTGTCAATGTAACTCACACAAGGAAGAGCAGACTGACCCCACTCTGTCAATGTAACACACCCAGGGAAGAGCAGACAGACCCCACTCTGTCAATGTAACACACCCACGGAAGAGCAAATGATCCCACTCTGTCAATGTAGCAAATCCAGGGAAGAGCAGACTGACCACACTCTGTCAATGTAACACATTTAGGGAAAAGCAACGGATCCCACACTGTCAATGTCACACACCCAGGGAAGAGCAGACCGACCCCACTCTGTAAATGTAACACATTTAGGGAAGATCAGACTGACCCCACTCCGTCAATGTAACACACCCAGGGAAGAGCAGACTGACCCCACTCTGTCAATGTAACACACCCAGGGAATTGCAGACTGACCCCACTCTGTCAATGTAACACACCCAGGGAAGAGCGGACTGACCCCACTCTGTGAAAGTAACCCACCCAGGGAAGAGCAGACTGACCCCACTCTATCAATGTAACACACGCAAGGACAAGCAGATTGACCCCACTCTGTCAATGTAACACACCCATGGAAGAGCAGACTGACCCCACTCTTTCAATGTAATCCACTCAGAGAAGAGCAGACTGACCTCACTCCGTCAATCTAACACACCCAGGGAAGAGCAGACTGACCTCACTCTGTCAATGTAACACACCCAGGGAAGATCAGACTGACCCCACTCTGTCAGTTTAACACACACAGGGAAGAGCAGACTGACCCCACTCTGTCAATGTAAATCACACAAGGAAGAGCAGACTGACCCCACTCTGTCAATGTAACCCACACAGGGAAGAGCAGACTGACCCCACTCTGTCAATGTAACACAACCAGTAAAAAGCAGACTGACACCACTCTGTCATTGTAACCCACCCAGAGAAGAGCAGACTGACCTCAATCTGTCAATGTAACACACGCAGGGAAGTCCAGACTGACCACACTCTGTCAGTGTAACACAGCCTGGGTAGAGCTGACTGACCAAAACTCTGTCAATGTAACCCACGCAGGGAGAAGTCGACTGACCCCACTATGTCAATGTAACAAACCCAGTGAAGATCAGACAGACCCCAGTCTGTCAATGTAACACGACAAGGGAAGACCAGACTGACCCATCTGTGTCAATGTAACACACCCACGGAAGAGCAGACTGAAACCACTCTGTCAGTGTAACAGACCCAGGGAAGAGCAGGCTGACCCCACTCTGTCAATGTAACACACCCAGGGATGAGCAGACTGACCCCACTCTGTCAATGTAACACTACCATGGAAGAGCAGACTGACCCCACTCTGACAATGTAACTCACACAGGGAAGAGCAGACTGTCTCCAACCTGTCAATGTAACTCAACCACGGAAGTGCAGACTGACACCACTCTGTCAATGTAACCCACCCAGAGAATAGCAGAATGACCCCACTCTGTCAATGTAACACGCCCAGGGAAGAGCAGACTGACCCCACTCTTAAAAGTAACACACCCAGAGAAGTGCAGACTGACCCCACTCTGTCAAAGTAACACACCCAGAGAAGAGCAGACTGACCCCACTCTGTCAATGTAACACACCCAGGGAAGGACAGACTGACCTCACTCTGTTCATGTAACACACCCAGGGAAGAGCAGACTGATCCAACTCTGTCAACGTAACCCAGCCAGTGAAGAGCAGACTGACCCCACTCTGTCAATGTACCAATAACAAGGGAAGACCAGACTGACCCTTCTATGTCAATGGAACACAACCATGGAAGAGCAGACTGATCCCATACTGTCAATGTACCAAACCCAGGGAAGATCAGACTGACCCCACTCTGTCAATGTCACACACCCAGGAAAGAGCAGACTGACTCAACTCTGTCAGTGTAACAGACCTAGGGAAGAGCAGACTGACCCCACTCTGTCAATGTAACACAACCAGGGAAGATCAGACTGTCCCCACTCTGTCAATGTAACATACCCAGGGAAGAGCAGACTGACCTCGCTCTGTCAAAGTAACACACCCAGAGAAGAGCAGAATGACCCCACTCGGTCAATGTAACACACCCAGGGAAGGACAGACTGACCTCACTCTGTTAATGTAACACACCCAGGGAGAGCAGACTGATCCAACTCTGTCAATGTAACCCAGCCAGTGAAGAGCAGACCGACCCCACTCTATCAATGTAACCCACCCAGGGAAGAGCAGACTGATCCAACTCTGTCAATGTAACCCAGCCAGTGAAGAGCAGACCGACCCCACTCTATCAATGTAACCCAGCCAGTGAAGAGCAGACTGACCCCACTCTGTCAATGTACCATAACAAGGGAAGACCAGACTGACACTTCTATGTCAATGGAACACACCCATGGAAGAGCAGACTGATCCCATACTGTCAATGTAACACACCCAGGGAAGATCAGACTGACCCAACTCTGACAATGTCACACACCCAGGGAAGAGCAGACTGACACCACTCTGTCAATGTAACAAACCCAGGGAACAGCAGACAGACCCCACTCTGTCAATGTAACACACCCAGGGAAGAGCAGACTGACCCACCCTGTCAAATTAACACACGCAGGGAAGAACAGACTGACACCACTCTGTCAATGTAAAACGCCCAGAGAGAAAACAAACTGACCCACTCTGTCAATGTAACACACCCATGGAAGAGCAGACTGACCCCACTCTGTCAATGTAACACACCCAGGGAAGAGCAGACTGACCCCACTCTGTCAATGTAACACACTCAGGGAAGAGCAGACTGAACCCACTCTGTCAATGTAACACACCCAGGGAAGAGCAGACTGACCTCACTCTGTCAATGTAACACACCCAGGGTAGATCAGACTGACCCCACTCTGTCAATGCAACATACTCAGGGAAGAGCAGACTGACCCCACTCTGTCAATGTAACACACCCAGGGAATATCAGACTGACCCCACTCTGTCAATGTAACCCACCAAGGAAAGAGCAGACTGACCCCACTCTGTCAGTGTAAAAAACCCAGGGATAAGCAGACTGACTCCACTCTGTCAATGTAACACACCCAGAGAAGTGCATACTGACCCCAATCTGTGAAAGTAACCCAAGCAGGGAAGACCAGACTGACCCCACTCTGTCAGTGTAACACACCCAGGGAAGAGCAGACTGACACCACTCTATCAATGTAACACACGCAAGGACAAGCAGATTGACCCGACTCTGTCAATGTAACACACCCAGGGATGAGCAGACTGACCCCACTCGGACAATGTAACACAACCATGCAAGAGCAGACTGACCGCACGCTATCAATGCAATACACCCGTGCAAGAGCAGAATCAACCCGCTGTGTCAATGTAACACACCCAGGGAAGATCAGACTGACCCCACTCTGTCAATGTAACCCACCCAGGGAAGAGCAGACTGACCCCACTCTTTCAATGTAACCCACTCAGAGAAGAGCAGACTGACCCCACTCTGTTAATCTAACACACCGAGGGAAAAGCAGACTGACCTCACTCTGTCAATGCAACACACCGAGGGAAGATCAGACTGAACCCACTCTGTCAATGTAACACAACCAGGGAAGAGCAGACGGTTCCCACTCTGTCAATGTAACCCACCCAGGAAAGAGCAGTCTGACCCCACTCTGTCAGTTTAACACACCCAGAGAGAAAACAAACTGACCCACTCTGTCAATGTAACACACCCATGGAAGAGCAGACTGACCCCACTCTGTCAATGTAACACACTCAGGGAAGAGCAGACTGAACCCACTCTGTCAATGTAACACACCCAGGGAAGTGCAGACTGACCCCATCTGTCAATGTAACACACCCAAGGAAGAGCAGACTGACCTCACTTTGTCAATGTAACCCACCAAGGAAAGACCAGACTGACCCCACTCTGTCAGTGCAAAAAACCCAGGGATAAGCAGACTGACCCCACTCTGTGAAAGTAACCCAGGCAGGGAAGAGCAGACTGACCCCACTCTGTCAGTGTAACACACCCAGGGAAGAGCAGACTGACACCACTCTATCAATGTAACACACGCAAGGACAAGCAGATTGACCCGACTCTGTCAATGTAACACACCCAGGGATGAGCAGATTGACCCCACTCGGACAATGTAACACACCCATGCAAGAGCAGACTGACCGCACGCTATCAATGCAATACACCCGTGCAAGAGCAGACTCAAGCCGCTGTGTCAATGTAACCCACCCAGGGAAGAGCAGACTGACCACACTCTTTCAATGTAACCCACTCAGAGAAGAGCAGACTGACCCCACTCTGTCAATCGAACACACCGAGGGAAAAGCAGACTGACCTCACTCTGTCAATGCAACACACCCAGGGAAGATCAGACTGAACCCACTCTGTCAATGTAACACAACCAGGGAAGAGCAGACGGATCCCACTCTGTCAATGTAACCCACCCAGGAAAGAGAACTCTGACCCCACTCTGTCAGTTTAACACACCCAGGGAAGAGCAGACTGACCCCACTCTGTCAATGTAACTCACACAAGGAAGAGCAGACTGACCCCACTCTGTCAATGTAACCCACCCAGGGAAGAGCAGACTGACCCCACTGTGTCGGTGCAACACACACTGGGAAGAGCAGACTGAAATCACTCTGTCAATGTAACACACCCAGGGAAGAGCAGACAGACCCCACTCTGTCAATGTAACACACCCACGGAAGAGCAACTGATCCCACTCTGTCAATGGAGCAAAACCAGGGAAGAGGAGACTGACCACACTCTGTCAATGTAACACATTAAGGGAAGAGCAACGGATCCCACACTGTCAATGTCACACACCCAGGGAAGAGCAGACCGACGCCACTCTGTAAATGTAACACATTTAGGGAAGATCAGACTGACCCCACTCTGTCAATGTAACACACCCAGGGAAGAGCAGACTGACCCCACTCTGTCAATGGAACACACCCAGGGAAGAGCAGAATGACCCCACTCTGTGAAAGTAACCCACCCAGGGAAGAGCAGACTGACCCCACTCTATCAATGTAACACACGCAAGGACAAGCAGATTGACCCCACTCTGTCAATGTAACACACCCAGGGAAGAGCAGACTGACCCCACTCTTTCAATGTAACCCACTCAGAGAAGAGCAGAGTGACCTCACTCCGTCAATCCAACACACCCAGGGAAGAGCAGACTGACCTCACTCTGTCAATGTAACACACCCAGGGAAGATCAGACTGACCCCACTCTGTCACTGTAACCCACCTAGGAAAGAGCAGTCTGACACCACTCTGTCAGTTTAACACACCCAGGGAAGAGCAGACTGACCAGACTCTGTCAATGTAACACAACCAGGGAAGAGCAGACTGACACAACTATGTCAGTGTAACGCACACTGGGAAGAGCAGACTGACCTCACTCTGTCAATGTAACACACCCAGAGAAGAGCAGAGTGACCCCACTCTGTCAATGTAACACACCCACGGAAGAGCAGACAGATCCCACTCTGTCAATTTAACACACCCGGGGAAGAGCAGACTGACCCCACTCTGTCAATGTAACTCACACAAGGAAGAGCAGACTGACCCCACTCTGTCAATGTAACCCACGCAGGGAAGAGCAGACTGACCAGACTCTGTCAATGTAACACAACCAGGGAAGAGCAGACTGACACAACTATGTCAGTGTAACGCACACTGGGAAGAGCAGACTGACCTCACTCTGTCAATGTAACACACCCAGAGAAGAGCAGAGTGACCCCACTCTGTCAATGTAACACACCCACGGAAGAGCAGACAGATCCCACTCTGTCAATTTAACACACCCGGGGAAGAGCAGACTGACCCCACTCTGTCAGTGTAACACACCCGGGAAAGAGCTGACTGATCCCCCTCTGTCAATGTAACACACCAAGGGAAGAGCAGACTGACCCCAGTCTGTCAATGTAACACACCCAGGGAAGAGCAGACTGACCCCAATCTGTCAATGCGACACACCCATGCAACAGCAGACTGACCCCACTCTGTCAGTGTGACACGCCCTGGGAAGAGCAGACTGACCCCACTCTGTCAATGTCACACACCCAGGGTAGATCAGACTGACCCCACTCTGTCAATGTAACATACTCAGGGAAGAGCAGACTGACCCCACTCGGTCAATGTAACACACCCAGGGAATATCAGACTGACCCCACTCTGTCAATGTAACCCACCAAGGAAAGAGCAGACTGACCCCACTCTGTCAGTGTAAAAAACCCAGGGAGAAGCAGACTGACCCCACTCTGTCAATGTAACACACCCAGAGAAGAGCAGACTGACCCCACTCTGTGAAAGTAACCCAAGCAGGGAAGAGCAGACTGACCCCACTCTGTCAGTGTAACACACCCAGGGAAGAGCAGACTGACACCACTCTATCAATGTAACACAAGCAAGGACAAGCAGATTGACCCGACTCTGTCAATGTAACACACCCAGGGATGAGCAGACTGACCCCACTCGGACAATGTAACACACCCATGCAAGAGCAGACTGACCGCACGCTATCAATGCAATCCACCCGTGCAAGAGCAGACTCAACCCGCTGTGTCAATGTAACACACCCAGGGAAGATCAGACTGACCCCACTCTGTCAATGTAACCCACCCAGGGAAGAGCAGACTGACCCCACTCTTTCAATGTAACCCACTCAGAGAAGAGCAGACAGACCCCACTCTGTCAATCTAACACACCGAGTGAAAAGCAGACTGACCTCACTCTGTCAATGCAACACACCCAGGGAAGATCAGACTGAACCCACTCTGTCAATGTAACACAACCAGGGAAGAGCAGACGGATCCCACTCTGTCAATGTAACCCACACAGAAAAGAGCAGTCTGACCCCACTCTGTCAGTTTATCACACCCAGGGAAGAGCAGACTGACCCCATCTGTCAATGTAACACACCCAAGGAAGAGCAGACTGACCTCACTTTGTCAATGTAACCCACCAAGGAAAGACCAGACTGACCCCACTCTGTCAGTGCAAAAAACCCAGGGATAAGCAGACTGACCCCACTCTGTGAAAGTAACCCAGGCAGGGAAGAGCAGACTGACCCCACTCTGTCAGTGTAACACACCCAGGGAAGAGCAGACTGACACCACTCTATCAATGTAACACACGCAAGGACAAGCAGATTGACCCGACTCTGTCAATGTAACACACCCAGGGATGAGCAGATTGACCCCACTCGGACAATGTAACACACCCATGCAAGAGCAGACTGACCGCACGCTATCAATGCAATACACCCGTGCAAGAGCAGACTCAAGCCGCTGTGTCAATGTAACCCACCCAGGGAAGAGCAGACTGACCACACTCTTTCAATGTAACCCACTCAGAGAAGAGCAGACTGACCCCACTCTGTCAATCGAACACACCGAGGGAAAAGCAGACTGACCTCACTCTGTCAATGCAACACACCCAGGGAAGATCAGACTGAACCCACTCTGTCAATGTAACACAACCAGGGAAGAGCAGACGGATCCCACTCTGTCAATGTAACCCACCCAGGAAAGAGAACTCTGACCCCACTCTGTCAGTTTAACACACCCAGGGAAGAGCAGACTGACCCCACTCTGTCAATGTAACTCACACAAGGAAGAGCAGACTGACCCCACTCTGTCAATGTAACCCACCCAGGGAAGAGCAGACTGACCCCACTGTGTCGGTGCAACACACACTGGGAAGAGCAGACTGAAATCACTCTGTCAATGTAACACACCCAGGGAAGAGCAGACAGACCCCACTCTGTCAATGTAACACACCCACGGAAGAGCAACTGATCCCACTCTGTCAATGGAGCAAAACCAGGGAAGAGGAGACTGACCACACTCTGTCAATGTAACACATTAAGGGAAGAGCAACGGATCCCACACTGTCAATGTCACACACCCAGGGAAGAGCAGACCGACGCCACTCTGTAAATGTAACACATTTAGGGAAGATCAGACTGACCCCACTCTGTCAATGTAACACACCCAGGGAAGAGCAGACTGACCCCACTCTGTCAATGGAACACACCCAGGGAAGAGCAGAATGACCCCACTCTGTGAAAGTAACCCACCCAGGGAAGAGCAGACTGACCCCACTCTATCAATGTAACACACGCAAGGACAAGCAGATTGACCCCACTCTGTCAATGTAACACACCCAGGGAAGAGCAGACTGACCCCACTCTTTCAATGTAACCCACTCAGAGAAGAGCAGAGTGACCTCACTCCGTCAATCCAACACACCCAGGGAAGAGCAGACTGACCTCACTCTGTCAATGTAACACACCCAGGGAAGATCAGACTGACCCCACTCTGTCACTGTAACCCACCTAGGAAAGAGCAGTCTGACACCACTCTGTCAGTTTAACACACCCAGGGAAGAGCAGACTGACCAGACTCTGTCAATGTAACACAACCAGGGAAGAGCAGACTGACACAACTATGTCAGTGTAACGCACACTGGGAAGAGCAGACTGACCTCACTCTGTCAATGTAACACACCCAGAGAAGAGCAGAGTGACCCCACTCTGTCAATGTAACACACCCACGGAAGAGCAGACAGATCCCACTCTGTCAATTTAACACACCCGGGGAAGAGCAGACTGACCCCACTCTGTCAATGTAACTCACACAAGGAAGAGCAGACTGACCCCACTCTGTCAATGTAACCCACGCAGGGAAGAGCAGACTGACCAGACTCTGTCAATGTAACACAACCAGGGAAGAGCAGACTGACACAACTATGTCAGTGTAACGCACACTGGGAAGAGCAGACTGACCTCACTCTGTCAATGTAACACACCCAGAGAAGAGCAGAGTGACCCCACTCTGTCAATGTAACACACCCACGGAAGAGCAGACAGATCCCACTCTGTCAATTTAACACACCCGGGGAAGAGCAGACTGACCCCACTCTGTCAGTGTAACACACCCGGGAAAGAGCTGACTGATCCCCCTCTGTCAATGTAACACACCAAGGGAAGAGCAGACTGACCCCAGTCTGTCAATGTAACACACCCAGGGAAGAGCAGACTGACCCCAATCTGTCAATGCAACACACCCATGCAACAGCAGACTGACCCCACTCTGTCAGTGTGACACGCCCTGGGAAGAGCAGACTGACCCCACTCTGTCAATGTCACACACCCAGGGTAGATCAGACTGACCCCACTCTGTCAATGTAACATACTCAGGGAAGAGCAGACTGACCCCACTCGGTCAATGTAACACACCCAGGGAATATCAGACTGACCCCACTCTGTCAATGTAACCCACCAAGGAAAGAGCAGACTGACCCCACTCTGTCAGTGTAAAAAACCCAGGGAGAAGCAGACTGACCCCACTCTGTCAATGTAACACACCCAGAGAAGAGCAGACTGACCCCACTCTGTGAAAGTAACCCAAGCAGGGAAGAGCAGACTGACCCCACTCTGTCAGTGTAACACACCCAGGGAAGAGCAGACTGACACCACTCTATCAATGTAACACAAGCAAGGACAAGCAGATTGACCCGACTCTGTCAATGTAACACACCCAGGGATGAGCAGACTGACCCCACTCGGACAATGTAACACACCCATGCAAGAGCAGACTGACCGCACGCTATCAATGCAATCCACCCGTGCAAGAGCAGACTCAACCCGCTGTGTCAATGTAACACACCCAGGGAAGATCAGACTGACCCCACTCTGTCAATGTAACCCACCCAGGGAAGAGCAGACTGACCCCACTCTTTCAATGTAACCCACTCAGAGAAGAGCAGACAGACCCCACTCTGTCAATCTAACACACCGAGTGAAAAGCAGACTGACCTCACTCTGTCAATGCAACACACCCAGGGAAGATCAGACTGAACCCACTCTGTCAATGTAACACAACCAGGGAAGAGCAGACGGATCCCACTCTGTCAATGTAACCCACACAGAAAAGAGCAGTCTGACCCCACTCTGTCAGTTTATCACACCCAGGGAAGAGCAGACTGACCCCACTCTGTCAATGTAACTCACACAATGAAGAGCTGACTGACCCCACTCTGTCAATGTAACCCACCCAGGGAAGAGCAGACTGACCCCACTCTGTCAGTGCAACACCCACTGGGAAGAGCAGACTGAAATCACTCTGTCAATGTAACACACCCAGGGAAGAGCAGACAGACCCCACTCTGTCAATGTAACACACCCACGGAAGAGCAACTGATCCCACTCTGTCAATGTAGCAAATCCAGGGAAGACAGACTGACCACACTCTGTCAATGTAACACATTTAGGGAAGAGCAACGGATCCCACACTGTCAATGTCACACACCCAGGGAAGAGCAGACCGACCCCACTCTGTCAATGTAACACACCAAGGGAAGAGCAGACTGACACCACTCTGTCAATGTAACACACCCAGGGAATTGCAGACTGACCCCACTCAGTCAATGTAACACACCCAGGGAATTGCAGACTGACCCCACTCTGTCAATGTAACACACCCAGGGAAGAGCAGAATGACCCCACTCTGTGAAAGCATCCCACCCAGGGAAGAGCAGACTGACCCCACTCTGTCAGTGTAATACACCCAGGGAAGATCAGACTGACCCCACTCTGTCAATGTAACACAACCAGGGAAGAGCAGACTGACCCCACTCTGTCAGTGTAACGCACACTGGGAAGATCAGACTGACCTCACTCTGTCAATGTAACACACCCAGAGAAGAGCAGAGTGACCCCAGTCTGTCAATGTAACACACCCGGGAAAGAGCTGACTGATCCCCCTCTGTCAGTGTAACACACCCAGGGAAGAGCAGACTGACCCCACTCTGTCAATGTAACACACCCATGCAAGAGCAGACTGACCCCACTCTGTCAATGTAACACACCCATGCAAGAGCTGACTGACCCCAGTCTGTCAATGTGACACACCCATGCAAGAGCAGACTGACCACACTCTGATAATGTAACACACCCATGCATGAGCAGACTGAACCCGCTGTGTCAATGTAACACACCCATGCAAGAACAGACTGACCCCACTCTGTCAGTGTAACACACCCGGGAAAGAGCTGACTGATCCCCCTCTGTCAATGTAACACACCAAGGGAAGAGCAGACTCACCCCAGTCTGTCAAAGTAACACACCCAGGCAAGAGCAGACTGACCCCACTCTGTCAATGCAACACACACATGCATGAGCAGACTGAAACCGCTGAGTCAATGTAACACACCCATGCAAGAGCAGACTGACCCCACTCTGTCAGTGTAACACGCCCTGGGAAGAGCAGACTGACCCCTCTCTGTCAATGTAACACACTCAGGGAAGAGCAGACTGAACCCACTCTGTCAATGTAACACACCCAGGGAAGTGCAGACTGACCCCATCAGTCAATGTAACACACCCAGGGAAGAGCAGACTGACCTCACTCTGTCAATGTAACACATCCAGGGTAGATCAGACTGACCCCACTCTGTAAATGTAACACATTTAGGGAAGATCAGACTGACCCCACTCTGTCAATGTAACACACCCAGGGATGAGCAGACTGACACCACTCTGTCAATGGAACACACCCAGGGAATTGCAGACTGACCCCACTCTGTCAATGTAACACACCTAGGGAAGAGCAGACTGACCCCACTCTGTGAAAGTAACCCACCCAGGGAAGAGCAGACTGACCCCACTCTGTCAGAGTAACACACCCAGGGAAGAGCAGGCTGACCCCACTCTATCAATGTAACACACGCAAGGAAGAGCAGACTGACCCCACTCTTTCAATGTAACCCAATCAGAGAAGAGCAGACTGACCTCACTCCGTCAATCTAACACACCCAGGGAAGAGCAGACTGACCTCACTCTGTCAATATAACACACCCAGGGAAGATCAGACTGACCCCACTCTGTCAGTGTAACCCACCCACGAAAGAGCAGTCTGACCCCACTCTGTCAGTTTAACACACCCAGGGAAGAGCAGACTGACCCCACTCTGTCAATGTAACCCCCGCAGGGAAGAGCAGACTGACCCCACTCTGTCAATGTAACACAACCAGGGAAGAGCAGACTGACACAACTCTGTCAGTTTAACGCACACTGGGAAGAGCAGACTGACCTCACTCTGTCAATGTAACACACCCAGAGAAGAGCAGAGTGATCCCACTCTGTCAATGTAACACACCCATGGAAGATCAGACAGATCCCACTCTGTCAATTTAACACACCCAGGGAAGAGCTGACTGATCCCCCTCTGTCAATGCAACACACCAAGGGAAGAGCAGACTGACCCCAGTCTGTCAATGTAACACACCCAGGTTAGAGCAGACTGACCCCACTCTGTCAATGCAACACACCCATGCATGAGCAGACTGAACCCGCTGAGTCAATGTAACACACCCATGCAAGAGCAGACTGACCCCACTCTGTCAGTGTAACACGCCCTGGGAAGAGCAGACTGACCCCATTCTGTGAAAATAAATCACACAGGCAAGAGGAGACTGACCCCACTCTGTCAATGTAACACACCCATGCATGAGCAGACTGAACCCGCTGTGTAAATGTAACACACCCATGCAAGAGCAGACTGACCCCACTCTGTCATTATAACACACCCAGGCAAGAGCAGACAGACCCCACTCTGTCAATGTAACACACCAAGGGAAGAGCAGACTTTCCGCAGTCTGTCAATGTAACACACCCAGACAAGAGCAGACTGACCCACTCTGTCAATGTAACACACTCATGCATGAGCAGACTGAACCCGCTGTGTCAATGTAACACACCCATGCAAGAGCAGACTGACCCCACTCTGTCAGTGTAACACGCGCTGGGAAGAGCAGACTCAACCCACTCTGTCAAAATAAATCACCCATGCAAGAGCTGACTGACCCCACTCTGTCAATGTAACACACCAAGGGAAGAGCAGACTGACCCCACTCTGTCAAAATAACTCACCCAGGCAATAGGAGACTGACACCAGTCTATAAATGTAACACACCCAGGGAAGAGCAGACTGACCCCATTCTGTCAATGTAACACACCCATGCAAGAGCAGACCGACCACACACTGATAATGTAACACACCCATGCATGAGCAGACTGAACCCGCTGAGACAATGTAACACACCCATGAAAGAGTAGACTGACCCCCCTCTGTCAATGTAAAACACAGGGAAGAGCAGACTGAACCCACTCTGTCAATGTAACACACCCAAGGAAGAGCAGACTGACCCCACTCTGTCAACGTAACACACCGAGGGAAAAGCAGAATGACCCCACTCTGCAATGTAACCCACCCAGGGAAGAGAAGACTGACCCCACTCTCTCAATGTAACACACGCAAGGACAAGCAGATTGACTCGACTCTGTCAATGTAACACACCCAGGGATGAGCAGACTGACCCCACTCGGACAATGTAACACACCCATGCAAGAGCAGACTGACCGCACGCTATCAATGCAATCCACCCGTGCAAGAGCAGACTCAACCCGCTGTGTCAATGTAACACACCCAGGGAAGATCAGACTGACCCCACTCTGTCAATGTAACCCACCCAGGGAAGAGCAGACTGACCCCACTCTTTCAATGTAACCCACTCAGAGAAGAGCAGACAGACCCCACTCTGTCAATCTAACACACCGAGTGAAAAGCAGACTGACCTCACTCTGTCAATGCAACACACCCAGGGAAGATCAGACTGAACCCACTCTGTCAATGTAACACAACCAGGGAAGAGCAGACGGATCCCACTCTGTCAATGTAACCCACACAGAAAAGAGCAGTCTGACCCCACTCTGTCAGTTTATCACACCCAGGGAAGAGCAGACTGACCCCACTCTGTCAATGTAACTCACACAATGAAGAGCTGACTGACCCCACTCTGTCAATGTAACCCACCCAGGGAAGAGCAGACTGACCCCACTCTGTCAGTGCGACACCCACTGGGAAGAGCAGACTGAAATCACTCTGTCAATGTAACACACCCAGGGAAGAGCAGACAGACCCCACTCTGTCAATGTAACACACCCACGGAAGAGCAACTGATCCCACTCTGTCAATGTAGCAAATCCAGGGAAGACAGACTGACCACACTCTGTCAATGTAACACATTTAGGGAAGAGCAACGGATCCCACACTGTCAATGTCACACACCCAGGGAAGAGCAGACCGACCCCACTCTGTCAATGTAACACACCAAGGGAAGAGCAGACTGACACCACTCTGTCAATGTAACACACCCAGGGAATTGCAGACTGACCCCACTCAGTCAATGTAACACACCCAGGGAATTGCAGACTGACCCCACTCTGTCAATGTAACACACCCAGGGAAGAGCAGAATGACCCCACTCTGTGAAAGCATCCCACCCAGGGAAGAGCAGACTGACCCCACTCTGTCAGTGTAATACACCCAGGGAAGATCAGACTGACCCCACTCTGTCAATGTAACACAACCAGGGAAGAGCAGACTGACCCCACTCTGTCAGTGTAACGCACACTGGGAAGATCAGACTGACCTCACTCTGTCAATGTAACACACCCAGAGAAGAGCAGAGTGACCCCAGTCTGTCAATGTAACACACCCGGGAAAGAGCTGACTGATCCCCCTCTGTCAGTGTAACACACCCAGGGAAGAGCAGACTGACCCCACTCTGTCAATGTAACACACCCATGCAAGAGCAGACTGACCCCACTCTGTCAATGTAACACACCCATGCAAGAGCTGACTGACCCCAGTCTGTCAATGTGACACACCCATGCAAGAGCAGACTGACCACACTCTGATAATGTAACACACCCATGCATGAGCAGACTGAACCCGCTGTGTCAATGTAACACACCCATGCAAGAGCAGACTGACCCCACTCTGTCAGTGTAACACACCCGGGAAAGAGCTGACTGATCCCCCTCTGTCAATGTAACACACCAAGGGAAGAGCAGACTCACCCCAGTCTGTCAAAGTAACACACCCAGGCAAGAGCAGACTGACCCCACTCTGTCAATGCAACACACACATGCATGAGCAGACTGAAACCGCTGAGTCAATGTAACACACCCATGCAAGAGCAGACTGACCCCACTCTGTCAGTGTAACACGCCCTGGGAAGAGCAGACTGACCCCTCTCTGTCAATGTAACACACTCAGGGAAGAGCAGACTGAACCCACTCTGTCAATGTAACACACCCAGGGAAGTGCAGACTGACCCCATCTGTCAATGTAACACACCCAGGGAAGAGCAGACTGACCTCACTCTGTCAATGTAACACATCCAGGGTAGATCAGACTGACCCCACTCTGTAAATGTAACACATTTAGGGAAGATCAGACTGACCCCACTCTGTCAATGTAACACACCCAGGGATGAGCAGACTGACACCACTCTGTCAATGGAACACACCCAGGGAATTGCAGACTGACCCCACTCTGTCAATGTAACACACCTAGGGAAGAGCAGACTGACCCCACTCTGTGAAAGTAACCCACCCAGGGAAGAGCAGACTGACCCCACTCTGTCAGAGTAACACACCCAGGGAAGAGCAGGCTGACCCCACTCTATCAATGTAACACACGCAAGGAAGAGCAGACTGACCCCACTCTTTCAATGTAACCCAATCAGAGAAGAGCAGACTGACCTCACTCCGTCAATCTAACACACCCAGGGAAGAGCAGACTGACCTCACTCTGTCAATATAACACACCCAGGGAAGATCAGACTGACCCCACTCTGTCAGTGTAACCCACCCACGAAAGAGCAGTCTGACCCCAATCTGTCAGTTTAACACACCCAGGGAAGAGCAGACTGACCCCACTCTGTCAATGTAACCCCCGCAGGGAAGAGCAGACTGACCCCACTCTGTCAATGTAACACAACCAGGGAAGAGCAGACTGACACAACTCTGTCAGTTTAACGCACACTGGGAAGAGCAGACTGACCTCACTCTGTCAATGTAACACACCCGGAGAAGAGCAGAGTGATCCCACTCTGTCAATGTAACACACCCATGGAAGATCAGACAGATCCCACTCTGTCAATTTAACACACCCAGGGAAGAGCTGACTGATCCCCCTCTGTCAATGTAACACACCAAGGGAAGAGCAGACTGACCCCAGTCTGTCAATGTAACACACCCAGGTTAGAGCAGACTGACCCCACTCTGTCAATGCAACACACCCATGCATGAGCAGACTGAACCCGCTGAGTCAATGTAACACACCCATGCAAGAGCAGACTGACCCCACTCTGTCAGTGTAACACGCCCTGGGAAGAGCAGACTGACCGCATTCTGTGAAAATAAATCACACAGGCAAGAGGAGACTGACCCCACTCTGTCAATGTAACACACCCATGCATGAGCAGACTGAACCCGCTGTGTAAATGTAACACACCCATGCAAGAGCAGACTGACCCCACTCTGTCATTATAACACACCCAGGCAAGAGCAGACAGACCCCACTCTGTCAATGTAACACACCAAGGGAAGAGCAGACTTTCCGCAGTCTGTCAATGTAACACACCCAGACAAGAGCAGACTGACCCACTCTGTCAATGTAACACACTCATGCATGAGCAGACTGAACCCGCTGTGTCAATGTAACACACCCATGCAAGAGCAGACTGACCCCACTCTGTCAGTGTAACACGCGCTGGGAAGAGCAGACTCAACCCACTCTGTCAAAATAAATCACCCATGCAAGAGCTGACTGACCCCACTCTGTCAATGTAACACACCAAGGGAAGAGCAGACTGACCCCACTCTGTCAAAATAACTCACCCAGGCAATAGGAGACTGACACCAGTCTATAAATGTAACACACCCAGGGAAGAGCAGACTGACCCCATTCTGTCAATGTAACACAACCAGGGAAGAGCAGACTGACCCCACTCTGTCAGTGTAACGCACACTGGGAAGATCAGACTGACCTCACTCTGTCAATGTAACACACCCAGAGAAGAGCAGAGTGACCCCAGTCTGTCAATGTAACACACCCGGGAAAGAGCTGACTGATCCCCCTCTGTCAGTGTAACACACCCAGGGAAGAGCAGACTGACCCCACTCTGTCAATGTAACACACCCATGCAAGAGCAGACTGACCCCACTCTGTCAATGTAACACACCCATGCAAGAGCTGACTGACCCCAGTCTGTCAATGTGACACACCCATGCAAGAGCAGACTGACCACACTCTGATAATGTAACACACCCATGCATGAGCAGACTGAACCCGCTGTGTCAATGTAACACACCCATGCAAGAGCAGACTGACCCCACTCTGTCAGTGTAACACACCCGGGAAAGAGCTGACTGATCCCCCTCTGTCAATGTAACACACCAAGGGAAGAGCAGACTCACCCCAGTCTGTCAAAGTAACACACCCAGGCAAGAGCAGACTGACCCCACTCTGTCAATGCAACACACACATGCATGAGCAGACTGAAACCGCTGAGTCAATGTAACACACCCATGCAAGAGCAGACTGACCCCACTCTGTCAGTGTAACACGCCCTGGGAAGAGCAGACTGACCCCTCTCTGTCAATGTAACACACTCAGGGAAGAGCAGACTGAACCCACTCTGTCAATGTAACACACCCAGGGAAGTGCAGACTGACCCCATCTGTCAATGTAACACACCCAGGGAAGAGCAGACTGACCTCACTCTGTCAATGTAACACATCCAGGGTAGATCAGACTGACCCCACTCTGTAAATGTAACACATTTAGGGAAGATCAGACTGACCCCACTCTGTCAATGTAACACACCCAGGGATGAGCAGACTGACACCACTCTGTCAATGGAACACACCCAGGGAATTGCAGACTGACCCCACTCTGTCAATGTAACACACCTAGGGAAGAGCAGACTGACCCCACTCTGTGAAAGTAACCCACCCAGGGAAGAGCAGACTGACCCCACTCTGTCAGAGTAACACACCCAGGGAAGAGCAGGCTGACCCCACTCTATCAATGTAACACACGCAAGGAAGAGCAGACTGACCCCACTCTTTCAATGTAACCCAATCAGAGAAGAGCAGACTGACCTCACTCCGTCAATCTAACACACCCAGGGAAGAGCAGACTGACCTCACTCTGTCAATATAACACACCCAGGGAAGATCAGACTGACCCCACTCTGTCAGTGTAACCCACCCACGAAAGAGCAGTCTGACCCCAATCTGTCAGTTTAACACACCCAGGGAAGAGCAGACTGACCCCACTCTGTCAATGTAACCCCCGCAGGGAAGAGCAGACTGACCCCACTCTGTCAATGTAACACAACCAGGGAAGAGCAGACTGACACAACTCTGTCAGTTTAACGCACACTGGGAAGAGCAGACTGACCTCACTCTGTCAATGTAACACACCCAGAGAAGAGCAGAGTGATCCCACTCTGTCAATGTAACACACCCATGGAAGATCAGACAGATCCCACTCTGTCAATTTAACACACCCAGGGAAGAGCTGACTGATCCCCCTCTGTCAATGTAACACACCAAGGGAAGAGCAGACTGACCCCAGTCTGTCAATGTAACACACCCAGGTTAGAGCAGACTGACCCCACTCTGTCAATGCAACACACCCATGCATGAGCAGACTGAACCCGCTGAGTCAATGTAACACACCCATGCAAGAGCAGACTGACCCCACTCTGTCAGTGTAACACGCCCTGGGAAGAGCAGACTGACCGCATTCTGTGAAAATAAATCACACAGGCAAGAGGAGACTGACCCCACTCTGTCAATGTAACACACCCATGCATGAGCAGACTGAACCCGCTGTGTAAATGTAACACACCCATGCAAGAGCAGACTGACCCCACTCTGTCATTATAACACACCCAGGCAAGAGCAGACAGACCCCACTCTGTCAATGTAACACACCAAGGGAAGAGCAGACTTTCCGCAGTCTGTCAATGTAACACACCCAGACAAGAGCAGACTGACCCACTCTGTCAATGTAACACACTCATGCATGAGCAGACTGAACCCGCTGTGTCAATGTAACACACCCATGCAAGAGCAGACTGACCCCACTCTGTCAGTGTAACACGCGCTGGGAAGAGCAGACTCAACCCACTCTGTCAAAATAAATCACCCATGCAAGAGCTGACTGACCCCACTCTGTCAATGTAACACACCAAGGGAAGAGCAGACTGACCCCACTCTGTCAAAATAACTCACCCAGGCAATAGGAGACTGACACCAGTCTATAAATGTAACACACCCAGGGAAGAGCAGACTGACCCCATTCTGTCAATGTAACACACCCATGCAAGAGCAGACCGACCACACACTGATAATGTAACACACCCATGCATGAGCAGACTGAACCCGCTGAGACAATGTAACACACCCATGAAAGAGTAGACTGACCCCCCTCTGTCAATGTAAAACACAGGGAAGAGCAGACTGAACGCACTCTGTCAATGTAACACACCCAGAGAAGAGCAGACTTACCCCACTCTGTCAATGTAACACACACAGCGAAGAGCAGACTGACCCCACTCTGTCAATGTAACCCCCGCAGGGAAGAGCAGACTGACCCCACTCTGTCAATGTAACACAACCAGGGAAGAGCAGACTGACACAACTCTGTCAGTTTAACGCACACTGGGAAGAGCAGACTGACCTCACTCTGTCAATGTAACACACCCAGAGAAGAGCAGAGTGATCCCACTCTGTCAATGTAACACACCCATGGAAGATCAGACAGATCCCACTCTGTCAATTTAACACACCCAGGGAAGAGCTGACTGATCCCCCTCTGTCAATGTAACACACCAAGGGAAGAGCAGACTGACCCCAGTCTGTCAATGTAACACACCCAGGTTAGAGCAGACTGACCCCACTCTGTCAATGCAACACACCCATGCATGAGCAGACTGAACCCGCTGAGTCAATGTAACACACCCATGCAAGAGCAGACTGACCCCACTCTGTCAGTGTAACACGCCCTGGGAAGAGCAGACTGACCCCATTCTGTGAAAATAAATCACACAGGCAAGAGGAGACTGACCCCACTCTGTCAATGTAACACACCCATGCATGAGCAGACTGACCCCACTCTGTCAGTGTAACACGCCCTGGGAAGAGCAGACTGACCCCATTCTGTGAAAATAAATCACACAGGCAAGAGGAGACTGACCCCACTCTGTCAATGTAACACACCCATGCATGAGCAGACTGAACCCGCTGTGTAAATGTAACACACCCATGCAAGAGCAGACTGACCCCACTCTGTCATTATAACACACCCAGGCAAGAGCAGACAGACCCCACTCTGTCAATGTAACACACCAAGGGAAGAGCAGACTTTCCGCAGTCTGTCAATGTAACACACCCAGACAAGAGCAGACTGACCCACTCTGTCAATGTAACACACTCATGCATGAGCAGACTGAACCCGCTGTGTCAATGTAACACACCCATGCAAGAGCAGACTGACCCCACTCTGTCAGTGTAACACGCGCTGGGAAGAGCAGACTCAACCCACTCTGTCAAAATAAATCACCCATGCAAGAGCTGACTGACCCCACTCTGTCAATGTAACACACCAAGGGAAGAGCAGACTGACCCCACTCTGTCAAAATAACTCACCCAGGCAATAGGAGACTGACACCAGTCTATAAATGTAACACACCCAGGGAAGAGCAGACTGACCCCATTCTGTCAATGTAACACACCCATGCAAGAGCAGACCGACCACACACTGATAATGTAACACACCCATGCATGAGCAGACTGAACCCGCTGAGACAATGTAACACACCCATGAAAGAGTAGACTGACCCCCCTCTGTCAATGTAAAACACAGGGAAGAGCAGACTGAACCCACTCTGTCAATGTAACACACCCAAGGAAGAGCAGACTGACCCCACTCTGTCAACGTAACACACCGAGGGAAAAGCAGAATGACCCCACTCTGCAATGTAACCCACCCAGGGAAGAGAAGACTGACCCCACTCTCTCAATGTAACACACGCAAGGACAAGCAGATTGACTCGACTCTGTCAATGTAACACACCCAGGGATGAGCAGACTGACCCCACTCGGACAATGTAACACACCCATGCAAGAGCAGACTGACCGCACGCTATCAATGCAATCAACCCGTGCAAGAGCAGACTCAACCCGCTGTGTCAATGTAACACACCCAGGGAAGATCAGACTGACCCCACTCTGTCAATGTAACCCACCCAGGGAAGAGCAGACTGACCCCACTCTTTCAATGTAACCCACTCAGAGAAGAGCAGACAGACCCCACTCTGTCAATCTAACACACCGAGTGAAAAGCAGACTGACCTCACTCTGTCAATGCAACACACCCAGGGAAGATCAGACTGAACCCACTCTGTCAATGTAACACAACCAGGGAAGAGCAGACGGATCCCACTCTGTCAATGTAACC
The DNA here is from genome assembly GCF_047496795.1 of Chiloscyllium punctatum. Classification (NCBI taxonomy): domain Eukaryota; kingdom Metazoa; phylum Chordata; class Chondrichthyes; order Orectolobiformes; family Hemiscylliidae; genus Chiloscyllium; species Chiloscyllium punctatum. The sequence goes on from NC_092742.1 coordinate 114,823,785, forward strand.
CACACAGAAAAGAGCAGTCTGACCCCACTCTGTCAGTTTATCACACCCAGGGAAGAGCAGACTGACCCCACTCTGTCAATGTAACTCACACAATGAAGAGCTGACTGACCCCACTCTGTCAATGTAACCCACCCAGGGAAGAGCAGACTGACCCCACTCTGTCAGTGCGACACCCACTGGGAAGAGCAGACTGAAATCACTCTGTCAATGTAACACACCCAGGGAAGAGCAGACAGACCCCACTCTGTCAATGTAACACACCCACGGAAGAGCAACTGATCCCACTCTGTCAATGTAGCAAATCCAGGGAAGACAGACTGACCACACTCTGTCAATGTAACACATTTAGGGAAGAGCAACGGATCCCACACTGTCAATGTCACACACCCAGGGAAGAGCAGACCGACCCCACTCTGTCAATGTAACACACCAAGGGAAGAGCAGACTGACACCACTCTGTCAATGTAACACACCCAGGGAATTGCAGACTGACCCCACTCAGTCAATGTAACACACCCAGGGAATTGCAGACTGACCCCACTCTGTCAATGTAACACACCCAGGGAAGAGCAGAATGACCCCACTCTGTGAAAGCATCCCACCCAGGGAAGAGCAGACTGACCCCACTCTGTCAGTGTAATACACCCAGGGAAGATCAGACTGACCCCACTCTGTCAATGTAACACAACCAGGGAAGAGCAGACTGACCCCACTCTGTCAGTGTAACGCACACTGGGAAGATCAGACTGACCTCACTCTGTCAATGTAACACACCCAGAGAAGAGCAGAGTGACCCCAGTCTGTCAATGTAACACACCCGGGAAAGAGCTGACTGATCCCCCTCTGTCAGTGTAACACACCCAGGGAAGAGCAGACTGACCCCACTCTGTCAATGTAACACACCCATGCAAGAGCAGACTGACCCCACTCTGTCAATGAAACACACCCATGCAAGAGCTGACTGACCCCAGTCTGTCAATGTGACACACCCATGCAAGAGCAGACTGACCACACTCTGATAATGTAACACACCCATGCATGAGCAGACTGAACCCGCTGTGTCAATGTAACACACCCATGCAAGAGCAGACTGACCCCACTCTGTCAGTGTAACACACCCGGGAAAGAGCTGACTGATCCCCCTCTGTCAATGTAACACACCAAGGGAAGAGCAGACTCACCCCAGTCTGTCAAAGTAACACACCCAGGCAAGAGCAGACTGACCCCACTCTGTCAATGCAACACACACATGCATGAGCAGACTGAAACCGCTGAGTCAATGTAACACACCCATGCAAGAGCAGACTGACCCCACTCTGTCAGTGTAACACGCCCTGGGAAGAGCAGACTGACCCCTCTCTGTCAATGTAACACACTCAGGGAAGAGCAGACTGAACCCACTCTGTCAATGTAACACACCCAGGGAAGTGCAGACTGACCCCATCTGTCAATGTAACACACCCAGGGAAGAGCAGACTGACCTCACTCTGTCAATGTAACACATCCAGGGTAGATCAGACTGACCCCACTCTGTAAATGTAACACATTTAGGGAAGATCAGACTGACCCCACTCTGTCAATGTAACACACCCAGGGATGAGCAGACTGACACCACTCTGTCAATGGAACACACCCAGGGAATTGCAGACTGACCCCACTCTGTCAATGTAACACACCTAGGGAAGAGCAGACTGACCCCACTCTGTGAAAGTAACCCACCCAGGGAAGAGCAGACTGACCCCACTCTGTCAGAGTAACACACCCAGGGAAGAGCAGGCTGACCCCACTCTATCAATGTAACACACGCAAGGAAGAGCAGACTGACCCCACTCTTTCAATGTAACCCAATCAGAGAAGAGCAGACTGACCTCACTCCGTCAATCTAACACACCCAGGGAAGAGCAGACTGACCTCACTCTGTCAATATAACACACCCAGGGAAGATCAGACTGACCCCACTCTGTCAGTGTAACCCACCCACGAAAGAGCAGTCTGACCCCAATCTGTCAGTTTAACACACCCAGGGAAGAGCAGACTGACCCCACTCTGTCAATGTAACCCCCGCAGGGAAGAGCAGACTGACCCCACTCTGTCAATGTAACACAACCAGGGAAGAGCAGACTGACACAACTCTGTCAGTTTAACGCACACTGGGAAGAGCAGACTGACCTCACTCTGTCAATGTAACACACCCAGAGAAGAGCAGAGTGATCCCACTCTGTCAATGTAACACACCCATGGAAGATCAGACAGATCCCACTCTGTCAATTTAACACACCCAGGGAAGAGCTGACTGATCCCCCTCTGTCAATGTAACACACCAAGGGAAGAGCAGACTGACCCCAGTCTGTCAATGTAACACACCCAGGTTAGAGCAGACTGACCCCACTCTGTCAATGCAACACACCCATGCATGAGCAGACTGAACCCGCTGAGTCAATGTAACACACCCATGCAAGAGCAGACTGACCCCACTCTGTCAGTGTAACACGCCCTGGGAAGAGCAGACTGACCGCATTCTGTGAAAATAAATCACACAGGCAAGAGGAGACTGACCCCACTCTGTCAATGTAACACACCCATGCATGAGCAGACTGAACCCGCTGTGTAAATGTAACACACCCATGCAAGAGCAGACTGACCCCACTCTGTCATTATAACACACCCAGGCAAGAGCAGACAGACCCCACTCTGTCAATGTAACACACCAAGGGAAGAGCAGACTTTCCGCAGTCTGTCAATGTAACACACCCAGACAAGAGCAGACTGACCCACTCTGTCAATGTAACACACTCATGCATGAGCAGACTGAACCCGCTGTGTCAATGTAACACACCCATGCAAGAGCAGACTGACCCCACTCTGTCAGTGTAACACGCGCTGGGAAGAGCAGACTCAACCCACTCTGTCAAAATAAATCACCCATGCAAGAGCTGACTGACCCCACTCTGTCAATGTAACACACCAAGGGAAGAGCAGACTGACCCCACTCTGTCAAAATAACTCACCCAGGCAATAGGAGACTGACACCAGTCTATAAATGTAACACACCCAGGGAAGAGCAGACTGACCCCATTCTGTCAATGTAACACACCCATGCAAGAGCAGACCGACCACACACTGATAATGTAACACACCCATGCATGAGCAGACTGAACCCGCTGAGACAATGTAACACACCCATGAAAGAGTAGACTGACCCCCCTCTGTCAATGTAAAACACAGGGAAGAGCAGACTGAACGCACTCTGTCAATGTAACACACCCAGAGAAGAGCAGACTTACCCCACTCTGTCAATGTAACACACACAGCGAAGAGCAGACTGACCCCACTCTGTCAATGTAACACAACCAGGGAAGAGCAGACTGACCCCACTCTGTCAACGTAACCCACTCAAGGAAGAGCAGACTGAACCCACTCTGTCAATGTAACACACCCAGGGAAGAGCAGACTGACCCCGCGCTGTCAATGTGACACACCGAGGGAAAAGCAGAATGACCCCACTCTGTCAATGTAACCCACCCAGGGAAGAGAAGACTGACCTCACTCTGTCAATGTAACACACCCAGGGAAGAGCAGACTAACCCCACACTGTCAATCTGACACACCGAGGGAAGATCAGACTGACTGCACTCTGTCAATGTAACACACCCAGGCACGAGCAGACAGAAACCACTCTGTCAACGTAACCCACTCAGGGAAGAGCAGACTGAACCCACTCTGTCAATGTAACACACCCAGGGAAGAGTAGACTGTCCCCACACTGTCAATGTGACACACCGAGGGAAGAGCAGACTGACCCCACTCTGTCAATGTAACACACCCATGCAGGAGCTGACTGACCCCACTCTGTCAATGTAACCCACGCAGGGAAGAGCAGACTGACCCCACTCTCTCAATGTAACACAACCAGGGAAGAGCAGACTGACGCCACTCTGTCAGTGTAACGCACACTTGGAAGAGCAGACTGACCGAACTCTGTCAATGTAACACATCCAGGGAAGAGCAGAGTGACCCCACTCTCTCAGTGTTACACACCCGGTGAGGAGCTGTCTGATCCCACTCTGTCAATGTAACACACCAAGGGAAGAGCAGACTGACCACAGTCTGTCAATGTAACACACCCAGGGAAGAGCAGACTGACCCACTCTGTCAATGCAACACACCCATGCATGAGCAGACTGAACCCGCTGTGTCAATGTGACACTCCCATGCAAGAGCTGACTGACCTCACTCTGTCAATGCAACACACCAAGGGAAGGGCAGACTGACCACACTCTGTCAATGTAAAACACAGGGAAGAGCAGACTAACACCACTCTGTCAATGTAGCACACCCACGGAAGAGCAGACAGATCCCACGCTGTCAATGTAACACACCCGGGGAAGACCTGTCTGATCCCACTCTGTCAATGTAACACATCAAGGGAAGAGCAGACAGACCCCAGTCTGTCAATGTCACACACCCATGCAAGAGCAGACTGACCACACTCTGAAAATGTAACACACCCATGCATGAGCAGACAGAACCCGCTGAGTCAATGTAACACACCCATGCAAGAGCAGACTGACCCCACTCTGTCAATGTAAAACACAGGGAAGAGCAGACTAACACCACTCTATCAATGTAACACACCCACGGAAGAGCAGACAGATCCCACGCTGTCAATGTAACACACCCGGGGAGGATCTGACTGATCCCACTCTGTCAATGTAACACACCAAGGGAAGAGCAGACAGACCCCAGTCTGTCAATGTCACACACCCAGGGAAGAGCAGACTGAACCCACTCTGTCAATGTAACACACCCATGCAAGAGCAGACTGACCACACTCTGAAAATGTAACACACCCATGCATGAGCAGACAGAACACGCTGAGTCAATGTAACACACCCATGCAAGAGCAGACTGACCCCACTCTGTCAATGTAACACACCAAGGGAAGAGCAGACTTTCCCCAGTCTGTCAATGTCACACACCCAGGGAAGAGCAGATTGACCCCACTCTGTCAAAATAACTCGCCCAGGCAAGAGGAGACTGACACCAGTCTATAAATGTAACACACCCAGGGAAGAGCAGACTGACCCCATTCTGTCAAAGTAACACACCCATGCAAGAGCAGACTGACCACACTCTGATAATGTAACACACCCATGCATGAGCAGACTGAACCCGCTGAGTCAATGTAACACACCCATGGAAGAGCAGACTGACCCAACTCTGTCAATGTAAAACACAGGGAAGAGCAGACTGACCCCACTCTGTCAATGTAACACACCCAAGGAAGAGCAGACTGACCCCACTCTGTCAACGTAACACACCGAGGGAAAAGCAGAATGACCCCACTCTGTCAATGTAACCCACCCAGGGAAGAGAAGACTGACCTCACTCTGTCAATGTAACACACCCAGGGAAGAGCAGACTGACCACACTCGGACAATGTGACGCACCGAGGGAAGAGCAGACTGACCCCACTCTATCAATGTAAAACACCCAGGGGAGATCAGACTGACCCCACTCTGTCAATGTAACACACCCAGGGAAGAGCAGACTGACCCCACTCTGTCAAAATAACTCACCCAGGCAAGAGGAGACTGACACCAGTCTATAAATGTAACACACCCAGGGAAGAGCAGACTGACCCCATTCTGTCAATGTAACACACCCATGGAAGAGCAAACTGACCCCCCTCTGTCAATGTAAAACACAGGGAAGAGCAGACTGAAACCACTCTGTCAATGTAACACACCCAGAGAAGAGCAGACTTACCCCACTCTGTCAATGTAACACACACAGCGAAGAGCAGACTGACCCCACTCTGTCAATGTAACACACCCAGGGAAGAGCAGACTGACCCCACTCTGTCAACGTAACCCACTCAAGGAAGAGCAGACTGAACCCACTCTGTCAATGTAACACACCCAGGGAAGAGCAGACTGACCCCGCACTGTCAATGTGACACACCGAGGGAAAAGCAGAATGACCCCACTCTGTCAATGTAACCCACCCAGGGAAGAGAAGACTGACCTCACTCTGTCAATGTAAGACACCCAGGGAAGAGCAGACTGACCCCACACTGACAATGTGACGCACCGAGGGAAGAGCAGACTGAAACACACTCTGTCAATGTAAAACACCCAGGGGAGATCAGACTGACCCCACTCTGTCAATGTCACACACCCAGGGACGAGCAGACTGACCCCATTCTGTCAACGTAACACACCCGTGCAAGAGCAGACTGACCCCACTCTGTTAATGTAAAACACAGGGAAGAGCAGGCAAACAACACTCTGTCAATGTAACCCACCCACGGAAGAGCAGACTGACAACTCTGTCAAAATAAATCACACAGGCAAGAGGAGACTGACCCCACTCTGTCAATGTAACACACCCATGCATGAGCAGACTGAACCCGCTGTGTCAATGTAACACACCAAGGGAAGAGCAGACTGACCCTACTCTGTCAAAGTAACTCACCCAGGCAAGAGGAGACTGATACCAGTCTGTCAATGTAACACAGCCAGGGAAGAGCAGACTGACCCCATTCTGTCAACGTAACACACCCGTGCAAGAGCAGACTGACCCCACTCTGTTAATGTAAAACACAGGGAAGAGCAGACGAACACCACTCTGTCAATGTAACCCACCCACGGAAGTGCAGACAGATCCCACTCTGTCAATGTAAAACACCAAGGGAAGAGCAGACAGACCCCACTCTGTCAATGTAACACACCCATGCAAGAGCAGACTTACCCCACTCTGTCAATGCAACACACACAGCGAAGAGCAGACTGACGCCACTCTGTCAATGAAACACTCCCAGGGAAGAGCAGACTGACCCCACTCTGTCAACTTAACCCACTCTGTCAATGTAACACACCCAGGGAAGAGCAGACTTACCCTGCACTGTCATTGTGACACACCGAGGGAATAGCAGACTGACCGCAATCTGTCAATGTAACCCACCCAGGGAAGAGCAGACTGACCTCACTCTGGAAATGTAACACACCCATGCAAGAGCAGACTGACCCCACTCTGTCAAAGTAAGACACCAAGGGAAGAGCAGACGGACCCCACTCTGTCAAAATAACTCACCCAGGCAAGAGGAGACTGACACCAGTCTGTAAATGTAACACACCCACGGAAGAGCAGACTGAACCCATTCTGTCAATGTAACACACCCATGCATGAGCAGACTGAAGCGGCTGAGTCAATGTAACACACACATTGGAGAGCAGACTGACCCCACTCTGTCAATGTAAAACACAGGGAAGAGCAGACTGACCCCACTCTGTCAATGTAACACACCCAGGGAAGAGCAGACTTACCCCACTCTGTCATTGTAACACACCCAGGGAAGAGCAGACTGACCCCACTCTGTCAATGTAACACACCCAGGGAAGAACAGACTGACCCCACTCTGTCAATGTAACACACCCAGGGAAGAGCAGACTGACCCCAGTCTGTCAATGTAACACACCCAGGGAATAGCAGACTGACCCCACTCTGTCAGTGTAACACGCCCTGGGAAGAGCAGACTGACAACTCTGTCAAAATAAATCACACAGGCAAGAGGAGACTGACCCCACTCTGTCAATGTAACACACCCGTGCATGAGCAGACTGAACCCGCTGTGTCAATGTAACACACCCATGCAAGAGCTGACTGACCCCACTCTATCAAAGTAACACACCAAGGGAAGAGCAGACTGACCCCACTCTGTCAAAATAACTCACCCAGGCAAGAGGATACTGATACCAGTCTGTCAATGGAACACACCCGGGAAGAGCACACTGACCCAACTCTGTAAACATAACCCAACCAGGGAATCGCAGAATGACCTCACTCTTTCAATGTAACACAACCAGGGAAGAGCAGACTAACTCTAATCTGAGACTATAACCCACCCAGGCAAGAGCAGACTGACCCCACTCTGTCAGTGCAACACACACAGGGAAGAGCAGACTGACACCACTCTGTTAATCTAACCCATCCAGGGAATCGCAGAATGACCCCATTCTGTCAATGTAAAACACCCAGTGAAGAGCAGACAGACCCCACCCTGTTAATGTATCCCATCCATGGAATCGCAGAATGACCTCACTCTGTCAATGTAATACACCGAGGGAAGAGCAGACTGACGCCACTCAGTCAATGTAACCCACCCAGGGAAGAGCAGACAGACCCCACTCTGTCAATGTAAACCACCCAGGGAAGAGCAGACTGACCCCACTCTGTTAATGTAACCCACCCAGGGAAGACCAGACACACCCCACTCTGTCAATGTAACCCACCCAGGAAAGAGCAGACTGACCCCACTCTGTCAAAGTAACTCATTCATGCAAGAACAGACTGACCCCATTCTGTCAATGTAACACACACATGGAATATCAGACTGACCCCACTCTGTCAAAGTAACACACCCAGGGAAGGGCAGACTGACCCCACTCTGCCAATGTTACAAACCCAGGGAAGATCAAACTGACCTCACTCAGTCAATGTAACCCACCCAGGGAAGAGCAGACCGACCCCACTCAGTCAATGTAACCCACCCAGGGAAGAGCAGACTGAGCCAACACTGTCAATGTAACACACCCAGTGAAGAGCAGACTGACCTCACTCTGTCAATGTAACACACCCAGGGAAGAGCAGACTGACCCCATTCTGTCAAAGTAACATACCCAGCGAAGAGCAGACTGACCCCACTCTGTCAGTGTTACACACCCAGGGAAGAGCAGACTGACCCCACTCTGTCAAAGTAACATACCCAGCGAAGAGCAGACTGACCCCACTCTGTCAGTGTTACACACCCAGGGAAGAGCAGACTGACCACACTCTGTCAAAGTAACATACCCAGCGAAGAGCAGACTGACCCCAATCTCTCAATATAACCCAGCCAGGGAAGAGCAGACTGACCGCACTCTGTCAATGGAACATACCCGGGAAGAGCAGACTGACCCAACTCTGTAAACATAACCCAACCAGGGAATCGCAGAATGACCTCACTCTTTCAATGTAACACAACCAGGGAAGAGCAGACTAACTCTAATCTGAGACTATAACCCACCCAGGCAAGAGCAGACTGACCCCACTCTGTCAGTGCAACACACACAGGGAAGAGCAGACTGACACCACTCTGTTAATCTAACCCATCCAGGGAATCGCAGAATGACCTCACTCTGTCAATGTAATACACCGAGGGAAGAGCAGACTGACGCCACTCAGTCAATGTAACCCACCCAGGGAAGAGCAGACAGACCCCACTCTGTCAATGTAAACCACCCAGGGAAGAGCAGACTGACCCCACTCTGTTAATGTAACCCACCCAGGGAAGACCAGACACACCCCACTCTGTCAATGTAACACACCCAGGGAAGAGCAGACTGAACGCATTCTGTCAATGTAACACACACAGGGAAGGGCAGACAGACCCCACTCTGTCAATGTAACACACCCAGGGAAGTGCAGACTGACCCCACTCTGTCAATGTGACACACCCAGGGAAGAGTAGACTGACCCAACTCTGTCAATGTAACACACTCAGGGAAGAGCAGACTGAAGCCACTCTGTCAATGTAACCCACCCTGGGAAGAGCAGTCTGACCCCATTCTATCAATGTAACAAAACCAGGGAAGAGCAGACTGACCGCATTCTATCAATGTAACACACCCAGGGAAGAGCAGTCTGACCCAACTCTGTTTGTGTAACCAAACCAGGTAATCGCAGAATGACCTCACTCTCTCAATGTAACACACCCAGGGGAGTGCAGACAGACCTCACTCTAACAAAGTAACACACCCAGGGAAGAGCAGACCGACCCCACTCTGCCAATGCAACACACCCAGGGTAGAGAAGACTGACCCCTCTCTGTCAATGTAACACACCCAGTGAAGTGCAGACTGACACCACTCTGTCAATGTCACACACCCAGGGAAGAGCCGACTGACACAACTCTGTCAATGTGAGACACCCAGGGAAGAGCAGATTGACCCCACTCTGTCAATGTAACACACCCAGGAATGAGCAGACTGACCACATTCTGTTAATCTAACCCATCCAGGGAATCGCAGAATGACCTCACTCTGTACATGTAACACGCCCAGGGAAGAGCAGACTGACCCCACTCTGTCAATGTAACACACCCAGGGAAGAGCAGACTGACCCCACTCTGTCAATGTAACACATCCAGGGAAGAGCAGACTGAACCCACTCTGTCAATGTAACAAACCCAGGGAAGAGCAGACTGACCATTCTCTGTCAATGTAACACACCCAAGGAGGATCCGACTGACCCAATTTGTCAATGTAACACACCCAGGGAAGGGCAGGCTGACACCACTCTGTCAATGTAACCCACCCAGGGAGGAGTAGACTGACCCCACTCTGACAATGTAACTCATTCATGCAAGAGCAGACTGACCCCATTCTGTCAATGTAACACACAAGGGAAGAGCAGACTGACCCCACTCTGTCAAAGTAACACACCCAGGGAAAGGCAGACTGACCCCACTCTGTCAATGTAACCAACCCAGGGAAGAGCAGACCGACCCCACTCTGTCAATGTAACACACCCAGGGAAGAGCAGACTGATCCCACTCTGTCAATGTAACACACCCAGGGAAGAGCAGACTGACCCCACTCTGTCAATGTAACACAACCAGGGAAGAGCAGACTGACACCACTCTGTTAATCTATCCCATCCAGGGAATCGCAGACTGACCCCACTCGGTCAATGTAACACACCCAGGGAAGAGCAGACTGACTCCATTCTGTCAATGACACACACACAGGGAAGAGCAGACAGACAACACTCTGTCAATTTAACACACCCAGGGAAGAGCAGACTGACTCCACTCTGTAAAAGTAACACACCCAGGGAAGAGCAGACTGACCCAAATCTGTTAACGTAACCCACCCAGGGAAGCGCAGAATGAACTCACTCCGTCAATGTAACACCCCCAGGGAAGATCAGACTGACCCCACTGTGTCAATGTAACACACCCAGGGAAGAGCAGACTGACCCCACTCTGTCAAAGTAACACACCCAGGGAAGAACAGACTGAGCCCACTCAGTCAATGTAACTCACCCAGGGAAGAGCAGACTGACCCCAATCTGCCAATATAACCCACCCAGGGAAGATCAGATTGACCACACTCTGTCAATGCAACCCACCCAGGGAAGCGCATACTGACCCAACTCTGTCAATGTAACACACACAGGGAAGAGCAGTTTGAGCCCACACTATCAATGTAACACACTCAGGAAAGAGTCGTCTGACCCCACTCTGTCAATAGAACAAACCCAGCGAAGTGCAGATTGACGCTAATCTGTCAATGGAAACCACTCAGAGAAGAGCAGACTGACCTCACACTGTCAATGTAACCCACCCAGGGAAGAGCAGACGGACCCCACTCTGTCAGTGTTACACACCAAGGGAAGAGCAGACTGACCCCACTCTGTCAAAGTAACATATCCAGCGAAGAGCAGACTAACCCCAATCTCTCAATGTTACCCACCCAGGGAAGATCAGACTGAGCCCACTCTATCAATGTTACACACCCAGTGAAGAGCAGACTGACCCCACTCTGTCAATGTAACACACCCACGGAAGAGCAGACTGAACCCACTCGGTCAATATAACACTCCCAGGGAAGAGCAGACTGACACTACTCTGTCAATGTAACAAACCCAGGGAACAGCAGACTGACCCCACTCTGTCAATGTAACACACCCAGGGAAGAGCAGATTGACCCCACACTGTCAATGTTACCCACACAGGGAAGAGCAGACTAACCCCACTCTGTCAATGTAAAACACCCCGGGAAGAGCAGACTGACCCCACTCTGTCAATGGAAAACACCCAGGGAAGAGCAGATTGACCCCACACTGTCAATGTTACCCACCCAGGGAAGAGCAGACTGACCCCACTCTGTCAATGTAAAACACCCCGGGACGAGCAGACTGACCCCACTCTGTCAAAGAGAGACACCCAGGGAAGAGCAGACAGACCCCACTCTGTCAATGTAACACACCCAGGCAAGAGCAGACTGACTCCACTCTGTCAATGTAACCCACCCAAGGAAGAGTGGACTGACCCCACTCTGTCAATGAAACACACACAGGAAAGAGCAGACTGACCCCACTCTTTCAATATCACACGCCCAGGGAAGAACAGACTGACCACAGTCTGTCAATGTAACCCACCCAAGGAAGAGAAGAGTGACCTCAGTCTATCAATGTAACACACCCATGAAGAGCAGACTGACCCCACTCTTGTCAATGTAACACACCCAGGGAAGAGCAGACTGACCCCACTCTGTCAATGTAACACACCCAGGGAAGAGCACACTGACACAACTCTGTTTATGTACCCAAACCAGGTAATCGCAGAATGACCTCACTCATTCAATATAACACACCCAGGGAAGAGCAGACTGACCCCACATTGTCAATGTAACACATGCAGGGAAGAGCAGACTGACCCCACTCTGTCAATGTAACTCACCCAGGGAAGAGCAGACTGACCCCACTCTGTCAATGTAACACACCCAGGGAAGAGCAGATTGACCCCATTCTGTCAACGTAAACCACCCAGAGAAGAGCAGACTGACCCCACCCTGTCAATGCAACCCACCCAGGGAAGAGCAGACTGACCCAACTCTGTCAATGTAACACACCCAGGGAAGAGCAGACTGACCCCACTCTGTCAATGTAACACACATAGGGAAGAGCAGACTGACCCCACCCTGTCAATGCAACACACCCAGGGAAGAGCAGACTGACACGACTCTGGTTATGTAACCAAACCAGGTATTCGCAGAATGACCTCACTCTCTCAATGTAAAACACCCAGGGAAGAGCAGACTGACCCCACACTGTCAATGTCACATACCCAGGGAAGATCAGACTGACCCCAGTCTGTCAATGTAACATACCCAGGGAAGAGCAGACTGACCCCACTCTGTCAATGTAACCAACCCAGGGAAGAGCAGACTGACCCCACTCTGTCAATGTAACCCACCCAGTGAAGAGCATACTGACCCCACTCTGTCAATGTAACCCACCCAGCGAAGAGCAGACTGACCCCACTCTGTCAATGTCACACACCCAGGGAAGAGCAGACTGACTGCATTATGTCAAAGTAACACACCCAGGGAAAAGCAGTCTGACCCCATTCCGTCAATGTAACACACCCAGGGAAGAGCAGACTGACCCAATTCTGTCAATGTAACACACCCAGGGAAGAGCCCACTGAACCCACTCTGTCAATGTAACCCACACAGGGAAGAGCAGACTGATCCCACTCTGTCAATGTAACAAACCCAGGGAAGAGCAGACTGACCGCATTCTGTCAATGTAACACACCCAGGAAAGAGCAGCCTGACCACATTCTGTCAATGTAACACAAGCAGGGATGAGCAGACTGACCCCACTCTTGCAATGTACCACACCCAGGGAAGAGCTGATTGATCCTACTCTGTCAATGTAACACACCCAGGGAAGAGCAGACAGACCTCACTCTGACAATGTAACACACCCAGGGAAATGCAGACTGACCGCACTCTGTTACTGTAACCCAACCAGGAAATCGCAGAATGACCTCACACTTTCAATGTAACACACCCAGGGAAGAGCAGACTGACACAACTCTGTCAATGTAACACACTCAGGGAAGAGCAGACTGACTCTAATCTGACACTATAACCCACCCAGGCAACGTAACGTAACCCATCCAGGGAATCGCAGAATGACCTCACTCTGTCAATGTAACACACCCAGGGAAGAGCAGACTGACCCAACTCTGTCAATGTAACACACCCAGGGAGGAGCAGACTGAACCCACTCTGTCAATGTAACCCACCCAGGGAAGAGCAGACTGACCCCACTCTGTCAATGTAACCCACCCAGGGAAGAGCAGACTGACCCCACTCTGTCAATGTAACCAACCCAGGGAAGAGCAGACTGACCCCATTCTGTCAATGTCACACACCCAGGGAAGAGCAGACTGACAGCATTCTGTCAATGTAACACACCCAGGGAAGAGCAGTCTGACCACATTCTGTCAATGTAACACACCCAGGGAAGAGCAGACAGACCGCATTCTGTCAATGTAACACACCCAGGGAAGAGCAGACAGACCCCACTCTTTCAATGCAACACCCCCAGGGAAGAGCAGACTGACCGCATTCTGTCAATGTAACACACCCAGGGAAGAGCAGTCTGACCCCATTCTGTCAATGTAACACACCCAGGGAAGAGCAGTCTGACCCCATTCTGTCAATGTAACACACCCAGGGAAGAGCAGACAGACCCCACTCTGTCAATGTACCACACCCAGGGAAGAGCAGACTGACCGCATTCTGTCAATGTAACACACCCAGGGAAGAGCAGTCTGACCCCATTCTGTCAATGTAACACACCCAGGGAAGAGCAGACTGACCGCACTCTGTTACTGTAACCCAACCAGGAAATCGCAGAATGACCTCACTCTGTCAATGTAACACACCCAGGGAAGAGCAGACTGACCCAACTCTGTCAATGTAACACACCCAGGGAGGAGCAGACTGAACCCACTCTGTCAATGTAACCCACCCAGGGAAGAGCAGACTGACCCCACTCTGTCAATGTAACCCACCCAGGGAAGAGCAGACTGACCCCACTCTGTCAATGTAACCAACCCAGGGAAGAGCAGACTGACCCCATTCTGTCAATGTCACACACCCAGGGAAGAGCAGACTGACAGCATTCTGTCAATGTAACACACCCAGGGAAGAGCAGTCTGACCACATTCTGTCAATGTAACACACCCAGGGAAGAGCAGACAGACCGCATTCTGTCAATGTAACACACCCAGGGAAGAGCAGACAGACCCCACTCTTTCAATGCAACACCCCCAGGGAAGAGCAGACTGACCGCATTCTGTCAATGTAACACACCCACGGAAGAGCAGTCTGACCCCATTCTGTCAATGTAACACACCCAGGGAAGAGCAGTCTGACCCCATTCTGTCAATGTAACACACCCAGTGAAGAGCAGACAGACCCCACTCTGTCAATGTACCACACCCAGGGAAGAGCAGACTGACCGCATTCTGTCAATGTAACACACCCAGGGAAGAGCAGTCTGACCCCATTCTGTCAATGTAACACACCCAGGGAAGAGCAGACTGACCGCACTCTGTTACTGTAACCCAACCAGGAAATCGCAGAATGACCTCACACTTTCAATGTAACACACCCAGGGAAGAGCAGACTGACACAACTCTGTCAATGTAACACACTCAGGGAAGAGCAGACTGACTCTAATCTGACACTATAACCCACCCAGGCAAGAGCAGACTGACCCCACTCTGTCAGTGCAACACACCCAGGGAAGAGCAGACTGACACCACTCTGTTAATCTAACCCATCCAGGGAATCGCAGAATGACCCCATTCTGTCAATGTAACACACCCAGTGAAGAGCAGACAGACCCCACTCTGTTAATGTATCCCATCCACCGAATCGCAGAATGACCTCACTCTGTCAATGTAAGACACCGAGGGAAGAGCAGACTGACGCCACTCAGTCAATGTAACCCACACAGGGAAGAGCAGACAGACCTCACTCTGACAATGTAACCCACGCAGAGAAGAGCAGACTGACCCCATTCTGTCAATGTAACACACCCAGGGAAGAGCAGACTGACCGCACTCTGTTACTGTAACCCAACCAGGAAATCGCAGAATGACCTCACACTTTCAATGTAACACACCCAGGGAAGAGCAGACTGACACAACTCTGTCAATGTAACACACTCAGGGAAGAGCAGACTGACTCTAATCTGACACTATAACCCACCCAGGCAAGAGCAGACTGACCCCACTCTGTCAGTGCAACACACCCAGGGAAGAGCAGACTGACACCACTCTGTTAAACTAACCCATCCAGGGAATCGCAGAATGACCCCATTCTGTCAATGTAACACACCCAGTTAAGAGCAGACAGACCCCACTCTGTTAATGTATCCCATCCACCGAATCGCAGAATGACCTCACTCAGTCAATGTAAGACACCGAGGGAAGAGCAGACTGACGCCACTCAGTCAATGTAACCCACACAGGGAAGAGCAGACAGACCTCACTCTGACAATGTAACCCACGCAGAGAAGAGCAGACTGACTGCATTCTGTTAATGTAACCCACCCAGGGAAGAGCAGACTGACCCCACTCTGTCAATGTAACACACCCAGGGAAGAGCAGACTGACCCCACTCTGTCAATGTAACCCACCCAGGGAAGAGCAGACTAACCCCACTCTGTCAATGTAACCCACGCAGTGAAGAGCAGACTGACCACATTCTGTCAATGTAACACACCCAGATAAGAGCAGTCTGACCCCATTCTGACAATGTAACACACCCAGGAAAGAGCAGACTGACCCCACTCTGTCTATGTAACACACGCAGGGATGAGCAGACTTACCCCACTCTTGCAATGTACCACAGCCAGGGAAGAGCTGATTGACCCTACTTTGTCAATGTAACACACCCAGGGAAGAGCAGACTGACCACACTCTGTTAACGTAACCCATCCAGGGAATCGCAGAATGACCTCACTCTGTCAATGTACCACACCCAGGGAAGAGCAGACTGACCCAACTCTGTCAATGTAACACACCCAGGGAAGAGCAGACTGAACACACTCTGTCAATGTAACCCACCCAGGGAAGAGCAGACTGACCCCACTCTGTCAATGTAACCCTCCCAGTGAAGAGCAGACTGACCCCACTCTGTCAATGTAACCAACCCAGGGAAGAGCAGACTGACCCCACTCTGTCAATGTCACACACCCAGGGAAGAGCAGTCTGACCCCATTCTGTCAATGTAACACACCCAGGGAAGAGCCGTCTGACCCCACTCTGTCAATGTAACACACCCAGGAAATCGCAGAATGACCTCACACTTTCAATGTAACACACCCAGGGAAGAGCAGACTGACACAACTCTGTCAATGTAACACACTCAGGGAAGAGCAGACTGACTCTAATCTGACACTATAACCCACCCAGGCAGGAGCAGACTGACCCCAATTTGTCAGTGCAACACACCCAGGGAAGAGCAGACTGACACCACTCTGTTAATCTAACCCATCCAGGGAATCGCAGAATGACCCCATTCTGTCAATGTAACACACCCAGTGAAGAGCAGACAGACCCCACTCTGTTAATGTATCCCATCCACCGAATCGCAGAATGACCTCACTCTGTCAATGTAAGACACCGAGGGAAGAGCAGACTGACGCCACTCAGTCAATGTAACCCACACAGGGAAGAGCAGACAGACCTCACTCTGTGAATGTAACCCACGCAGGGAAGAGCAGACTGACCCCATTCTGTTAATGTAACCCACCCAGGGAAGAGCAGACTGACCCCACTCTGTCAATGTAACACACCCAGGGAAGAGCAGACTGACCCCACTCTGTCAATGTAACCCACCCAGGGAAGAGCAGACTGATCCCACTCTGTCAATGTAACAAACCCAGGGAAGAGCAGACTGACCGCATTCTGTCAATGTAACACACCCAGACAAGAGCAGTTTGACCCCATTCTGACAATTTAACACACCCAGCAAAGAGCAGACTGATCCCACTCTGTCAATGTAACACACGCAGGGATGAGCAGACTGACCCCACTCTGGCAATGTACCAAACCCAGGGAAGAGCAGACTGACCCCACTCTGTCAATGTAACACACCCAGGGAAGAGCTGATTGACCCCACTCTGTCAATGTAACACACCCAGGGAAGAGCAGACTGACCACACTCTGTTAACGTAACCCATCCAGGGAATCGCAGAATGACCTCACTCTGTCAATGTAACACACACAGGGAAGAGCTGACTGACCCAACTCTGTCAATGTAACACACCCAGGGAAGAGCAGACTGAACCCACTCTGTCAATGTAACCCACCCAGGGAAGACCAGACTGACCCCACTCTGTCAATGTAACACACACAGGTAAGAGTAAACTGACCACACTCTGTTAATGTAACCCATCCAGGGAATCGCAGAATGACCTCACTCTGTCAATGTAACGCACCCTGGGAAGAGCAGACTGACCCAACTCTGTCAATGTAACACACCCAGGGAAGAGCAGTCTGACCCCATTCTGTCAATGTAACACACCCAGGGAAGAGCAGACAGACCGCATTCTGTCAATGAAACACACGCAGGGATGAGCAGACTGACCCCACTCTGGCAATGTACCACACCTAGGGAAGAGCTGATTGACCCTACTCTGTCAATGTAACACACACAGGGAAGAGCAAACTGACCACACTCTGTTAATGTAACCCATCCAGGGAATCGCAGAATGACCTCATTCTTTCAATGTAACACAGCCAGGGAAGTGCAGACTGACCCCACTCGGTCAATGTAACCCACCCAGGGAAGAGCAGACTGACCACACTCTGTCAATTTAATCCACACAGGGAAGAGCAGACTGACCCCATTCTGTTAATGTAACCCACCCAGGGAAGAGCAGACTGACCCCACTCTGTCAATGTAACACACCCTGGGAAGAGCAGACCGACCCCACTCTGTCAATGTAACCAACCCAGTGAAGAGCAGACTGACCCCACTCTGTCAATGTAACAAACCCAGAGAAGAGCAGACTGACCCCACTCTGTCAATGTAACCCACCCAGGGAAGAGCAGACTGACCCCACTCTGTCAATGTCACACACCCAGGGAAGATCAGACTGACTGCATTCTGTCAATGTAACACACCCAGGGAAGAGCAGTCTGACCCCATTCTGTCAATGTAACACACCCAGGGAAGAGCAGTCTAACCCCATTCTGTCAATGTAACACACCCAGGGAAGAGCAGACAGACCCCACTCTGTCAATGTAACACACACAGGGAAGAGCAGTCTGAACCCATTCTGTCAATGTAACACACCCAGGGAAGAGCAGACTGACCGCATTCTGTCAATGTAACACACCCAGGGAAGAGCAGTCTGACCCCATTCTGTCAATGTAACACACCCAGGGAAGAGCAGACTGACCGCACTCTGTTAATGTAACCCAACCAGGAAATCGCAGAATGACCTCACACTTTCAATGTAACACACCCAGGGAAGAGCAGACTGACACAACTCTGTCAATGTAACACACTCAGGGAAGAGCAGACTGACTCTAATCTGACACTATAACCCACCCAGGCAAGAGCAGACTGACCGCATTCTGTCAATGTAACACACCCAGATAAGAGCAGTCTGACCCCATTCTGACAATTTAACACACCCAGGAAAGAGCAGACTGATCCCACTCTGTCAATGTAACACACGCAGGGATGAGCAGACTGACCCCACTCTGTCAATGTAACCAACCCAGGGAAGAGCTGATTGACCCCACTCTGTCAATGTAACACAACCAGGGAAGAGCAGACTGACCTCACTCTGTCAATGTAACACACCCAGGGAAGAGCAGACTGACCCAACTCTGTCAATGTAACACACCCAGGGACGAGCAGACTGAACCCACTCTGTCAATGTAACCCACACAGGGAAGAGCAGACTGACCCTACTCTGCCAATGTAACCCACCCAGTGAAGAGCAGACTGACCCCACTCTGTCAATGTAACCAACCCAGGGAAGAGCAGACTAACCCCACTCTGTCAATGTAACACACACAGGTAAGAGCAAACTGACCACACTCTGTTAATGTAACCCATCCAGGGAATCGCAGAATGACCTCACTCTGTCAATGTAACACACCCAGGGAAGAGCAGACTGACCCCACTCTGTCAATGTAACACACCCAGGGAAGAGCAGTCTGACCCCATTCTGTCAATGTAACACACCCAGGGAAGAGCAGACAGACCGCATTCTGTCAATGTAACACACGCAGGGATGAGCAGACTGACCCCACTTTGGCAATGTACCACACCTAGGGAAGAGCTGATTGACCCTACTCTGTCAATGTAACACACACAGGGAAGAGCAAACTGACCACACTCTGTTAATGTAACCCATCCAGGGAATCGCAGAATGACCTCATTCTTTCAATGTAACACAGCCAGGGAAGTGCAGACTGACCCCACTCGGTCAATGTAACCCACCCAGGGAAGAGCAGACTGACTCTAATCTGACACTATAACCCACCCAGGCAGGAGCAGACTGACCCCAATTTGTCAGTGCAACACACCCAGGGAAGAGCAGACTGACACCACTCTGTTAATCTAACCCATCCAGGGAATCGCAGAATGACCCCATTCTGTCAATGTAACACACCCAGTGAAGAGCAGACAGACCCCACTCTGTTAATGTATCCCATCCACCGAATCGCAGAATGACCTCACTCTGTCAATGTAAGACACCGAGGGAAGAGCAGACTGACGCCACTCAGTCAATGTAACCCACACAGGGAAGAGCAGACAGACCTCACTCCGAAAATGTAACCCACGCAGATAAGAGCAGACTGACCCCATTCTGTCAATGTAACACACCCAGGGAAGAGCAGACTGACCGCACTCTGTTACTGTAACCCAACCAGGAAATCGCAGAATGACCTCACACTTTCAATGTAACACACCCAGGGAAGAGCAGACTGACACAAGTCTGTCAATGTAACACACTCAGGGAAGAGCAGACTGACTCTAATCTGACACTATAACCCACCCAGGCAAGAGCAGACTGACCCCACTCTGTCAGTGCAACACACCCAGGGAAGAGCAGACTGAAACCACTCTGTTAATCTAACCCATCCAGGGAATCGCAGAATGACCCCATTCTGTCAATGTAACACACCCAGTGAAGAGCAGACAGACCCCACTCTGTTAATGTAACCCACCCAGGGAAGAGCAGACTGACCCCACTCTGTCAATGTAACACACCCAGGGAAGAGCAGACTGACCCCACTCTGTCAATGTAACCCACCCAGGGAAGAGCAGACTAACCCCACTCTGTCAATGTAACCCACGCAGTGAAGAGCAGACTGACCACATTCTGTCAATGTAACACACCCAGATAAGAGCAGTCTGACCCCATTCTGACAATGTAACACACCCAGGAAAGAGCAGACTGACCCCACTCTGTCTATGTAACACACGCAGGGATGAGCAGACTTACCCCACTCTTGCAATGTACCACACCCAGGGAAGAGCTGATTGACCCTACTTTGTCAATGTAACACACCCAGGGAAGAGCAGACTGACCACACTCTGTTAACGTAACCCATCCAGGGAATCGCAGAATGACCTCACTCTGTCAATGTACCACACCCAGGGAAGAGCAGACTGACCCAACTCTGTCAATGTAACAAACCCAGGGAAGAGCAGACTGAACGCACTCTGTCAATGTAACCCACCCAGGGAAGAGCAGACTGACCCCACTCTGTCAATGTAACCCTCCCAGTGAAGAGCAGACTGACCCCACTCTGTCAATGTAACCAACCCAGGGAAGAGCAGACTGACCCCACTCTGTCAATGTCACACACCCAGGGAAGAGCAGTCTGACCCCATTCTGTCAATGTAACACACCCAGGGAAGAGCCGTCTGACCCCACTCTGTCAATGTAACACACCCAGGAAAGAGCAGACTGACCCCACTCTGTCAATGTAACACAACCAGGGAAGTGAAGACTGACACCACTCGGATAATATAACCCACCCAGGGAAGAGCAGACTGACCACACTCTGTCAATTTAATCCACACAGGGAAGAGCAGACTGACCGCACTCTGTCAATGTAACACACCCGGGAAGAGCAGACTGACCCAACTCTGTAAACATAACCCAACCAGGGAATCGCAGAATGACCTCACACTTTCAATGTAACACACCCAGGGAAGAGCAGACGGACCCAACTCTGTCAATGTAACACACTCAGGGAAGAGCAGACTGACTCTAATCTGACACTATATCCCACCCAGGCAAGAGCAGACTGACCCCACTCTGTCAGTGCAACACACCCAGGGAAGAGCAGACTGATACCCCTCTGTTAATCTAACCCATCCAGGGAATCGCAGAATGACCCCATTCTGTCAATGTAACACACCCAGTGAAGAGCAGACAGACCCCACTCTGTTAATGTATCCCATCCACCGAATCGCAGAATGACCTCACTCTGTCAATGTTTCACATCGAGGGAAGAGCAGACTGACGCCACTCAGTCAATGTAACCCACACAGGGAAGAGCAGACAGACCTCACTCTTTGAATGTTACCCACGCAGGGAAGAGCAGACTGACCCCATTCTGATAATGTAACCCACCCAGGGAAGAGCAGACTGACCCCACTCTGTCAATGTAACACACCCAGGGAAGAGCAGACTGACCTCCCTCTGTCAATGTAACCCACCCAGGGAAGAGCAGACTGATCCCACTCTGTCAATGTAACAAACACAGGGAAGAGCAGACTGACCGCATTCTGTCAATGTAACACACCCAGACAAGAGCAGTTTGACCCCATTCTGACAATTTAACACACCCAGCAAAGAGCAGACTGATCCCACTCTGTCAATGTAACACACGCAGGGATGAGCAGACTGACCCCACTCTGGCAATGTACCAAACCCAGGGAAGAGCAGACTGACCCCACTCTGTCAATGTAACACACCCAGGGAAGAGCTGATTGACCCCACTCTGTCAATGTAACACACCCAGGGAAGAGCAGACTGACCACACTCTGTTAACGTAACCCATCCAGGGAATCGCAGAATGACCTCACTCTGTCAATGTAACACACCCAGGGAAGAGCAGACTGACCCAACTCTGTCAATGTAACACACCCAGGGAAGAGCAGACTGACCCCATTCTGTCAATGTAACACACCCAGGGAAGAGCAGACAGACCGCATTCTGTCAATGTAACACACGCAGGGATGAGCAGACTGACCCCACTCTGGCAATGTACCACACCTAGGGAAGAGCTGATTGACCCTACTCTGTCAATGTAACACACACAGGCAAGAGCAAACTGACCACACTCTGTTAATGTAACCCATCCAGGGAATCGTAGAATGCCCTCATTCTTTCAATGTAACACAGCCAGGGAAGTGCAGACTGACCCCACTCGGTCAATGTAACCCACCCAGGGAACAGTAGACTGACCACACTCTGTCAATTTAATCCACACAGGGAAGAGCAGACTGACCCCATTCTGTTAATGTAACCCACCCAGGGAAGAGCAGACTGACCCCACTCTGTCAATGTAACACACCCTGGGAAGAGCAGACCGACCCCACTCTGTCAATGTAACCCACCCAGGGAAGAGCAGACTGACCCCACTCTGTCAATGTAACAAACCCAGTGAAGAGCAGACTGTCCCCACTCTGTCAATGTAACCCACCCAGGGAGAGCAGACTGACCCCACTCTGTCAATGTCACACACCCAGGGAAGAGCAGACTGACTGCATTCTGTCAATGTAACACACCCAGGGAAGAGCAGTCTGACCCCATTCTGTCAATGTAACACACCCAGGGAAGAGCAGTCTGACCCCATTCTGTCAATGTAACACACCCAGGGAAGAGCAGACTGACCCCACTCTGTCAATGTAACCCACCCAGGGAAGAGCAGACTAACCCCACTCTGTCAATGTAATCCACGCAGTGAAGAGCAGACTGACCACATTCTGTCAATGTAACTCACCCAGATAAGAGCAGTCTGACCCCATTCTGACAATGTAACACACCCAGGAAAGAGCAGACTGACCCCACTCTGTCTATGTAACACACGCAGGGATGAGCAGACTTACCCCACTCTTGCAATGTACCACACCCAGGGAAGAGCTGATTGACCCTACTTTGTCAATGTAACACACCCAGGGAAGAGCAGACTGACCACACTCTGTTAACGTAACCCATCCAGGGAATCGCAGAATGACCTCACTCTGTCAATGTACCACACCCAGGGAAGAGCAGACTGAACACACTCTGTCAATGTAACCCACCCAGGGAAGAGCAGACTGACCCCACTCTGTCAATGTAAGCCTCCCAGTGAAGAGCAGACTGACCCCACTCTGTCAATGTAACCAACCCAGGGAAGAGCAGACTGACCCCACTCTGTCAATGTCACACACCCAGGGAAGAGCAGTCTGACCCCATTCTGTCAATGTAACACACCCAGGGAAGAGCCGTCTGACCCCACTCTGTCAAAGTAACACACCCAGGAAAGAGCAGACTGAACCCACTCTGTCAATGTAACACATCCAGGGAAGTGAAGACTGACCCCACTCGGATAATGTAACCCACCCAGGGAAGAGCAGACTGACCACACTCTGTCAATGTAACACACCCGGGAAGAGCAGACTGACCGAACTCTGTAAACATAACCCAACCAGGGAATCGCAGAATGACCTCAATCTTTCAATGTAACACACCCAGGGAAGAGCAGACGGACCCAACTCTGTCAATGTAACACACTCAGGGAAGAGCAGACTGACTCTAATCTGACACTATATCCCACCCAGGCAAGAGCAGACTGACCCCACTCTGTCAGTGCAACACACCCAGGGAAGAGCAGACTGATACCACTCTGTTAATCTAACCCATCCAGGGAATCGCAGAATGACCCCATTCTGTCAATGTAACACACCCAGTGAAGAGCAGACAGACCCCACTCTGTTAATGTATCCCATCCACCGAATCGCAGAATGACCTCACTCTGTCAATGTATCACACCGAGGGAAGAGCAGACTGACGCCACTCAGTCAATGTAACCCACACAGGGAAGAGCAGACAGACCTCACTCTGTGAATGTAACCCACGCAGGGAAGAGCAGACTGACCCCATTCTGTTAATGTAACCCACCCAGGGAAGAGCAGACTGACCCCACTCTGTCAATGTAACACACCCAGGGAAGAGCAGACTGACCCCACTCTGTCAATGTAACCCACCCAGGGAAGAGCAGACTGATCCCACTCTGTCAATGTAACAAACCCAGGGAAGAGCAGACTGACCGCATTCTGTCAATGTAACACACCCAGACAAGAGCAGTTTGACCCCATTCTGACAATTTAACACACCCAGCAAAGAGCAGACTGATCCCACTCTGTCAATGTAACACACGCAGGGATGAGCAGACTGACCCCACTCTGGCAATGTACCAAACCCAGGGAAGAGCAGACTGACCCCACTCTGTCAATGTAACACACCCAGGGAAGAGCTGATTGACCCCACTCTGTCAATGTAACACACCCAGGGAAGAGCAGACTGACCACACTCTGTTAACGTAACCCATCCAGGGAATCGCAGAATGACCTCACTCTGTCAATGTAACACACACAGGGAAGAGCAGACTGACCCAACTCTGTCAATGTAACACACCCAGGGAAGAGCAGACTGAACCCACTCTGTCAATGTAACCCACCCAGGGAAGACCAGACTGACCCCACTCTGTCAATGTAACACACACAGGTAAGAGTAAACTGACCACACTCTGTTAATGTAACCCATCCAGGGAATCGCAGAATGACCTCACTCTGTCAATGTAACGCACCCTGGGAAGAGCAGACTGACCCAACTCTGTCAATGTAACACACCCAGGGAAGAGCAGTCTGACCCCATTCTGTCAATGTAACACACCCAGGGAAGAGCAGACAGACCGCATTCTGTCAATGAAACACACGCAGGGATGAGCAGACTGACCCCACTCTGGCAATGTACCACACCTAGGGAAGAGCTGATTGACCCTACTCTGTCAATGTAACACACACAGGGAAGAGCAAACTGACCACACTCTGTTAATGTAACCCATCCAGGGAATCGCAGAATGACCTCATTCTTTCAATGTAACACAGCCAGGGAAGTGCAGACTGACCCCACTCGGTCAATGTAACCCACCCAGGGAAGAGCAGACTGACCACACTCTGTTAACGTAACCCATCCACGGAATCGCAGAATGACATCACTCTGTCAATGTACCACACCCAGGGAAGAGCAGACTGACCCAACTCTGTCAATGTAACACACCCAGGGAAGAGCAGACTGAACCCACTCTGTCAATGTAACACACCCAGGGAAGAGCAGACTGACCCCACTCTGTCAATGTAACCCTCCCAGTGAAGAGCAGACTGACCCCACTCTGTCAATGTAACCAACCCAGGGAAGAGCAGACTGACCCCACTCTGTCAATGTCACACACTTGGGGAAGAGCAGTCTGACCCCATTCTGTCCATGTAACACACCCAGGGAAGAGCCGTCTGACCCCACTCTGTCAATGTAACACACCCAGGAAAGAGCAGACTGACCCCACTCTGTCAATGTAACACAACCAGGGAAGTGAAGACTGACCCCACTCGGATAATATAACCCACCCAGGGAAGAGCAGACTGACCACACTCTGTCAATTTACTCCACACAGGGAAGAGCAGACTGATCGCACTCTGTCAATGTAACACACCCGGGAAGAGCAGACTGACCCAACTCTGTAAACATAACCCAACCAGGGAATCGCAGAATGACCTCACTCTTTCAATGTAACACACCCAGGGAAGAGCAGACTGACCGCATTCTGTCAATGTAACCCACCCAGGGAAGAGCAGACTGATCCCACTCTGTCAATGTAACAAACCCAGGGAAGAGCAGACTGACCGCATTCTGTCAATGTAACACACCCAGACAAGAGCAGTTTGACCCCATTCTGTCAATTTAACACACCCAGCAAAGAGCAGACTGATCCCACTCTGTCAATGTAACACACGCAGGGATGAGCAGACTGACCTCACTCTGGCAATGTACCAAACCCAGGGAAGAGCAGACGGACCCCACTCTGTCAATGTAACACACCCAGGGAAGAGCTGATTGACCCCACTCTGTCAATGTAACACACCCAGGGAAGAGCAGACTGACCACACTCTATTAACGTAACCCATCCAGGGAATCGCAGAATGACCTCACTCTTTCAATGTAACACACCCAGGGAAGAGCAGACTGACCCAACTCTGTCAATGTAACACACCAAGAAAGAGCAGACTGAACGCACTCTGTCAATGTAACCCACCCAGGGAAGAGCAGACTGACCCCACTCTGTCAATGTAACACACACAGGTAAGAGCAAACTGACCACACTCTGTTAATGTAACCCATCCAGGGAATCGCAGAATGACCTCACTCTGTCAATGTAACACACCCAGGGAAGAGCAGACTGACCCCACTCTGTCAATGTAACACACCCAGGGAAGAGCAGTCTGACCCCATTCTGTCAATGTAACACACCCAGGGAAGAGCAGACAGACCGCATTCTGTCAATGTAACACACGCAGGGATGAGCAGACTGACCCCACTTTGGCAATGTACCACACCTAGGGAAGAGCTGATTGACCCTACTCTGTCAATGTAACACACACAGGGAAGAGCAAACTGACCACACTCTGTTAATGTAACCCATCCAGGGAATCGCAGAATGACCTCATTCTTTCAATGTAACACAGCCAGGGAAGTGCAGACTGACCCCACTCGGTCAATGTAACCCACCCAGGGAAGAGTAGACTGACGACACTCTGTCAATTTAATCCACACAGGGAAGAGCAGACTGACCCCATTCTGTTAATGTAACCCACCCAGGGAAGAGCAGACTGACCCCACTCTGTCAATGTAACACACCCTGGGAAGAGCAGACCGACCCCACTCTGTCAATGTAACCCACCCAGGGAAGAGCAGACTGACCCCACTCTGTCAATGTAACAAACCCAGTGAAGAGCAGACTGACCCCACTCTGTCAATGTAACCCACCCAGGGAAGGGCAGACTGACCCCACTCTGTCAATGTCACACACCCAGGGAAGAGCAGACTGACTGCATTCTGTCAATGTAACACACCCAGGGAAGAGCAGTCTGACCCCATTCTGTCAATGTAACACACCCAGGGAAGAGCAGTCTGACCCCATTCTGTCAATGTAACACACCCAGGGAAGAGCAGACAGACCCCACTCTGTCAATGTAACACACACAGGGAAGAGCAGTCTGACCCCATTCTGTCAATGTAACACACCCAGGGAAGAGCAGACTGACCGCATTCTGTCAATGTAACACACCCAGGGAAGAGCAGTCTGACCCCATTCTGTCAATGTAACACACCCAGGGAAGAGCAGACTGACCGCACTCTGTTAATGTAACCCAACCAGGAAATCGCAGAATGACCTCACACTTTCAATGTAACACACCAGGGAAAAGCAGACTGACTCTAATCTGACACTATAACCCACCCAGGCAAGAGCAGACTGACCGCATTCTGTCAATGTAACACACCCAGATAAGAGCAGTCTGACCCCATTCTGACAATTTAACACACCCAGGGATGAGCAGACTGACCCCACTCTGGCAAAGTACCACACCCAGGGAAGAGCTGATTGACCCTACTCTGTCAATGTAACACACCCAGGGAAGAGCAGACTGACCCAACTCTGTCAATGTAACACACCCAGGGACGAGCAGACTGAACCCACTCTGTCAATGTAACCCACACAGGGAAGAGCAGACTGACCCTACTCTGTCAATGTAACCCACCCAGTGAAGAGCAGACTGACCCCACTCTGTCAATGTAACCAACCCAGGGAAGAGCAGACTGACCTCACTCTGTCAATGTCACACACCCAGGGAAGAGCAGACTGACCGCATTCTGTCAATGTAACACACCCAGGGAAGAGCAGTCTGACCCCATTCTGTCAATGTAACACACCCAGGGAAGAGCAGACTGACGTAACTCTGTCAATGTAACACACCCAGGATAGAGCAGACTGATCCCTCTCTGTCAATGTAACAAACCCAGGGAAGAGCAGACAGACCGCATTCTGTAAATGTAACACACCCAGGGAAGAGCAGTCTGACCCCATTCTGACAATGTAACAAACCCAGTAAAGTGCAGACTGACCCCACTCTGTCCATGTAACACACGCAGGGATGAGCAGACTGACCGCACTCTGGCAATGTACCACACCCAGGGAAGAGCTGATTGACCCCACTCTGTCAATGTAACACACCCAGGGAAGAGCAGACTGACCACACTCTGTTAATGTAACCCATCCAGGGAATCGCAGAATGACCTCACTCTTTCAATGTAACACACCCAGGGAAGTGCAGACTGACCCCACTCGGTCAATGTAACCCACCCAGGGAAGAGCAGACTGACCACGCTCTGTCAATTTAATCCACACAGGGAAAAGCAGACTGACCGCACTCTGTCAATGTAACACACCCGGGAAAAGCAGACTGACCCAACTCTGTAAACATAACCCAACCAGGGAATCCTGTCAATGTAACACACCCAGGGAAGAGCAGACTGACCCCACTCTGTCAATGTAACACACCCAGGGAAGAGCAGACTGACCTCACTCTGTCAATGTAACACACCCAGGGAAGAGCAGACTGACCTCACTCTGTCAATGTAACACACCCAGGGAAGAGCAGACTGACCCCTCTCTGTCAATGTAACCCACGCAAGGAAGAGCAGACTGACCCCACTCTGTTAATGTAACCCACCCAGGAAAGAGCAGACTGACCCCACTCTGTCAAAGTAACCTACCCAAGGTAGAGCACACTGACTGCACTCTGACAATCTAACTCACATAGGCTCGAGCAGATGATCCAAGAGATGAACTGATGGCCAGGTCCGTCCAGGGGTTAGAGGCTGTAATACATTGTTTGAGAGTTTGAGGTGGCCGGGTCAATCCAGGATTTAGGGTCTGGCACACAGTGTCAGAGAGTTTGGTGTGGCCGATTCAATCCCTGTGTTAGAGACTGGAATAAAGTATCTGGGAGTGTGGGATAGGCCGGTTTAATCCAGGCATTAGGGTCTGGAACACAGTGTCTGAGAGTGTGGGATTGGCCGGATTAATCCAGGGGTTAGCGTCTGGAACAAAGTGCATGAGATTGTGGGATAGGCCCGGTCTATCCAGAGGTTAGGATCTGGAACACAATTTCTGAAAGTGTGGGATCGGTCGGATTAATCCAGGTGTTGAGGTCTGGAACACAGCATTTGAGAATGTGGGATAGACTGAATTAATGCAGGAGTTACGGTCTGGAACACTGTGCCTGAGAGTTTCGGATAGGCCAGGTCAATCCAGGGGTTAGGGTCTGGAACACAGTGTCTGAGAGTGTGGGATAGGCTGGATGAATCCAGCAGTGTGGGACTGGAATGTAGTGTCTGCGGGAGTAGGATAGGCTGGATTAATCCAGGGATTAGGGTCTGATACAA
Organism: Chiloscyllium punctatum; assembly: GCF_047496795.1. Classification (NCBI taxonomy): domain Eukaryota; kingdom Metazoa; phylum Chordata; class Chondrichthyes; order Orectolobiformes; family Hemiscylliidae; genus Chiloscyllium; species Chiloscyllium punctatum. The sequence continues at coordinate 114,853,947 of NC_092742.1, forward strand.
AGTGCCAGAACGTGTGGGGAATGCCGATTCAATCCCGGGGTTAGAGTCTGGAACAAATTATTTGGGAGTGTAGGATGGGCCGGATTAATCCAGGGGTTAGAGTCTGGAACACAGGGTGTCTGAGAGTGTGGGTACGCCGGATTAATCCAGGGGTTAGGGTCTGGAACAAAGTGCATGAGAGTGTGTGGTAGGCAGGATTAATCCAGGGGTTAGGGTCTGGAACAAAGTACCTGAGAGGGTGGAATAGGCCGGGTCAATCCAATGGTTAGTGCCTGGAACACACTGCCTGGGAGTGTGGGGGAGGCCGGAATATTCCAGGGGTTAGGGTCTGGAACACATTGTCTGAGAGTGTGGGGTAGGCCAGATTAATCCAGGGGTTATGGTCTGGAACACAGTGTGTGAGTGTGGGATAGGCCGGAATATTCCAGGAGTTAGGGTCTGGAATGCAGTGCTTGAGAGAGTGGTTTTGGTCGGATTAATCCAGGGGTAAGTGTCTGAAACACAGTGCCTGAGAGTGTGTATTGGCTGGATTAATCCATGGGTTAGGGTCTGGAACACAGTGTCAGAGAGTTTGGGGAGGCCGGGTCAATCCAGTGGTTAGGGTCTGGAATACATTGTCTGAGTTTATGGGATAGACCAGATTAATCCAGGGGTTAGGGTCTGGAACACAATGTGTGAGTGTGGGATAGACCGGAATATTCCAGGAGTTAGGGTCTGGAATGCAGTGCTTGAGAGAGTGGGATAGGTCGGATTAATCCAGGGGTTAGTGTCTGAAACACAGTGCCTCAGAGTGTGTATTGGCTGGATTAATCCATGGGTTAGGGTCTGGAACACAGTGTCTGAGCGTGAGGGATAGGCCAGATTAATGTAGATGTTAAGGTCTGGGACACAACGTTTGAGAGTGTGGGATAGGCTGGATTAATGCAGGAGTTAGGGTCTGGAATTCAGTGTCTGAGAGTGTGGGGACACCTGGTCTATCCAGGGGTTAGGGTCTGGAATGCAGTGCTTGAGAGAGTGGGATAGTTCGGATTAATCCAGGGTTTGTTGTCTGGGTCTGCAACACAGTGTCTGAGAGTGTGGGATAGGCCGGATTAATCCAGGGGTAACGGTCTGGAACACAGTGTCTGAGAGTGTAGGATAGGCCAGGTCAATCCAGGGGTTAGGGTCTGCAACACAGTGTCTGAGAGTGTGGGATAGGCCGAATTAATCCAGCGGTTTGGGTCTGGAATACAGTGCGGGTGTAGGATAGGCAGGATTAATCCAGGGGTTAGGGTCTGGTACAAAGTTCCGGAAAGTGTGGAGAAGGCCGATTCAATCCCGGGGTTAGAGTCTGGAACAAAGTACCTGGGAGTGTGGGATAGGCCAGATTAATCAAGGCATTAGGGTCTGGAACACAGTGTCTGAGAGCGTGGGGTAGGCCGGAATAATCCATGTGTTAGGGTCTGGAACACAGTGTCTGAGAGTGTGGGGTAGGCTGGAATATTCCAGGGTTTTGGTCTGGAACACAGTGTCTGAGAGTGTGGGATAGGTCGTATTAATCCAGGGGCTAGGGTCTGGAACAAAGAGCCTGAGAGTGTGGGGGTGGCCGGAATAATCCAGGATTTAGGGTCTGGAACAGTGTCTGAGAGTGTGGGATAGACCGGGTCAATCCAATGGTTAGTGTCTGGAACACAGTCCCTGAGACTGTGGGATAGACCGGATTAATCCAGGGGTTAGAGTCTGCATCACAGTGCCTCAGAGTGTGGAATGCGCCGGATTAATCCTGGGTTTAGGGTCTCGAACACAGTGCCTGAGAGTCCGGGGGATGCCGGAGAATCCAGGGATTAGATCTGAAACACAGTGTCTAAGAGTGTGTTGGAGGCCGGGTCAATCCAGGGGTTAGGGTCTGAAACAGTGTCTGAGAGTGTGTGATAGGCCAGATTAATCCAGGGGTTAGTGTCTGGAATACAATGTCTGAGAGTGTGGGATAGACCGGATTAATCAAGGGGTTAGAGTCTGGAACACAGTGCCTGAGAGAGTGGGATAGGCTGGATTAATCCAAGGGTTAGGGTCTGGAAAACAGTGTCGGAGAGAGTGGGATAGGCCGGATTAATACAGGAAATTGGGTCTGGAACACTGTGCCTGAGAGTGTGGGATAGGCCAGATTAATCCAGGGTTTAGGGTCGGGAACACAATGTCTTAGATTATGGGATAGGCCGGATTAATCCAGGGGTTTGAGTCTGGATTATAGTACTTGTGAGAGTGGGGTAGGTCGGAATAATCCAGGGATTAGTGTCTGGAACATGGGTCTGAGGGTGTGGGATAGGCCAGATTTATCCAAGGGCTAGGCTCTGGAATACAGTGTCTGAGAGTATGGGATAGGTGGGATTAATGCAGGGGTTAGTGTCTGAAACACAGTGCCTGAGAGTGTGTATTGGCTGGATTAATCCATGGGTTCGGGACTGGAACACAGTGTCAGAGAGTTTGTGGAGGCCAGGTCAATCCAGGGGTTAGGGTCTGGAACACAGTGTCACAGAGTTTGTGGAGGCCGGGTCAATCCAGGGATTACGGTCTGGAATACACTGTCTGAGTTTATGGGATAGACTGGATTAATCCAGGGGTTAGGGTCTGGAACACATAGTGTGAGTATGGGATAGGCCGGAATATTCCAGGAGTTAGGGTCTGGAACGCAGTGCTTGAGAGAGTAGGATAGTTCGGATTAATCCAGGGTTTGTTGTCTGGTATACAGTGCCTGATAGTGTGGGTTAGGCTGGATTAATCCAGGGGTTAGGGTTGGTACACAGTGCCAGAGAGTGTGAGATAGGCAGGGTCAATCCAGGGGTTAGGGTCTGGAACACAGTGCTTGAGAGAGTAGGATAGGTCGGATTAATCCAGGGGTTGGTGTCTTGAATACAGAGCCTGATAGTGTGGGTTAGGCCGGATTAATCCATGGGTTAGGGTCTGGAACACATTGTGTGAGTGTGGGATAGGCCGGAATATTCCAGGTGTTAGGGTCTGGAAAGCAGTGCTCGAGAGAGTGGGATAGGTCGGATTAATCCAGAGGTTGGTGTCTGGAATACAGTGCCTGAGAGTGTATGATAGGCCGGATTAATCCAGGGGTTATGGTCGGGAACACATTGTCCGAGAATGTTTGGGATAAACTAGAATAATCCAGGTGTTAGGGTCTGGAAAACAGTGTCTGAGAGTGTGGGACATGCCGGATTAATCCAGGCATCAGGTTCTGGAATAAAGTGTCTGAGAATATGGGGAGAGTGGGTCAATCCAGTGGTTAGGGTCTGGAACATAGTGCCGGATATTGTGGGATAGGCCGGATTAATCCAGGGGTTAGCGTCTGGAATACATTGTCTGAGAGAGTGGGATAGGCTGGATTAATCCAGGGGTTAGGGTCTGGAACAGTGTCTGAGAATGTGGCGTATGCCAGATTAATCCAGGGGTTAGTATCTGGAATACAGTGTCTGAGAGTGTGGGATAGGCCCGATCAATCCAGGAGTTACATTCTGGAACACAATGTCTGAGAGTGTGGGATTAGTCGGATTAATCAAGGGGTTAGGGTCTGGAACACAGAGTCCGAGAGTGTGGGGGAGGCCGGAATAATCCAGGTGTTAGCATCTGGAAAACAGTGCCTGAGAATCTGGGATAGACCGGATTAATCCAGGGGTTCGAGACTGGAACATAGTGTGCGCGAGTGTGGGATAGGCTGGATTAATCCAGGAGTTTAGGTGTGGAACACAGTGCCTGAGGGTGTGCGGTAGGCCGGGTGAATCCAGGGGTTAGAATCTGGAACACAGTCTCAGAGAGTTTGGGGTGGCTGGGTCAATCCAGGGGTTAGGGTCTGGAATACAGTGTCGGAGTGTTTGGGGTGGCCGGGTCAATCCAGGGGTTAGGGTCTGGAACACAATGTCAGAGAGTTTGGGGTGGCTGGGTCAATCCAGGGGTTAGGGTCTGGAATACAGTGTCGGAGTGTTTGGGGTGGCCGGGTCAATCCAGGGGTTAGGGTCTGGAACACAATGTCAGAGAGTTTGGGGTGGCCGGGTCAATCCAGGGGTTAGGGTGTGGAATACATTGTCTGTGTTTATGGGATAGACCGGATTAATCCAGGGATTAGCGTCTGGAACACAGTGAGTGAGTGTGGGATAGCTCGGAATATTCCAGGATTTAAGGTCTGGAATGCAGTGCTTGAGAGAGTGGGATAGGTCAGATTAATCCAGGGGTTGTTGTCTGGAGTACAGTGTCTGAGAGTGTGAGGACACCAGGTTAATCCAGGGGTAAGGGTCTGGAACAGAATGTCTGAGCGTGAGGGATAGGCCCGATTAATCCTGGTGTTTAGGATTGAAACACAGCATTTGAGAGTGTGGGATAGGCTGGAGTAATGCATGAGTTAGGGTCTGGAACACAACGTCTGAGAGTGTAGGGGAGGATGGATTAATCCAGGGGTTCGGGCCTGGAACACAGTGTCTGAGAGTGTGAGATAGGCCGGGTCAATCCAGGGGTTAGTGTCTGTAACACATTGTGTGAGTGTGGGATAGGCTGGAATATTCCAGGAGTTAGGGTCTGGAACGCAGTGCTTGAGAGAGTGGGATAGGTCGGATTAATCCAGGGGTTGGTGTCTGGAATACAGTGCCTGAGAGAGTGGGATAGGCTGGATTAATCCATGGGTTAGGGTCTGGAACACATTGTGTGAGTGTGGGATAGGCTGGAATATTCCAGGAGTTAGGGTCTGGAACGCAGTGCTTGAGAGAGTGGGATAGGTCGGATTAATCCAGGGGTTGGTGTCTGGAATACAGTGCCTGAGAGTGTGGGTTAGGCCGGATTAATCCAGGGGTTATGGTCTGGAACACAGTGTCAGAGAGTTTGCGGTGGCCGGGTCAATCCAGAAGTAGGGTCTAGAACACTGTGTCCGAGAATGTTTGGGATAAACCAGATTAATCAAGGTATTAGGGTCTGGACAAAGTATCTGAGAGTGTAGGATAGGCCAACGTAATCCAGGGGTTAGTGTCTGGAACACAGTGTCTGAGAGTGTGGGACATGCCAGATTAATCCAGGGGTCAGGGTCTGGAATACAGTGCTTGAGAGTGTGGGGATAGCGGGTCAATCCAGTGGTTAGGGTCTGCAACATAGTGCTGGAGATTGTGGGATAGGCCGGATTAATCCAGGGGTTAGGGTCTGGAACACAGTGTCAGAGAGTTTGGGGTGGCCGGGTCAATCCAGGGGTTAGGATCTGGAATACATTGTCTGAGTTTATGGGATACACTGGATTAATCCAGGGGTTAGCATCGGGAACACAGTGAGTGAGTGTGGGATAGCTCGAAATATTCCAGTAGTTAGGGTCTGGAATGCAGTGCTTGAGAGAGTGGGATAGGTCAGATTAATCCAGGGGTTGGTGTCTGGAATACAGTGTCTGGGAGTGTTAGAACACCAGGTCAATCCAGGGGTTAGGGTCTGGAACAGAATGTCTGAGCGTGAGGGATAGGCCGGATTAATCCTGGTGTTTAGGAATGAAACACAGCATTTGAGAGTGTGGGATAGGCTGGAGTAATGCATGATTTAGGGTCTGGAACACAACGTCTGAGAGTGTAGGGGGAGGATGGATTAATCCAGGGGTTAGGGTCTGGAACACAATGTCTGTGAGTGTGAGATAGGCCGGGTCAACCCTGGGGTTAGTGTCTGGAATACAGTGCTTGAGAATGTGGGATAGACCGGATTACTCCAGGGGTTAGTGTGTGGAATACAGTGCCTGAGAGAGTGGAATAGGCCGGATTAATCCAGGGGTTAGTGTCTGGAAGAGAGTGTATGAGGGTGTGGGGAGGCCAGATTAATCCAGGGGTTAGTGTCTGGAACACAGTGCCAGAGAGAGTGGGATAGGCCCGGTCAATCCAGGGGTTACATTCTGGAACACATTGTCTGACAGTGTCGGATAGGCCGGGTTAATCCAGGAGTTAGGGTCTGGAACACATTGTCTGACAGAGTGGGATAGGCCGGATTAATCCAAGACGTAGGTTCTGGAATGCGGTGTCTGCGAGTGTGGGTGCGCCGGATTAATCCAATGGTTAGGGTTGAGAAGACAGTGCCTGAGAGAGAGGAATAGGTTGGATTAATCCAGGGTTTAGTGTCGGAATACAGTGCCTGAGAGAGTGGGATATGCCGGATTGGTCGGATTAATCCAGGGGTTACAGTCTGGAACACGGTTTCTGAGAGGGAGGGGAAGGCCAGATTACTCCAGGGCTTAGGGTCTGGAACACAGTGTTGTGAGAGTGTGGGATTGGCCGGATTAATCCAGGGGTTAGGCTCTGGTATACAATATCTGAGAGTATGGGGGAGGCCAGATTTATCCAGGGGTTAGGGTTTGGAATACAGTGTCTGAGAGTGTGGGATAGGCCGGATTAATCCAGTGGTTAGGGTCTGGAACACAGTGTCTGAGAGTGTGGGATAGGCCGGATTAATCCACGGGTTACAGTCTGGATCACGGTTTCTGAGAGGGAGGGGAAGGCCAGATTACTCCACGGGTTAGGGTCAGGAACACAGTGTCTGAGAGTGTGGGATGGGCCGGGTTAATCCAGGAGTTAGGGTCTGGAACACAGTGTCTGACATTGTCGGATAGGCCGGATTAATCCAGGGTTTAGGGTCTGGAACACAGTGTTTGAGAGTGTAGGATCGGCCCATTCTATCCACGAGTTACGTTCTGGAACACAATGTCTGAGAGTGTGGGAATGTTCGGATTAATCCAGGGGTTAGGGTCTGGAACACAGTGTACGAGAATGTTTGGGATAGGCCGGATTAATCCAGGACGTAGGTTCTGGAATGCGGTGTCTGCGAGTGTGGGTGTGCCGGATTAATCCAATGGTTCGGGTTGAGAAGACAGTGCCTGAGAGAGTGGGATAGGCTGGATTAATCCAGGGTTTAGTGTCGGAATACAGTGCCAGAGAATGTGGGGTTGGCAGGATTAATCCAGTGGTTAGCGTCTGGAATACAGTGTCTGAGAGAGTGGGAATAGGCCGGATTAATCGAGGGGTTAGGGTTAGGAACACACTGCCTGAGAGTGTGGGGTTGGCCAGATTAATCCAGTGGTTAGGGTCTGGAACTGTGAGAAACAAAGCTCACACACTTCAATAATTGCAGTCCGAGACAAAATCTGAATCAGTAGTGTCCTTTATTTTACTCTAGCAAGAGGGTGTGATGTCCAGTGTCTATAAGGCAAGGGACATACACACCCCAAATTCAATTCATACATAACATTGATATGATTTGATGTCTTTTGTTTCACATTGCTCCTCCCCTATTTACATCCTCCACTTCCCTAAGACCGGGCTCCATTACCCCTGTTTATCTCTTGCCTTATCCGGCCTTGTCTGTGACAAAATGCTTATTCCTGGCCTCACAAGGCTCTTTGACCTCATCCTGTTGTCGGTCATTGTTAGGCATATTCTTTCTTCACCATTATCTACTCCCTCCATCTGGACCTTCCCCTGATCCTTATGACCCTTTTAATTGGGGTTTGTTCCTGTGTTTCCGTAAAAGTGGGAAACAGATGTTTATACCTACTGTTTGTACAGGCGTATCTAGCTTAACTTCCTCCCCTCACAATATCTTATCTATTCGCCTGTAATATCTACCATTGTTTGCAGTCACATTTCATTCTTGCATACAATTTCAGCTAATACAATTATGTATTTCCTCCACATATTTCCATTCTTGTTGAATCAGCTCTTGGCGAAAAAAAATTACACACTGGTGTGAGTTCATTTGCCTTGTACAAGTAAATGGAATTGCAGAAGTAACAGTAGTTTTCCCACATCCCACAATTTCCCCTTTTACTTTACTTACCATTTGTTATCTTCTGCAATTTTTCTTTTAAGCATCGCCCCCGAAATTCACAAGCATCATTCCGGAGATTTCATCCATCTTGGTCTCACTCATCCCCTCATTATTTAGTCGATAAAGTTCCTCTGTCTGATTCCCTTTTAGGGGCATCTGTTTCATCAAGGCTGTTTCAATCAGTCTTTGGGTGAGTCCTCGTATACAGGGTATGATGCAACAGCCATTGGCCACCAATACCCCGACTACTACTATCAGGGAAGTAAGGATGGAAACCACCACCCCCTTCCATTTATCAAATCATGATTCAAGCCATCCTGTGAGAGATGTGTCTACTCCTGGATTCTCAGCCAGTTCCTCTGCTAAAGTAGTCAATCCCCTTAAGGCCCGAGTGATTGAACCATCAGGTGCAGTGTTATGAGGAATAAAGGTACACCAGCTTCCTCCTAACATCACACACACACACACACCCTTTTCCCGCGAGAATCATATCAAGGGCCATTCTGTTTTCCCATGCCATCCCACTTGTCACATCCAGCTGGTTTGATATTCCTTTAACCACATCTCTTGTATAATTTATAAATCACCGTTGATTATAGAAAATGTAATTTATCCAATCTATCTTTTTATTAATTGTTACCCACCAGAAGAGAGCTGAATCAAAGCCTGCTGCAATCTGGTTACGAGCCTTGAACTCGTCAGATACCCCCCCCCCCCCCCCCCGCCAACCCCCAGTGAGTCCTACAGAATAGAGATAAATCCTGTCATCGAAAGAAATGTCTAACAGTGATCTCTTACTCCTTCCCTTTTTCCCTCCTATCTTTTCCTTCTCAAATGCCAGGGTAAATGGAATTGCCAATTGTAAAATTGCACATATCCCTCTCCAATCCGGAGGGAGGGTGGGTCTCCATGTTTTGCCTCCACAGTCCCACCACAGATCCGCTCGGGGAACCTTCAGTGCTGAGTAGTTCCCTCCCTTCTCCGTTTCAGTGACATCCTTAATCTCTGTACATAATTTCACCTCCCCCCAAGTCTCCAGACCGACTTGTACCTCGTCTACGCACACACCACGTTTGATTTCCGACTGTGGCTGGAAACATGGGGCGGGGGGGGGGGGGGGGGATTTTGAGTCTTTATTCTCCAAGGGAAGGAATATCAGAGATAGGGAGGTACAATTCCTATCATTCCATGCAGTCTCATCCTGGTACACGGCTATCATGCATTTCATGCCCTTCCTGTCTCCCTTCCACCCGAGTGGAAAGGGAACCACCTGGGTCACTGGCCGACCAGAGGCACATGCATAACAATTGGTCTTGTTCAGACTTTTTACAGTATACTTTACCCATTCAACCCAGGCATTTGCATCCCCATACCCAGTTTCTATTTCGATGGTCTGTTTTAAGTCCTTTCCCTGTGTAATTTTTACTCCTTTAGGGTCATTAGGAGGGGTGACCCAGTAGTTCTGCCCATTTTCCCTGTCCTACACGAATTCAAAAACAACAGCCCAAGAAATCCTTCCCATTTGCTTTCATTTCTATCCCAAATGTTTCATTTCATTGTATCTCATAGGTGACCCCCCCACACCCCCCCCCGCCAAAATTGCTCTGTGCCATGTGGTTTTCTTCATCATTAAGTATATTGGGTTACACTTTTTATCGGGACAATCGCGAGCTGGTCGGAAGGGGGCCCCGTGTACTGTGATAAGACCATTATACCAAGTACCATCCCCAAAGCCATCCCCATAGGACTTAAGATGTAACTCTGAGCTGTGGTACTGTCTCTGATTATCTACATACCCACAATTTAAGCTGCATGCATCAGCGTCTATTACTTGTGGATTATCAGACTGAGAAACTGGTAATAATAAATATGAAAATGATATTTGACAAAATCCCAATACTAACAGAGCTAGCATCATAATTCAAAGCATCTCCAGCATTCGAAACATGATGGCAAAGCACAAAACGACTTAATATGCAATCTTCCAGAAACAATCCCGCACTCGTGTCACCACTGTATAATCAGTTACTCAAAGTCTCTTCAGTCTGAGTTTCAGCGGGTCTTCCGTTGATCCGACTGTCCAGACTTCTTCCTCAACTGGAGGGTCCACTGGCCCTTTGATCCGAGTGTAGTGAGTCCAGCCTTTCCCCACCATCCTTATTGCCGTTTCGGTCGTCAAAACAGCCTGGTACGGCCCTTCCCAGTCCGGCTGCAATTTAGTCTCTGTCCATGATTTTACTAAGACCCAATCTCCCGGCCGGATGGGATGAACGGTGAATTCAAGGGGTGGAATCTGTGCCAAAAAACTCTGTTTCCTGAGGAAAAACAAAGAGGAGGACAAGCCCAGTATATACTTCTTTAAAAACAAGCCTTTAGTTTCGGGAATTGGCAATTCCTCATTCCTTCCCAGATAAGGTAATCCAAATAAGATTTCACAGGGGGATAGTCCCAAATATTTCCTTGGGGCTCTTCGTACTCACAAGAGAGCTATAGGTAAACATTTGGTCCAAGGGAGTCTGGTTTCTATTATCAATTTAGAGAGCTGTCATTTGAGTGTTTGGTTCATTCTCTCAACCCTTCCCGATGATGGCGGGTGCCACGGAGTATGGAACTCCCAGGAAATTCCCAACCCTTTCGTTACCCCCTGTAACACTTTAGAGGTAAAATGAGTTCCTTGGTCGGAATCTATACAGTTCACTAGCCCATATCGGGGAATTATGTGCTGTAATATTGTTTTAGACACCCCACTCGCAGTGGCGGTAGCTAGGGGCTATGCCTCAACCCAAACAGATCGATGATCTACTATGACCAACATATATTTTAGTCTGCCTACCCTGGGGAGTTCAGTATAATCTACTTGTATACTCTGGAAAGGTCTCAATCCTGGGTCTCTTCCTCCTGGAGTCTGTTTTCTCAAGACTTTCTTATTTAACTTTCTGCATATGAGACATCCCTCACATATTTGTTTAGCAATTGTATATATTCCTTTACATCCATATTCCCTAAGAACCAAATCACACATTGCTTGTACTCCCCAATGGCTGCCTTGATGTAGGACAGCCATAATCTCTCGCATCATCATTTTGTTTAACATTTCCCTTCCATCAGGTAACATCCAATGCCCTTCTGCTGTTTTTACAGCCCCTAAATCTCTCAATTATTTTTCCTCTCTTTCAGTAAATATAGGAGCTTTCCAAGGATCTAGGACAGTAGGTATTAGGGAATGGATCAGCACTCCTTGTGGGTTCAGGGCTGCTTTCTTAGCCACTTCATCATCTAATCTATTCCCCCTAACTTCTGGTTCATTTCCTTTCTGATGACCTTTTACATGCACTCCCGCTATTTCTCGGGGGAGTAATCGAGACTCCAGGACCCGTTTAATCAACTCCTCATGTACTAATTCCTTCCCTCGTCTATTGATCAGGCCTCTTTTCCTGCCATATCTTTCCGTAAGTGCCAACACCAAAGACATATTTAGAGTCAGTGAATAATGTTCCCTCTTTGTTTTCTAATGCCCTAAGGGCTCTTTCCAATGCATTGAGTTCGCAAGTCTGAGCTGACCACCCATTTGATAACCTTCCTGCCTCTACCACACTACCTTCCATCCATTCTACGCCTGCATACCCATTATGTCTTTTCCCTTCAGTCACCCGGGATGATCCGTCTATAAAATGTCGGGCTCCTGCATGAAGCGGAACATCTCTCAGGTCCATGTGGAACTTAGTTTGGTATTCTATAATGTCAAGGCAGTCGTGCCCTGGATTCTGAGGAGAGTCTCCTTCCCCTTTCCAAAGAAACGCAGCTGGATTTAAACAATTGTCCGTGACCAACACTAGATCATCCTTTTCTATTAATATTGCCTCATATTTCAGAATATGCGAGTCTGTCAACCATCGCCCAGCTTTTTGGTTTAGGATCGTTCTCACTTGGTGTGGGGTACTTACTATTAGGGCTCCCCCAAATGTAAGCTTTCTGCTTTCCTCCACCAACAGTGCAGTGGCAGCCACGGCCTGCACACACTCAGGCCACCCCCGGGATACTGGATCCAATAGCTTCGAAAGATATGCTACTGGTTGCCTCATTCCTCCCCACCTATGGGTCAATACTCCCAAAGCCGCTTCCTTATCCACGGTAACAAAGAGGTGGAAAGGTTTATCTAGGGAAGCTAAGGCTGACACGGGGGCATGGATCAGATCTCTTTTGAGTTTCTCAACTCGTTCTTTTTCCTCATCATCCCAATTTAGACATTTTGGATCCCCCTCTAATAGTTTGAGATATAATTTCTTAGTCTTCTGAGCATAGGAATCAATCCACAATCTGCAATATCCAGTTAGACCCATAAATGTACGAAATTTCCGTTTAGTGCTGGGCAGTGGCATCCCCACTATTCCCTCTATCCGTTCCGGGCTTATCTTTTGCTTTCCCTCACTAACTAAATGTCCCAAGTATTTCACTTCTTGCTCCATATATTGTAGTTTGTTTTTAGAAACTCGCAGTCCCTGCGGACCCAGGGAATTCAATAATTTGTTAGTGGCTTCTACTACTCCCTGGTAACATTCCTCCTGAAAGTCTGTTGGGGAGGGTGTTGCGGGAATGGACAAGTAACACTTGTACAAGGGAAAAAGATAAAAAGAAAATGATGAAATATTGTTGTTTAGTATGGACCAAAGAACCAATCCTTCATCCTACTGTCTTCTGACCAAAGTATGGTTTGGACGAGGATTGCGTCTGTCAGTATTTAGATTTGTATGTGAATGAAAAACAACCTTTTAGTCAAGAAGAGGCAGACTATGTGTCTTGTTGGAAGGGCAGTTTGGGAATGATGGTAGTAAAGACAAGGTACTTCCCCCTCTGCCCCACCCAGTCCCTGAGATCCTCTTGGCTGTTTGCCCCCCGCCCACGTACCATAAAATCAGATTGGTTGAAAATGGGGGAGGAGGAGAGACAAACAGACGGGGACAGGGAACGGATGACCCACAAGAGGAGGATGAAGGGGTGGTGGACAGGAATGTTGTTGTTCCTGACCCTCAATCCTCAGCAAAAGAAAGGAAAGCTACAGTAGATGTAGAGGAGGCCTCCGGAGGATCTAAATCAAAGCCTAAGGGGGGATAACAAAAAAAGGGAAGAACGTAAAGAGTTATCCCCTTTGGGAGGTACCATTAGGGGACAAAGAGATTGGGTTTGGAAGTGCCCCCCCCCCCCCCCCGCCTCACCAGTGGGCAGGTCAGAACATTTAAAAAAGAAATGAAGGTCCTGGCTGAGGATCCGGTAGGGTTGTCTGAACAAATTGATCAATTCTTGGGGCCCAGTCTGTATACGTGGGCTGAGTTAATGTCTGTTTTGAATATACTATTTACTGGGGAAGAAAGGGGACTTATACGGGGAGCAAAATGTACTTTTGAAAGTACATTTTGTGACAAAGGCATGGCCAGACATACTGAGAAAGATGCAGAAGATAGAAGGGTGGAGTGAAAAGCCATTAGATGAATTGTTAAGAGAGGCACAGAAAGTGTTTGTAAAGAGAGAGGATGAGAGACAAAAACAGAAGGTGAAAATGATGGTAGCTACGGTTGCTGAGGTATTTAAGAAAAGAATGGAACCAATATTGAGCAACCGGAGCGGTGGGTGGCAGCATGTAGGACAGAGAGGAAGAGGGAAAGGGAGAGAGAGAGGGAGAGGACAAGGGGGAGTATTTGATCGAGGGTTCGAGTGACAGGGGCAGAGATGAAAGGCTCCACAGGCAGGATGCTATTATTGCGGAAAGATAGGGCACTTTAAGCGGGAATGTCCGGCTCTGAATAGGGAAGAGAGGGCAATTCAGCTTATGAATTTTGATGAAGAATAGGGATGTCAGGGTTTCCTGCCCTCGGGGGCCCACCAGGAACCCTTGATAAACCTGAAGGTGGGACCCTTTCGGGAAGAGGTAGTCTTCCTAGTAGGTACGGGGGCAGCACGGTCATTGCTGAATTTTAAACCAAAGAAAGTAGGAATGTCAACACGGTCAATTACTGTTTCTGGGGTAAAAGGGGAGGGATTTACTGTTCCAGTACTTGAACCTATGATGATAGAAGGTCCTAAGGATAGGGTCACAGGGGAACTGTTGTATATCCATGATATAGGAAGTAACTTACTACGGAGAGATTTAATTATCCTCTTAGGACTTGGGGATTGGAATTCAGGAAAAAGAATTAGTTGTGAAAATGGCAATGTTTACAGAGGATGTGGAGAGAGAGATAGACCCTATTGTATAGGCTAGAGAAGGGAATCGTGGAAAATTACAGATCCGTCCCCTTGAAGTAAATTTAAAAAGGAAAGGGGACGTTGTCTGTGAGTGACAATATCCCATTTCCATAGAAGGAAAACGAGAACTGCAGCCAGTAATTGAAGGATTGATTAGAGATGGACTGTTGGAGCCATGTATGTCTCCTTATAATACCCCAATCCTACCAGTGCGGAAATCCGATGGAACTTAACGATTGGTGCAGGATTTGAGAACATTAAATCGAATAGTACAGATCAGGCAGCCAGTGGTGCCAACCCCCTATACCTTATTAAGTGAGATCCCTCATGACCACAAATGGTTTCGTGTGATAGATTTAAAGGATGCCTTTTGGGCTTGTCCCTTGGTAGAGGAAGGTAGGAATTTGTTTGCCTTTGAGTGGGAAGACCCTAAGACAGGACAAAAACAGCAATACCGGTGGGCCGTGCTCCCCCAGGGGTTTACACAATCCCTGAATTTATTTAGACAGATGTTAGAACAAATATTGGAGAAATTTAGCAGCCCCAAGGGGACTACCCTGTTGCAGTATGTAGACGACCTCTTAGTAACAGGAAAAAGAAGAGAAAGAGTAGTAGAAGCCACTAACAAATTATTGAATTTCCTGGGTCAGCAGGGACTGCGAGTATCTAAAAACAAACTACAATATGTGGAGTAAGAAGTGAAAAACTTGGGACATTTAGTTAGTGAGGGAAAGCGAAAGATACGCCCGGAACGGATAGAGGGAATAGTGGGGATGCCACTGCCCAGCACTAAAAGGGAGTTACGCAAATTTTTGGGTCAAACGGGTTATTGCAGATTGTGGATTGATTCCTATGCTCAGAAGACTAAGAAATTATATCTCAAACTATTAGAGGAGGACCCAAAATGTCTAAGTTGGGATGATGAGGAAAAAGAACGAGTTGGGGAACTCAAAAGAGATCTGATCCATGCCCCCGTGTTAGCCTTACCTTCTCTCGATAAACCTTTCCACCTCTTTGCTACCGTGGATAAGGAAGCGGCTTTGGGAATATTGACCCAGAGGTGGGGAGGAATGAGACAACCAGGAGCATATCTTTCGAAGCTACTGGATCCAGTATCCCGGGGGTGGCCTGAGTGTGTGCAGGCCGTGGCTGCCACTGCACTGTTGGTGGGGGAAAGCAGAAAGCTTACATTTGGGGGAGCCCTAATAGTAAGCACCGCACACCAAGTGAGAACAATCCTAAACCAAAAAGCTGGGCGATGGTTGACAGACCAGCGGATTCTGAAATATGAGGCAATATTAATAGAAAAGGATGATCTAGTGTTGGTCACGGACAATTGTTTAAATCCAGCTGCCTTTCTTTGGAAAGGGGAAGGAGAATCTCCTCAGAATCCAGGGCACGACTGCCTTGACATTATAGAATACCAAACTAAGTTCCACATGGACCTGAGAGATGTTCCGCTTCATGCAGGAGCCCCACATTTTATAGACGGATCATCCCGGGTGACTGAAGGGAAAAGACATAATGGGTATGCAGTCGTAGATGGGATGGAAGGGAGTGTGGTAGGGGAAATAGATTAACCGATGAAGTGGCTAAGGAAGCAGCCCTGAACCCACAAGGAGTGGTTATTCATTCCCTAATACCAACTGTCCCAGGTCCTTGGGAAGCTCCTATATTTACTGAAAGAGAGGAAAAAGAATTGAGAGATTTAGGGGCTGTAAAACAGCAGAAGGGCATTGGAGGTTACCTGATGGAGGGGAAATGTTGAACAAAATGATGATGCGAGAGATTATGGCTGTCCTACATCAAGGCAGCCATTGGGGAGTACAAGCAATGTGTGATTTGGTTCTTAGGGAATATGGATGTAAAGGAATATATACAATTGCTAAACAAATATGTGAGGGATGTAGAATATGCAGAAAGGTAAATAAGAAAGTCTTGAGAAAACAGACCCCAGCAAGAAGAGACCCGGGATTGAGACCCCTCCAGAGTATCCAAGTAGATTATACTGAACTACCCAGAGTAGGAAGACTAAAGTATTTGCTGGTTATAGTAGATCATCTATCTGGTTGGGTTGAAGCATACTCCCGAGCTACTGCCACTGCGAGTGGGGTGTCTAAAACAATATTAGAGCAAACAATTCCCCGATATGGGCTAGTGAACCGTATAGATTCTGACCAAGGAATTTATTTTACCTCTAAAGTGTTTAAGGGGGTACCGAAAGGGTTGGGAATTTCCTGGGAGCTCCATCCTCCATGGCACCCGCCATCATCGGGAAGGGTTGAGAGAATGAACCAAACACTCAAATGACAGCTCTCTAAATTGATAATAGAAACCAGACTCCCTTGGACCAAATGTTTACCTATAGCTCTCTTGTGAGTACGAACAGCCCCAAGGAAAGATTTGGGACTATCCCCCTGTGAAATCTTATTTGGATTACCTTACCTGGGAATGAATGGAGAATTGCCAATTCCCGCAACTGAAGACTTGTTTTTAAAGAAGTATATACTGGGCTTGTCCTCCTCTTTGTCTTTCCTCAGGAAACAGGGTTTATTGGCACAGACTCCACCCCTTGAATTCACCGTTCATCCCATCCGGCCGGGAGATTGGGTCTTAGTAAAATCATGGACAGAGACTAAATTGCAGCCGGACTGGGAAGGGCCGTACCGGGCTCTTTTGACGACCGAAACGGCAATAAGGACGGTGGGGAAAGGCTGGACTCACTACACTTGGATCAAAGGGCCAGTGGAACCTCCAGTTGGGGAAGAAGTCTGGACAGTCGGATCAACGGAAGACCTGCTGAAACTCAGTCTGAAGAGACTTTGAGTAACTGATTATACAGTGGTGACACGAGTGCGGGATTATTTCTGGAAGATTGTATATTAAGTCGTTTTGTGCTTCGCCATCATGTTTAGAATGCTGGAGATGCTTAGAGTTATGATGCTAGCTCTGTTAGTATTGGGATTTTGTCAAATATCATTTTCGTATTTATTATTACCAGTTCCTCAGTCTGATAATCCACAAGTAATAGACGCTGATGTATGCAGCTTATATTGTTGGGATGTCGATCATCAGAGACAGTACCACAGCTCAGAGTTACATCTTAAGTCCTATGGGGATGGCTTTGGGGATGGTACATGGTATAATGGTCTTATCACAGTACACCGGGCCCACTTCCGACCAGCTCGTGATTGTCCCGATAAAAAGTGTAACCCAATATACTTAACGATGAAGAAAACCACATGGCACAGAGCAATTCTGGGTGTGGGGGGGTGTGGGGGGGGGGCACCTATGAGATACAATGAAATGAAACATTTGGGATAGAAATGAAAGCAAATGGGAAGGATTTCTTGGGCTGTTGTTTTTGAATTCGTGTAGGACAGGGAAAATGGGCAGAACTACTGGGTCACCCCTCCTAATGACCCTAAAGGAGTAAAAATTACACAGGGAAAGGACTTAAAACAGACCATCGAAATAGAAACTGGGTATGGGGATGCAAATGCCTGGGTTGAATGCGTAAAGTATCCTGTAAAAATTCTGAACAAGACCAATTGTTATGCATGTGCCTCCGGTCGGACAGTTACCCAGGGGGTTCCCTTTCCACTCGGGTGGAAGGGAGACAGGAAGGGCATGAAATGTATGATAGCCCTGTATCAGGATGAGACTGCATGGAATGATCGGAATTGTACCTCCCTATTTCTGATGTTCCCTCCCTCAGAGAAGAAAGATGCAAAAGAAACCCCCCCCCCCCCCCACCCCCTCACACCCCCCCCCCCCCCCCCACGTTTCCAGCCGCAGTCAGAAATCACACATTGTGTGTGCGTAGACGAGTTACAAATCGGTTTGGAGACTTGGGGAGAGCTGAAATTATGTACAGAGATTAAGGATGTCACTGAAACGGAGAAGGGAGGGAACTACTCAGCACTGAAGGTTCCCCGAGCGGATCTGTGGTGGGAATGTGAAGGCAAAATATAGAGACCCACCCTCCCTCCGGATTGGAGAGGGATATGTGCAATTGTACAATTGGCAATTCCATTTACCCTGGCATTTGAGAAGGACAAGATCGGAGGGAAAAAGCGAAGGAGTAAGAGATCACTGTTAGACACTTCTTTCGATGACAGGATTTATCTCGATTCTGTCGGAGTCCCTGGAGGGGGTACCTGATGAGTTCAAGGCTCGTAACCAGATTGCAGCAAGCTTTGAGTCAGCTCTCTTTTGGTGGGTAACAATTAATAAAAATGTAGATTGGATAAATTACATTTTTTATAATCAACAGTGATTTTTAAATTATACAAGAGATGTGGTTAAAGGAATATCAGAACAGCTTGATGTGGCAAGTAGGATGGCATGGGAAAACAGAATGGCCCTTGATATGATTCTAGCGAGAAAAGGGTGTGTGTGTGTGTGTGATGTTAGGAGGAAGCTGGTGTACCTTTATTCCTAATAACACTGCACCTGATGGTTCAATCACTCGGGCCTTAAGGGGATTGACTACTTTAGCAGAGGAACTGGCTGAGAATCCAGGAGTAGACACATCTCTCACAGGATGGCTTGAATCATGATTTGATAAATGGAAGGGGGTGGTGGTTTCCATCCTTACTTCCCTGATAGTAGTAGTCGGGGTATTGGTGGCCACTGGCTGTTGTATCATACCCTGTATACGAGGATTCACCCAAAGACTGATTGAGACAGCCTTTATGAAACAGATGCCCCTAAAAGGGAATCAGACAGAAGAACTTTATCGACTAAATAATGAGGGGATGAGTGAGACCAAGATGGATGAAATCTCCGGAATGATGCTTGTGAATTTCGGGGGCGATGCTTAAAAGAAAAATTGCAGAAGATAACAAATGGTAATTGAAGAAAAAGGGGAAATTGTGGGATGTGGGAAAACTAGTGTTACTTCGGAAATTCCATTTACTTGAACAAGGCAAATGAACTCACACCAGTGTGTATTTGTTTTAGCCAAGAGCTGAGTCAACAAGAATGGAAATATGTGGAGGAAATACATAATTGTCTTAGCTGAAATTGTATGCAAGAATGAAATGTGACTGCAAACAATGGTAGATATTACAGGCGAATAGATAAGATATTGTGAGGGAATGAAGTTAAGCTAGATACGCCTGTACAAACAGTAGGTATAAACATCTGTTTCCCACTTTTACAGAAACACAGGAACAAACCCCAATTAAAAGGGTCATAGGGATCAGAACAGCCTCGGGAAAGGCACAGATGAAGGGGGTAGATAATGATGAAGAAAGAATATTCCTAACAATGATCTCCAGCAGGATGAGGTCAAATGGCCTTGTGAGGCCAGGAAAAAGCATTTTGTCACAGACAAGGCCGGATAAGGCAAGAGATAAACAGGGGTAATGGGGGTCGGTCTTAGGGAAGTGGAAGATGTAAACAGGGGAGGAGCAACGTAAAACAAAAGAAACTAAATTATATAAATGTTGTGTATGAATTGAATTTGGGGTGTGTATGTCCCTTGCCTTATAGACACTGGACATCACACCCTCTTGCAAGAGTAAAATAAAGGACACTACTGATTCGGATTTTGTCTCGGACTACAATTATTGAAGTGTGTGAGCTTTGTTTCTCATAGTTCCAGACCCTAACCACTGGATTAATCCGGCCAACCCCACACTCTTAGGCACTGTGTTCCAGACCCTTACCCCCGGATTAATCCGGCCAACCCCACACTGTCAGGCACTGTGTTCCAGACCCTAACCCCTGGATTAATCCGGCCAACCCCACACTCTCAGGCACTGTGTTCCAGACCCTAACCCCTGGATTAATCCGGCCAACCCCACACTCTCAGGCACTGTGTTCCAGACCCTAACCCCTGGGTTTATCCAGCCAACCCCACACTCTTGGGCACTGGGTTCCAGACCCTTACACCTGGATTAATCCGGCCAACCCCACACTCTCAGACACTGTGTTCCAGACCCTAACCCCTGGATTGACCCAGTGTCCCCACTCTCAGGCACTGTATTCCAGACACCAACCCCTGGATTAATCTGACCTATCCCACTCTCTCAAGCACTGTGTTTCAGACCCTAACTCCTGGAATATTCCGGGCTAACCCACACTCTCACACTCTGTTCTAGACCCTAACCCCTGGATTAATCCGGTCTATCCCATAAACTCAGGCAATGTATTCCAGACCCTAACTCCTGGATTGACCCGGCCACCCCAAACTCTCTGACACAGTGTTCCAGACCCTAACCCCTGGATTGACCCCCCACCCCAAACTCTCTGACACTGTGTTCCAGACCCTAACCCCCTGGATTAATCCAGCATCCCCCCACGCTCTCAGACACTGTGTTCCAGACCTAAACCCCTGGATTAATCTGGCATACACCACATTCTCAGACACGGTTCCAGACCCTAACCCCTGGATTAATCCGGCCTATCCCAATCTCTCAGACAATGTATTCCAGACACTAACCCCTGGATTAATCCAGTTTATCCGACAATGTCACACACTGTGTTCCAGAACCTAACTCCTGGATTAATCCGGCCTATCCCACTCTCTCAGGCACTGTGTTCCAGACCTTAACCACTGGATTAATCCAGCCAACCCCACATTCTCTGGCACTGTGTTCCAGACACTAAACACTGGATTAATCCAACCTATTCCTCTATCTCAGGCACTGTCTTCTCAACCCTAACCATTGGATTAATCCGGCACACCCACACTCGCAGACACCGCATTCCAGAACCTACGTCCTGGATTAATCCGGCCTATCCGACACTGTCAGACAATGTGTTCCAAACCCTAACCCCTGGATTAACCCGGCCTATCCCACACTCTCAGGCACTCTGTTCCAGACACTAATCCCTGGATTAATCCGGCATATTCCACTCTCTCAGACACTGTGTTCCACACACTAACCCCTGGATTAATCGGTCTATCCCACATTCTCAAGCACTGTATTCCAGACACTAATCCTTGGATTGACCCGGCCTATCCTAAACTCTCAGACACTGTGTTCCAGACCCTAACTCATGCATTAATCCAGCCTATCCCACACTCTCAAATGCTGTGTTCCAGTCCTTAACACCTGGATTAATCCGGCCTATCCCTCACGCTGAGACATTCTGTTCCAGACCCTAACCCCTGGATTGACCCATTGTCCCCACACTCTCAGGCACTGTATTCCAGAAACCAACCCCTGGATTAATCCAGCCTATCCCACTCTCTCACACTGTGTTCCAGACCCTAACTCCTGGATTAATCCGGTCTATCCCATAAACTCAGACAATGTATTCCAGACCCTAACCCCTGGACTGACCCAGCCACCACAAACTCTCTGACACTGTGTTCCAGACCCTAGCCCATGGATTAATCCGGCCTCCCCACACCCTCAGACACTGTGTTCCAGACCTAAACCCCTGGATTAATCCAGCCTATCCCACACTCACAGACACTGTGTTCCAGACCCAAACCCTTGGATTAATCCAGCCTATCCCACACTCTCAGACACTGTGTTACAGACCCTAACCCCTGGATTAATCTAGCCTATCCCACACTCACAGACACTATGTTCCAGACCCTAACCCTTGGATTGAATCTGCCTTCCCCCCACTCTCCAGCACTTTGTTGCATTCCCTAACCCCTGGATTAATCAGGCCTATCCCACACTCTCGGGCACTGTGTTCCAGACACCAACCCCTGGATTAATCCGACCTATACTACTCTCTCAAGCACTGCGTTCCAGACCCTAACTCCTGGAATATTCCGGCCTATCCCACACTCACAAACTGTGTTCCAGACCCTAACCCCTGGATTGACCCGGCCAGCCCAAACTCTCTGACACTGTGTTCCAGACACTCACCCCTGGATTGACCCGGCCTCCCTAAACTCTGTTCCAATCCCTAACCCATGGATTAATCCAGCCAATACACACTCTCAGTCTCTCTGTTCCAGACCCTTATTCCTGGATTAATCCGGCCTCCCCCACACTGTTGGACACTGTGTTCCAGGCCCAAACCCCTTGATTAATCCAACCAATCCCACACTCTCAGACATTGTGTTCCAGACCCTAACCCCTGGATTGACCGGGCCAATCCCACACTCTTAGCCACTGTGTTCCAGTCACTAACCCCTGGACTAATCTCGCATACATCACATTCTCAGACTCTGTGTTCCAGACCTTAGCCCCTGGATTAATCCGGCCTACCCAACACTCTCAGGCACTGTGTTCCAAACCCAAACCACTGGATTAATCCAGCCTATCCCACACTCTCAGGCAATGTATTCCAGACACCAGCGCCTTGATTAATCCGGTCTATCCCACAATCTCCGGCACTTTGTTCCAGACCCTAACCACTGGATTGACCCGCTCTCCCCACACTCTCAGACACTAAATTCCAGACCCTAACCCCTGGATTACGCCGGCCTATCCCACACTCTCAGACACTGTGTTCCATACCCTAACCCCTGGATTAATCCGACCTATCCCACAGTCTCAGGGACTGTGTTCCATACACTAACCATTGGATTGACGCGGCCTATTCCACACACCCAGACACTAACCCCTGGATTAATCCGACCTATCCCACACTCCCAGGAACTTTGTACCAGACCCTAACCCCTTGATTAATCCCACCTATCCTACTCCCGCAGTCACTGTATTACAGACCCAAACCGCTGGATTAATCTGGCCTATCCCACACTCTCAGATACTGTGTTCCAGACACTAACCCCTGGATTAATCCGGCCTATCCCACACTTTCAGACACTGTATTCCAGACACTAACCCCTGGAGTAATCCGACCTATCCCACTCTCTCAAGCACTGCGTTCCAGACCCTAACTCCTGGAATAATCCGGCCTATCCCACACTCACACACTGTTCCAGACCCTAACCCCTGGATTGATCTGGCCTATCCCACACTCTCAGATACTGTGATCCAGACCCTAACCCCTGGATTAATCTGGCCTATCCCACACTCTCAGACACTGTGTTCCAGACACTCACCCCTGGATTGACCCGGCCACCGTAAACTCTCTGACACTTTGTTCCAATCCCTAACCCATGGATTAATCCAGCCAATACACACTCTCAGGCTCTGTGTTCCAGACCCTAATTCCTGGATTAATCCGACCAATCCCACTCTCGCAGACATTGTGTTCCAGAATGTAACCCCTGGATTGACCGGGCCTATCCCACACTCTCAGACACTGTATTCCAGACACTAACCCCTGGATTAATCTGGCATACAACACATTCTCAGACTCTGTGTTCCAGACTTTATCTCCTGGATTAATCCGGCCTATCCCACATTCTCAGAAACTGTGTTCCAGACACTAACCATTGGATTGACCCAGCCTATCCCACACTCTCAGACACTGTGTTCCAGACCCTAACCCCTGGATTAATCCAGCCTATCCCACACTCTCAGACACTGTGTTCCAGACCCTAACCCCTGGATTAATCCAGCCTATCCCACAGTCTCAGGGACTGTGTTCCAGACACTAACCCCTGGATTAATCCGGCCTATCCCACACTCCCAGGTACTTTGTTCCAGACTCTAACCCCGGGATTGAATCGGCCTTACCCACACATTCCGGCTCTTTGTACCAGACTCTAACCCCTGGATTAATCCCACCTATCCTACTCCCGCAGTCACTGTATTCCAGACCCAAACCGCTGGATTAATCTGGCCTATCCCACACTCTCTGACACTGTGTTCCAGACCCTAACCCCTGGATTGACCCGGCCTATCCTACAATCTCAGATACTGTGTTCCAGACACTAACCGCTGGATTAAGCCAGCCTATTCCACACTCTCAAAAGCTGTTTCCCAGACCATAACACCTGGATTAATCCGGCCTATCCCTCACGATCAGACACTGTATTTCATACACTAACCCCTGGATTAATCCGACCTATCCCACACTCTCAGACACTGTATTCCAGACACTAACCCCTGCATTAATCCGACCTATCCCACTCTCTCAAGCACTGCGTTAAAAGACCCTAACTCCTGGAATATTCCGGTTTATCCCACACTCACACACTGTGTTCCAGACCCTAACCCCTGGATTGACCCGGCCTCCCCAAACTCTCTGACACTGTGATCCAGACCCTAACCCCTGAATTAATCTGGCCTATCCCACACTCTCAGACATTGCGTCCCAGACCCTAACCTCTGGATTATTCCGGCCTAACCCATACTCTCAGACACTCCATTCCAGACCCTAACCTCTGGATTGACCGGGCCTCTATCACACTCTCAGACACTGTGATCCAGACCCTAACCCCTGCATTAATCTGGCCTATCCCACACTCTCAGACACTGTATTCCAGACCCAAATCCCTGGATTAATCTGGCATGTCCCACACTCTCAGGCGCTGTGTTCCAGACCCAAACACCTGGATTATTCCGGCCTATCCCACAATCTCAGACACTGTATTCCAGACCCAAACCCCTGGATTAATCCGGCATGTCCCACTCTCTCAGGCGCTGTGTTCCAACCCTAACCCGTAGACTAAGCTGGCCTATCCCACACTCTCAATCACTATGTTCCAGACCCTAACCCTGGATTAGGCCGGCCTATCCCACACTCACGGACACAGTGTTTCAGACCCTAACACCTGTATTAATCCGACCTATCCCAGTCTCAGGGACTGTGTTGCAGACACTAACCATTGGATTGACCCGGCCTATCCCACACTCTCAGACACTGTGATCCAGACCCTAACTCCTGGATTGACCTGGCCTATCCTACACTCTCAGACATTAGATTAATCCGGCCTATCCCATACTCTCAGAAAATGTAACCAGACACTAGCCCCTGGATTAATCTGGTCTATCCCACAATCTCCGGCACATTGTTCAAGACCCTAACCCCTGGATTGACCCGGCCTACCCCACACTCACAGACACTGTGTTCCAGACACTAACCCCTGGATTAATCGGGCCTATCCCATACTCTCAGACACTCTGTTCCAGACCCTAACCCCTGGATTAATCTGGCCTATCCCACACTCTCAGCCACTGTGTTCCAGACCCTAACCCCTGGATTGACCCGGCCTATCCCACACTCTCAGACACTATATTCCAGACCCTAACCCCTGGATTATTCCGGCCTCCCCACACTCTCATGCACTTTTTTCCAGATCCTAACACCTGGATTAATCCGGCCTATCCAACACTCCCAGATACCTTGTTCCAGAATCTAACCCTGGGATTGAATCGGCCTTCCCCACACTTTCCGGCACTTTGTACCAGACCCTAACCCCTGGATTAATCCAGCCTATCTTACTCCTGCACACACTGCATTCCAGGCCCACACTGCTGGATTAATCCGGCCTATCCCACACTCTCAGGCACTGTGTTCTAGACCCTAACTCCTGCATTAATCCAGCCTATCCCACACTCTCAAACGCTGTGTCTCAGACCTTAACACCTGGATTAATCCGGCCTATCAATCACGCTCAGACACTGTGTTCCAGACCCTAATGCCTGGATAAATCCGGCCTATCCCACACTTTCAGCGACTGTGTTCCAGACACTGACTATTGGATTGACCCGACGTATTCCACACTCTCAGACAGTGAGTTCCAATTCCTAAATCCTGGGTTATTCCAGCCTACCCACACTCTCATGCACTTTGTTCCAGACACTAACCCCTGGATTAAGTCGGTCTATCCCACACTCCCAGATACTTTATTCCAGTCTCTAACCCCGGGATTGAATCAACCGTCCCCACACTTTCCGGCAGTTTGCACCAGACCCTAACGCCTGGATTAATCCGGCCTATCCTACTCCCGCAGTCACTGTATTCCCAACCAAAACTGCTGGATTAATCTGGCCTATCCCACACTCTCAGACACTGTGTTTCAGACCTTAACTCCTGCATTAATCCAGCCTTTCCAAAACTCTCAAACGCTGTGTCCCAGACTTTAACACCTGGATTAATCCGGCCTATCCCTCAGGCAAAGACACTGTGTTCCAGACACTAACCCCTGGATTAATCCGGCCTATCCCACACTCTCAGCCACTGTGTTCCAGACAGTAACCATTGGATTGACCCGACCTATTCCACACTCTCAGACACTGAGTTCCAATCCCTAAATCCTGGGTTATTCCAGTCTCCCCACACTCTCAGGCACTTTGTTCTAGACCCTAACTCCTGGATTAATCCGGTTTGTACCACATTCTCAGACACTGTGTTCCAGACCCTAACCCCTGGATTATTCTGGCCTCCCCACACTCTCAGGCGCATTGTTCCAAACCCTAACGCCTGGATTGACCTGTATTCCAGACACCAACCCCTGTATTGACCTGGCCTATCCCACACTCTCAAACACTGTGTTCCAAACACTAACCCCTGGATTAATCCAGTCTATCGCAGATTCTCAGGCACTGTGTTCGAGACCCTAAACGCAGGATTAATCCAGACTATTCCACACTCTGAGGCACTGTGATGCAGACCCTAACCCCTTGATTAATCCGGCCTATCCCACACCCTCCGGCACTTTGTGCCAGACCCTGTCCCTGGATGAATTGAGTCGATACCACACTCTCACACTCTCAGACACACTGCGTTCCAGACCCTAATGCCTGGATTAATCCGGCCTACCCCACACTCTCAGCCACTGTGTTCAAGACCCTAACCCCTGGATTAATCCGGCCTACCCCACACTCTTAGCCACTGTGTTCCAGACACTAACACCTGGATTAATCCAGCCTATCCCACACTCTCTAACGCTGTGTCCCAGACCTTAACACCTGGATTAATCCGGCCTATCCTACTCCCGCAGACACTGCATTCCAGACCCACACTGCTGGATTAATCCGGCCTATCCCACACTCTCAGCCACTGTGTTCCAGACACTAACCATTGGATTGACCCGACCTATTCCACACTCTCAGACAGTGAGTTCCAATCCCTAAATCCTGAGTTATTCCAGCCTCCCCACACTCTCAGACACTTTGTTCCAAACCCTAACCCCTGTATTAATCCGGCCTATCCCACATTTAACAGCACTTTAGGCCTGACCCTAACCCCTGAATTAATCCGGCCTATCCCACACTCTCAGACACTGTGTTCTAGACCCTAATGCCTGGATTAATCCGGCCTATCCCACACTCTCAGACACTGTGTTCTAGACCCTAATGCCTGGATTAATCCGGACTATCCCACACTCTCAGACACTGTGTTCTAGACCCTAATGCCTGGATTAATCCGGCCTATCCCACACTCCCAGATACTTTATTCCAGTCTCTAACCCCGGGATTGAATCAGCCTTCCCCACACTTTCCGGCACTTTGTACCAGACCCTAACTCCTGGATTAATCCGGCATATCCTACTCCCGCAGACACTGTATTCCAGACCAAAACCACTGCATTAATCCGGCCTATCCGACACTCTCAAACGTTGTGTCCCAGACTTTAACACCTGGATTAATCTGGCCTATCCCTCACGCTAAGACACTGTGTTCCAGACACTAACCCCTGGATAGACCCGGTGTCCCCAACTCTCTGGCACTGTATTCCAGACTCGAACCTTTGGATTATTCTGACCTATCCCACTCTGTCAAGCTCTGCATTCCAGACCCTAACTCCTGGAATATTCTGGTTTATCCCACTCTCACACAATGTGTTCCAGACCCTCACCCCTGGATTAATCTGGTCTATCCCATAAACTCAGACAATGTATTCCAGATCCTAACTGCTGGATTGACCCACTCTCCCCACATCTCAGACACTGTATTTCAGACCCTAATACCTGGATAGATCCGGGTTCCCGCACACTCTCGGACACTGCATTACAGACCCGAACCCCTGGATTAATCTGGCCTATCCCAAGCTCTCAGACACTGTGTTCCAGGCTCGAACCCCTGGACTAATCCGGCCTATCCCACACTCTCAAATACTGTGTTCCAGACCCTAACCCCTGAATTGACCCAACCACCCCAAACTTTCTGACACTGTGTTCCAGACCTTAACCCATGGATTAATCCGGCCAATACACCCTCCCGGGACTGTGTTCCAGACCCTAACATCTGGATTAATCCAGCCTATCCCACACTCGCAGACACTGTATTCCAGAGCCTAGCTCTTGGATAAACCTAGCCTATCCCACACTCTCAGACACATGTTCCAGACACTAACCCCTGGATTATTCCGAACTACCCCACACTCACAAGTAATATATTCCAGACACAAACCCCTGGATTAATCCAGCCTATCCCCCAATCTCAGACATTGTGTTCTAGATGCTAACCCCTGCATTAATCCGGCCTATCCCACACTCTCAGGCACTCTGTTCCAGACCCTAATTCCTGAATTAATCCGGTTTATCCCACTGTCTCAGACTCTGTTTTCCAGGCCCTAAACGCTGGATTAATCCAGCCCATACCACACTCTCAGACAATGTGTTCCAGACCCTAATCCCTGGATTAATCCAGCCTCCCGCAGAATCTCGGACACTGTGTTACAGACCCGAACCCCTGGATTAATCCGGCCTATCCCATGCTCTCAGACACTGTATTCCAGACCATATCCCCAAGATTAATCCGGCCTCCCCCACACTCTCAGACACTGTGTTCCAGACCCTAGCCCCTGGATTAATCCGGCCTATCCCACCTTCTGAGACACTGTGTTCTAGAACCTAACTCCTGGAGTATTCCGGCCTATCCCACACTCTCAGACACTGTTTTCGAAACACTAACCCCTGGATTAATCCGGCCTATCCCACACCCTCCGGCACTTTGTGCCAGACTCTAACCCCTGGATGAATCGAGTCTATCCCACACTCTCAGACACTGTGTTCCAGACCCTAACCCCTGGAATATTCCGGTTTATCCCACTCTCACACAATGTGTTCCGGACCCTAACCACTGGATTAACCTGCTCTCCCCACACTCTCAGACACCAAATTCCAGACCCTCACACCTGGATTAATCCAGTCTCCCCCACACTCTCCTACACTGTGTTCCAGACCCTAACCCCTGGATTAATCCTACCTATCCCACTATCTCAGACATTGTGTTCCAGTGAGTAACCCCTGGATAGCCCGGGCCTATCCTACACTCTCAGACACTGTGTTCCAGGCACTCACCCCTGGATTAATCCGGCCTCTCCCACACTCTCAGCCTCTTTGTTCCAGACACTAACCCCTGGAATAATCCGGCCAATACACACTCTCAGGCTCTGTGTTCCAGACCCTAATTCCTGGAGTAATCCAGCCTATCCCACACTCTCAGACACTGTGTTCCAGAATGGAACTGCTGGATTGACCGGCGTATCCCACGCTCTCAGACGCTGTATTCCAGACCCTAACCCCTGGATTGACCCGGTCAATACACCCTCTCAGGCACTGTGTTCCAGACCCTAACATCTGGATTAATCCCGCCTATCCCAGACACTGTATTCCAGATCCTAGCCCTTGGATAAATCTGGCCTATCCCACAACCTCAGACACATGTTCCAGACACTAACCCCTGGATTATTCCAACCTACCCCACTCTCACAATTACTATATTCCAGACACAAACTCCTGGATTAATCCGGCCTATCCCATAATCTAAGACTTTGAGTTCTAGACCCTAACCCCTGCACTACTCAGGACAATCCCACACTCTCAGGCGCTGTGTTCCAGACACTAACCCCTGGATTGACCCAGCCACCCCAAACTTTCTGACACGGTGTTCCAGACCCTAACCCATGGATTAATCCGGCCAATACAGCCTCCCGGGACTGTGTTCCAGACCCTAACATCTGGATTAATCCAGCCTATCCCACACTTGCAGACACTGTATTCCAGAGCCTCGCCCTTGGATAAACCTAGCCTATCCCACACTCTCAGACACATGTTCCAGACCCTAACCCCTGGATTATTCCGAACTACCCCACACTCACAAGTACTATATTCCAGACACAAACCACTGGATTAATTCAGCCTATTCCCCAATCTCAGACATTGTGTTCTAGATCCTAATCCCTGCATGAATCCGGCCTATACCACACTCATAGGCACTGTGTTCCCGACCGTAACCCCTGGATTAATCAGGCCTATCCCACATTTTCAGGCACTCTTTTCCAGACCCTAATTCCTGTATTAATCCGGTTTATCCCACTGTCTCAGACTCTGTTTTCCAGACCCTAACCCTTGGATTAAACCGGCCCATCCCACACTCTCAGGCACTGTGTTCCAGACGCTAATCCCTGGATTAATCCGAACTACCCCACACTCACAAGTAATATATTCCAGACACAAACCCCTGGATTAATCCAGCCTATCCCCCAATCTCAGACATTGTGTTCTAGATGCTAACCCCTGCATTAATCCGGCCTATCCCACACTCTCAGGCACTCTGTTCCAGACCCTAATTCCTGAATTAATCCGGTTTATCCCACTGTCTCAGACTCTGTTTTCCAGGCCCTAAACCCTGGATTAATCCAGCCCATACCACACTCTCAGACAATGTGTTCCAGACCCTAATCCCTGGATTAATCCAGCCTCCCGCACAATCTCGGACACTGTGTTACAGACCCGAACCCCTGGATTAATCCGGCCTATCCCATGCTCTCAGACACTGTATTCCAGACCATATCCCCAAGATTAATCCGGCCTCCCCCACACTCTCAGACACTGTGTTCCAGACCCTAGCCCCTGGATTAATCCGGCCTATCCCACCTTCTGAGACACTGTGTTCTAGAACCTAACTCCTGGAGTATTCCGGCCTATCCCACACTCTCAGACACTGTTTTCGAAACACTAACCCCTGGATTAATCCGGCCTATCCCACACCCTCCGGCACTTTATGCCAGACTCTAACCCCTGGATGAATCGAGTCTATCCCACACTCTCAGACACTGTGTTCCAGACCCTAACCCCTGGAATATTCCGGTTTATCCCACTCTCACACAATGTGTTCCGGACCCTAACCACTGGATTAACCTGCTCTCCCCACACTCTCAGACACCAAGTTCCAGACCCTCACACCTGGATTAATCCGGTCTCCCCCACACTCTCCTACACTGTGTTCCAGACCCTAACCCCTGGATTAATCCTACCTATCCCACTATCTCAGACATTGTGTTCCAGTGAGTAACCCCTGGATAGACCGGGCCTATCCTACACTCTCAGACACTGTGTTCCAGGCACTCACCCCTGGATTAATCCGGCCTCTCCCACACTCTCAGCCTCTTTGTTCCAGACCCTAACCCCTGGAATAATCCGGCCAATACACACTCTCAGGCTCTGTGTTCCAGACCCTAATTCCTGGAGTAATCCAGCCTATCCCACACTCTCAGACACTGTGTTCCAGAATGGAACTGCTGGATTGACCGGCGTATCCCACGCTCTCAGACGCTGTATTCCAGACCCTAACCCCTGGATTGACCCGGTCAATACACCCTCTCAGGCACTGTGTTCCAGACCCTAACATCTGGATTAATCCCGCCTATCCCAGACACTGTATTCCAGATCCTAGCCCTTGGATAAATCTGGCCTATCCCACAACCTCAGACACATGTTCCAGACACTAACCCCTGGATTATTCCAACCTACCCCACTCTCACAATTACTATATTCCAGACACAAACTCCTGGATTAATCCGGCCTATCCCATAATCTAAGACTTTGAGTTCTAGACCCTAACCCCTGCACTACTCAGGACAATCCCACACTCTCAGGCGCTGTGTTCCAGACACTAACCCCTGGATTGACCCAGCCACCCCAAACTTTCTGACACGGTGTTCCAGACCCTAACCCATGGATTAATCCGGCCAATACAGCCTCCCGGGACTGTGTTCCAGACCCTAACATCTGGATTAATCCAGCCTATCCCACACTTGCAGACACTGTATTCCAGAGCCTCGCCCTTGGATAAACCTAGCCTATCCCACACTCTCAGACACATGTTCCAGACCCTAACCCCTGGATTATTCCGAACTACCCCACACTCACAAGTACTATATTCCAGACACAAACCCCTGGATTAATTCAGCCTATTCCCCAATCTCAGACATTGTGTTCTAGATCCTAACCCCTGCTTGAATCCGGCCTATACCACACTCATAGGCACTGTGTTCCCGACCGTAACCCCTGGATTAATCAGGCCTATCCCACATTTTCAGGCACTCTTTTCCAGACCCTAATTCCTGTATTAATCCGGTTTATCCCACTGTCTCAGACTCTGTTTTCCAGACCCTAACCCTTGGATTAAACCGGCCCATCCCACACTCTCAGGCACTGTGTTCCAGACGCTAATCCCTGGATTAATCCGGCCTCCAGCACACTCTCGGACACTGTGTTACAGACCCGAACCCCTAGATTGACCGGGCCTATCTCACGCTCTCAGACACTGTATTCCAGACCCTATCCCGTAGATTAATCCTGCCAACCCCATACTCTCAGACACTGTGTTCCAGACCCAATCCCCTGGTTTAATCCGGACTATCCCACACTTTCAGACACTGTGTTATAGAACCTAACCCCTCGAGTAATCCGGCCTCCCCCACACTCTCAGACACTGTGTTCCAGACCCTAGCCCCTGGATTAATCCGGCCTATTCCACACTCTCACACATTGCGTTCCAGATACTAACCCCTGGATTAATCCGGCCTATCCCATCTTCTGAGACACTGCGTTCTAGAACCTAACCCCTGGATTAATCTGGCCTAACCCACACTCTCAGACACTGTCTTCCAAACACTGACCCCTGGATTAATCCGGTGTATCGCAGATTCTCAGGCACTGTGATCGATCCCCAAAACGCAGGATTAATCTGGCCTATTCCACAATCTGAGGCACTGTGATGCAGACCCTAATCCCTAGATTAATCGGGCCTATCCCACACCTTCCGGCACTTTGTGTCAGACCCGAATCCCTTGATGAATCGAGTCTATCCCACACTCTCAGACACTGCGTTCCAGACCCTAATGCCTGTATTAATCCGGCCTATCCCACTCTCTCAGGCACTGTTTTCCAGACCCTAACCCTTGGATTAATCCAGCCTATCCCACTCTCTCAGGCGCTGTGTTCCAGACACTAACCCCTGGATTGACCCAACCACCCCAAACTTTCTGACACTGTGTTCCAGACATTAACCCATGGATTAATCCGGCCAATACAGCCTCCCGGGACTGTGTTCCAGACCCTAACATCTGGATTAATCCAGCCTATCCCACACTCGCAGACACTGTATTCCAGAGCCTCGCCCTTGGATAAACATAGCCTATCCCACACTCTCAGACACATGTTCCAGACACTAACCCCTGGATTATTCCGAACTAACCCACACTCACAAGTACTATATTCCAGACACAAACCCCTGGATTAATCCAGCCTATCCCCCAATCTCAGACATTGTGTTCTAGATGCTAACCCCTGCATTAATCCGGCCTATACCACACTCATATGCACTGTGTTCCCGACCGTAACCCCTGGATTAATCAGGCCAATCCCACTTTTTCAGACACTCTTTTCCAGACCCTAATTCCTGTATTAATCCGGTTTATCCCACAGTCTCAGACTCTGTTTTCCAGACCCTAACCCTTGGATTAAACCGGCCCATCCCACACTCTCAGGCACTGTGTTCCAGACCCTATCCCGTAGATTAATCCAGCCAACCCCATACTCTCAGACACTGTTTTCCAGACCCAATCCCCTGGTTTAATCCGGCCTATCCCACACTTTCAGACACTATGTTATAGAACCTAACCCCTCGAGTAATCTGGCCTCCCCCACACTCTCAGACACTGTGTTCCAGACCCTAGCCCCTGGATTAATCCGGCCTATTCCACACTCTCACACATTGCGTTCCAGATCCTAACCCCTGGATTAATCCGGCCTATCCCATCTTCTGAGACACTGCGTTCTAGAACCTAACCCCTGGATTAATCTGGCCTATCCCACACTCTCAGACACTGTCTTCCAAACACTAACCCCTGGATTAATCCGGTCTATCGCAGATTCTCAGGCACTGTGGTCGATCCCCAAAACGCAGGATTAATCCGGCCTATTCCACAATCTGAGGCACTGTGATGCAGACCCTAATCCCTAGATTAATCGGGCCTATCCCACACCCTCCGGCACTTTGTGTCAGACCCGAATCCCTTGATGAATCGAGTCTATCCCACACTCTCAGACACTGCGTTCCAGACCCTAATGCCTGTATTAATCCGGCCTACCCCACACTCTCAGCCACTGTGTTCCAGACACTAACTCCTGCATTAATCCTGCCTATCTCACACTCTCTAACGCTGTGTACCAGACCTTAACACCTGGATTAATCCGGCCTATCCTACTCCCGCAGACACTGCATTCAAGACCCACACTGCTGGATTAATCCGGCCTATCCTACACTCTCAGACACTGTGTTCCAGACCCGAACCCTGGATTGACCTGGCCTATCCTACACTCTCAGACACTGTGTTCCAGACCCTAACTCCTGCATTAATCCAGCCTATCTCACACTCTCAAACGCTGTATCCCAGACCTTATCTCCTGGATTAATCCGGCCTACCACACACTCTCAGCCACTGTGTTCCAGACAGTAACCATTGGATTGACCCGACCTATCCCACACTCTCAGACAGTGAGTTCCCATCCCTAAATTCTGGGTTATTCCAGCCTCCCCACACTCTCAGGCACTTTGTTCTAAACCCTAACCCCTGGATTAATCCGACCGATACCACACTCTCAGACACTGTGTTCCAGACCCTAACCCCTGGATTATTCTGACCTCCCCACACTCATGCACTTTGTTCCAGACCCTAATGCCTTGATTAATCCGGCCTATCCCACACTCCCAGATACTTTATACCAGTCTCTAACCCCGGGATTGAATCGGCCTTCCCCACACTTTCTAGCACTTTGTACCAGACCCTAACGCCTGGATTAATCCGGTCTATCCTACTCCCGCAGTCACTGTATTCCAGACCGAAACCACTGGATTAATCCGGCCTATCCTACACTCTCAGACACTCTGTTCCAGACCCTAACCCCTGCATTAATCCAGCCTATCCCACACTCTCAAACGCTGTGTACCAGACTTTAACACCTGGATTAATCCGGCCTATCCCTCACGCTAAAACACTGTGTTCCAGACCCTAACCCCTGGTTAGACCCGGTGTCCCTACACTCCCAGGCACTGTATTCCAGACTCTAACCTTTGGATTAATCTGACCTATCCCACTCTCTCAAGCACTGCGTTCCAGACCCTAACTCCTGGAATATTCCGTTTAATCCCACTCTCACACAATGTGTTCCAGACCCGAACCCCTGGATTCACCCAGCCACCCCAAACTCTCTGACACTGTGTTCCAGTCCCTAACCCATGGATTAATCCTGCCAATACACACTCTCTGACACTGTGTTCCAGACCCTAACCCCTGGATTGACCCGGCCAATACACCCTCTCAGGCACTGTGTTCCAGACCCTAACGTCTGGATTAATCCCGCCTATCCCAGACACTGTATTCCAGATCCTAGCCCTTGAATAAATCTGGCCTATCCCACACCCTCAGACACGTGTTCCAGACACTAACCTCTGGATTATTCCAACCTACCCCACTCTCACAATTACTATATTCCAGACACAAACTCCTGGATTAATCCGGCCTAACCCATACTCTAAGACATTGTGTTCTAGACCCTAACCCCTGCATTACTCCGGCCTATCACACACTCTCAGGCACAGTGTCACAGACCCTAATTCCTGTATTAATCCGGCCTATCCCACACTCTCAGGCGCTGTGTTCCAGACCCTAACCCCTTGACTAACCTGACCAATCCAACACTCTCAGACATTTTGTTCCAGAATGTAACCCCTTGAATATTCCGGCCTATCCCACATTCTCAGACACTGTGTTCTAGATCCTAACCCCTGGATTAATCCAGCCTTCCCCACACTCTCAGACACTGTGATCCAGACCCTAACTCCTGGATTAATCCGGCCTATCCCAGTCTCAGGGACTGTGTTGCAGACACTAACCATTGGATTGACCCGGCCTATCCCACACCCTCAGACACTGTTTTCCAGAGCCTAACCCCTGGATTAATCCGGCCTATCCCACAGTCTCAGGGACAGTGTTCCAGACACTAACCAGTGGATTGACCCAGCCTATTCCACACTCCCAGGTACTTTGTTCCAGACTCTTACCCCAGGATTGAATCGGCCTTCCTCACACTTTCCGGTACTTTGTACCAGACCCTAACCCTTGGATTAATCCCGCCTATCCTACTCCCGCAGACAATTTATTCCAGTCCCAAACCGCTGGATTAATTCGGCCTATCCTACACTCTGAGACACTGTGTTCGAGACCCTAACCCATGGATTAACCCGACCTATCCTACACTCTCAGATACTGTGTTCCAGACCCTAACCCATGGATTAATCCGGCCTATCCCACACTCTCAGCCACTGTGTTCTAGACACTAAATCCTGGGTTATTCCGTTCTCCCCACACTCTCAGGCACTTTGTTCCAGACCCTAACCCCTGGATTATTCCAGCCTATCCCACACTCTCAGACACCCTGTGTTCCAGAGCCTAACCCCTGGATTAATCCGGCCTCCCCACACTCTCATGTACTTTGTTCCAGACGCTAACCCCTGCATTA
The DNA here is from genome assembly GCF_047496795.1 of Chiloscyllium punctatum. Classification (NCBI taxonomy): domain Eukaryota; kingdom Metazoa; phylum Chordata; class Chondrichthyes; order Orectolobiformes; family Hemiscylliidae; genus Chiloscyllium; species Chiloscyllium punctatum. The sequence goes on from NC_092742.1 coordinate 114,890,590, forward strand.
AGCCGGACTTTCCCACACTCCCAGATACTTTATTCCAGACTCTAACCCCGGGATTGAATCGGCTTTCCCCACACTTTCCGGCACTTTGTACCAGACCCTAACGCCTGGATTAATCCGGCCTATCCTACTCCCGCAGTCACTGTATTCCAGACCGAAAACGCTGGATTAATCCGTCCTATCCCACACTCTCAAAAGCTGTGTCCCAGACTTTAAAACCTGGATTAATCTGGCCTATCCCTCACGCTAAAACACTGAATTCCAGACCCTAACCTCTGGATTAATCCGGCCTATCCCACACTCTCAGGCGCTGTATTCCAAACTCGAACCTTTGGATTAATCTGACCTATCCCACTCTGTCAAGCACTGCGTTCCAGACCCTAACTCCTGGAATATTCCGGTTCATCCCACGCTCACAGAATGTGTTCCAGACCCTAACCCCTGGATTGACCCGCCCTCCCGCACACTTTCGTACACTGTGTTACAGACCCGAACCCCTGGATTGACCGGGCCTATCCCACGCTCTCAGACACTGTGTTCCAGACCCTATCCCCTAGATTAATCTGGCCTATCCCATACTCTCAGACACTGTGTTCCAGACCTAATCCCCTGGATTAGTTCGGCCTATCCCACACTCTCAGACACTGTGTTCTTGAACCTAACCCCTCGAATAATCCGGCCTCACCCACACTCTCAGACACTGTGTTCCACACCCTAGCCCCTGGATTAATCCAGCCTATCCCTCACTCTCAGACATTGCGTTCCAGACCCTACCCCCTGGATTAATCCAGCCTATCCCTCACTCTCAGACATTGCGTTCCAGACCCTACCCCCTGGATTAATCCGGCCTATCCCACACTCTCACTCACTGTGTTCCCGACTCTAACCCCTGGATTAATCCGGCCTATCCCACACTCTCAGGCACTGTGTTCCAGACCCTAACCTCTGGATTAATCCGGCCTAGCCCACACTCTCAGAAACTATATTCCAGACCAAAACCCCTGGATTAATCCGGCCTACCCCACACTCTCAGGCACTGTGTTCCAGAACGTAACCCCTGGATTAATCCGGCCTATCTCACACTCTCAGTCACTGTTCCAGACGCTTACCCCTGAATTATTCCGGCCTATCCCACACTCTCACTCACTGTGTTACCGACCCTAACCCCTGGATTAATCCGGCCTATCCCACACTGTCAGACACTGTGTTCCAGAAGGTAACCCCTGGATTAATCCGACCTATCCCACTGTCTCAGGCACTGTGTTCCAGACCCTTACTTCTGGATTAATCTGGGCTATACCACTCTCTCAGGCACTGTTCCAGACCCTAACCCTTGGATTAATCCGGCACTCCCACACTCGCAGACACTATAATCCAGAACCTACATCCTGGATTAATCCGGCCTAACCCACACTCTCAGGCACTGTGTTCCTGACCCTAACCACTGGATTAATCCGCTTTATCCCACACTCTCAACCACTGTGTTCCAGATCCTAACCCCTGGATTAATCCGGCCTATCCCACACTCTCAGACACTGTGTTCCAGACCCTGACCACTGGACTAATCCGGTCTTCCCCACACTCTCTGGCGCTGTGTTCCAGACCCAATCCCTGTATTAATCCTGCCTATCCCACACTCTCAGGCACTGTGTTTTAGACCCTAACCACTGGATTAATCCGAACTTTCCCACTCTTTCAGGCACTGTGTTCCAGACCATAACTCATGCATTAATCCAGCCTATCCCACACTCTCAAATGCTGTGTTCCAGTCCTTAACACCTGGATTAATCTGGCTTATACCTCATGCTCAGACATTCTGTTCCAGACCCTAACCCCTGGATTGACCCGGTGACCCCACACCCTCAGGCACTGTATTCCAGAATCTAACCCCTGGATTAATCGGACCTATCCCACATTCTCAAGCACTGCGTTTCAAATCCTAACTCCTGGAATATTCCAGGCTATCCCACACTCACACACTGTGGTCCAGACCCTAACCCCTGAATTGAATCTGCCTTCCATACACTCTTGGGCACTTTGTTCCAGTCTCTAACCCCCGGATTATTCTGGACTATCCCACGTTATCAGGCACTGTGTTCCAGACCATAACCCATGGATTAATCCGGCCTACCTCACACTATCAGACACTGTACTCCAAACCCAAAACCCTGGATAAATCTGGCCTCCCCCATACTTTCAGATATTGTATACCAGAGCCTAACCCCTGGATTAATCTGGCCAACCCCTCTCTCTCAGGCACTGTGTTTCAGACTCTAACCCCTGGATTATTCCGGCCTATCCCATACTGTGTTCCAGACCCTAAACTCTGGATTAATCTGGCCTATCCCACACTCTCAGACACTGTGTTCCAGACCCTAACCCTTGGATTAATCCGGCCTATCCCACTCTCTCAGGCACTGTGTTCCAGACCCTAACCCCTGGATTAATCCAACCTATCCCACTCTCTCAGGCACTGTCTTCTCGACCCTAACCATTAGATTAATCCGGCACTCCCACACTCACAGACACCGCATTCCAGAACCTATGTCCTGGATTAATCCGGCCTTTCCCACACTCGCAGACACTTCATTCCAGAACCTACAACCTGGATTAATCCGGCCTATACCACACTCTCAGACACTGTATTCCAGACCTTAACCCCTGGATAGACAAGGCCTATCCCACACTCTCAGACATTGTATTACACACACTAACCCCTGGATTAATCCAGCCTATCCTACACTTTTATCACTGTGTTCCAGACCCTAACTTCTGCAATAATCCAGCCTATCCCTCACGCTCAGACATTATGTTCCAGACCCGAACCCCTGGATTGACCCGGCCACCCCAAACTCGCTGACACTGTGTTCCAATCCCTAACCCATGGATTAATCCGGCCAATACACACTCCCAGGCTCTGTGTTCCAGATCCTAATTCCTGGAGTAATTTGTCTTATCCCACACTCTGTGACACTGGATTGACCCGGCCACCCCAAACTCTCTGACACTGTGTTCCAGTCGAACCATGGATTAAACCAGCCAATACACACTCTCAGACATTGTGTTCCAGACCATAACCCCTGGATTAATCTGGCCTTCTCCACACTCTCAGACACTGCGTTCCAGACACTAACCCCGGGATTAATCCGACCTATCACACACTCTCAGACACTGTGTTCCAGACACTAACCCCTGGAATGACCCGGCCTCCATCACACTCTCAGACACTGTGTTTCAGACCCTAACCCCTGGATTAATCCGGCCTCGCCCCGACTCTCAGGCACCGTGTTCGAGACCCTAACCCCAGGATTATTCCAGCCTATTCTACTCCCGCAGACACTATATTCTAGACCCAAACCCATGGATTACATGCGGCCTATCCCACACTCTCAGACACTGTGTTCCAGACCTTAACACCTGCATTAATCCAGCATATCCCACACTCTCAAGTGTTGTGTTCTAGATCTTAACACCTGGATTAATCCGGCCTGTCCCTCCCGCTCAGACATCGTGTTCCAGACCCTAAACCCTGGATTATTCCAGCCTATCCCACACTATCGGGCACTGTGTTCCAGACCCTAACACCTGGATTAATCTGGCCTTCTCCACACTCTCAGACACTGCGTTCCAGACACTAACCCCGGGATTAATCCGACCTATCACACACTCTCAGACACTGTGTTCCAAACACTAACCCCTGGATTAATCCAGCCTACCCCACACTCTCAACCACTGTGTTCCAGACACTAACCATTGGATTGACCCGGCCTATTCCACACTCTCAGACACTGAGTTCCAGATCCTAAATCCTGGATTATTCCGACCTCCCTCACACTCTAAGACACTGTGTTCCAGACCCTAACTCCTGGATTAATCCGGTCTATCCCATAAACTCAGACAATGTATTACAAACCTTAACCACTGGATTGACCCGGCCACCCCAAATTCTCTGACACTGTGTTCCAGTCCCTAACCCCTGGATTAATCTGGCCTATCCCACACTCTCAGACACTGTGTTCCAGACCCTAATGTCTGGATTAATCCGGCCTATCCCACACTCCCTCACACTTTGTTCCAGACTCTAACCCTGGGAATGAATCAACCTTCCCCACACTTTCCGGCACTTTGTACTAGACCCTAACCTCTGGATTGCCCCGGCCTCCCCACACTATCAGACACTGTGTTCCAGACGCTAACCCCTGGATTAATCCAACCTATCCCACTCTCTCAAGCACTGCATTCCAGACCCTACATCCTGGATTAATCCGGCCTATCCCACACTCTCAGGCACTGTATTCCAGACACTTACATCGAGATTAATCAGACCTATCCCACAATCTCACACACTGTGTTCCAGAACCTAACCCTGGGATTAATCCGATCTATCCCATAAATCCAGACATTGTAATCCAGACCATAACACCTGGATTGACCCGGCCACCAGGTCATCTGTTGGGTCATCTGCTCTTGCCTCTGTGAGTTAATTGTAACAGTGATGTCAGTCTGCTCTTTCCTGGGTGTGTTATATTGACAGAGTGGGGTCAGTCTGCTCTTCCCTGGGTGTCTTACATTGACAGAGTGGGGTCAGTCTGATCTTCCCTGGGTGTGTTACATTGACAGAGTGGGGTCAGTCTGCTCTTCCCTGGGTGTGTTACATTGACAGAGTGGGGACCGTCTGCTCTTCCCTGGATGTGTTACACTGACAGAGTGGGGTCAGTCTGCTCTTCCCTGGGTGTGTTACATTGACAGTGTGGGGTCCGTCTGCTCTTCCCTGGGTGTATGACACTGACAGAGTGGGGTCAGTCTGCTCTTCCCTGGGTGTGTTACACTGACAGAGTGGAGTCAGTCTGCTCTTGACTGTGTATGTTTGTTTGACAGAGCGGGGTCAGTCTGCGCTTGCCTGTGTGAGTTAGTTTGACAGAGTGAGGTCAGTCTGGTCTTGCCTGGGTGTGTTACATTGACAAAGTTGGGTCAGTCAGCTCTTCCCAGGGTGTGTTTCATTAACAGAGTGGGGTCAGTCTGCTCTTCCCTGTGTGAGTAACATTCACAGAGTGGGGTCACTCTGCTCTTCCCTGTGTGTGTTACATTGACAGAGTGGGGTCAGTCTGCTCTTCCCTGGGGGTGTTACATTGACAGAGTGGGGTAAGTCTGCTCCTCCCTGGGTGTGTTACATTTACAGAGTGGGGTCAATCTGCTTGTCATTGCGTGTGTTACATTGATAGAGTGGGGTCAGTCTGCTCTTCCTTAGGTGTGTTACATTTACAGAGTGGGGTCAGTCTGCTCTTCCCTGGGTGTGTTACACTGACAGAGTGGGGTCAGTCTGCTCTTCCCTGGGTGTGTTACATTGACAGAGTGGGGTCAGTCTGCTCTTCGCTGGGTGTGTTACATTGACAGAGTGGGGTCAGTCTGCTCTTCCCTGGGGGTGTTACATTGACAGAGTGGGGTAAGTCTGCTCCTCCCTGGGTGTGTTACATTGACAGAGTGGGGTAAGTCTGCTCTTCCCTGTGTGTGTTACATTGACAGAGTGGGGTCAATCTGCTTGTCCTTGCGTGTGTTACATTGACTGAGTGGGGTCAGTCTGCTCTTCGCTGGGTGTGTTACATTGACTAGTGGGGTCAGACTGCTCTTTCCTAGGTGGGTTACATTGACAGCGTGGGGTCTCTCTGCTCTTCCCTGAGTTTGTTACATTGACAAGTTGTGTCAGTCTGCGCTTCCCTGTGTGAGTTACATTGACAGAGTGTGGTCAGTCTGCTCTTCCCTGGGTGGGTTACATTGACAGAGTGTGGTCATTCTGCTCTTCTCAGGGTGTGTTACACTGACATAGTGGGGTCAGTCAGCTTTGGAATGGGTGTGTTACATTGACACAGCGGGTTCAGTCTGCTCTTGCACGGGTGTGTTACATTGACAGAGTGTGGTAAGTCGCTGTTCCCTGGGTGTGTGACATTGACAGTGTGGGGTCTGTCTGCTCTTGCCTGGGTGTGATACATTGACAGAGTGGGATCAGTCTGCTCTTCCCTGGGTGTGTTACATTGACAGAGTGCGGTCAGTCTGATCTTCCCTGCGTGTGTCACATTGACAGAGTGAGGTCAGTCTGCTCTTCCCTGGGTGGGTAACATTGACAGAGTGGGGTCAGTCTGCTCTTCCCTGGGTGTGTTACATTGACAGAGTGGGGTCAGTCTGCTTTTCCCTCGGTGTGTCACATTGACAGTGTGGTATCAGTCTGCTCTTCACTGGGTGTGTTACATTGACAGAGTGGGTTAAATTGACAGAGTGGGGTCAGTCTGCTCTTCCCTGGGTGTGTCACATTGACAGTGTTGGGACAGTCTGTTCTTCCCTGGGTGTGTTACATTGACAGAGTGGGTTCAGTCTGCTCTTCCCTGAGTGGGTTACGTTGACGGAGCGGGGTGTGTCTGCTTTTTCCTGCTTGTGTTACATTGACAGAGTGGGGTCAGTCTGCTCTTCGCTCGGTGTGTTTTATTAACAGAGTGGGGTCAATCTGCTTGTCATTGCGTGTGTTACATTGATAGAGTGGGGTCAGTGGGCTCTTCCTTGGGTGTGTTACATTTACAGAGTGGGGTCAGTCTGCTCTTCCCTGGGTGTGTTACACTGACAGAGTGGGGTCAGTCTGCTCTTCCCTGGGTGTGTTACATTGACAGAGTGGGGTCAATCTGCTTGTCCTTGCGTGTGTTACATTGATAGAGTGGGGTCAGTCTGCACTTCCCTGGGTGTGTTACACTGACAGAGTGGGGTCTGTCTGCTCATCCCTGGGTGGGTTACATTGACAGAGTGGGGTCAGGCTGCATCTCCCTTGGTTACTCACATTGACAGTGTGGGGTCAGTCTGCTCTTCCCTGGGTGTGTTACATTGACACAGTGGCTTCAGTCTGCTCTTCCCTGAGTGGGTTACGTTGACAGAGTGGGGTCAGTCTGCTCTTCCCTGGGTGTGTTACATTGACAGAGTGGGGTCAGTCTGCTCTACGCTCGGTGTGTTTTATTGACAGAGTGGGGTAAGTCTGCTCTTCCCTGGGTGTGTTACATTGACAGTGTGGGGTCATTCTGCTCTTCCCTGTGTGTGTTACATTGACAGAGTGAGGTCAATCTGCTTGTCTTTGCGTGTGTTACATTGACAGAGTGGGGTAGGTCTGCTCTTCCCTGTGTGTGTTACATTGAGTGAGTGGGTTCAGTCTGCTCTTCGCTGGGTGTGTTACATTGACTAGTGGGGTCAGACTGCTCTTTCCTAGGTGGGTTACATTGACAGCGTGGGGTCAGACTGCTCTTTCCTGGGTGGGTTACATTGACAGTGTGTGGTCTGTCTGCTCTTGCCTGGGTGTGTTACATTGACAGATTGGGATCAGTCTGCTCTTCCCTGGATGTGTTACATTGACAGAGTGGGGTAAGTCTGCTATTCCCTGCGTGTGTTACATTGACAGAGTCGGGTATGTCTGCTCTTCCCTGTGTGTGTTACATTGACAGAGTGGGGTCAATCTGATTGTCCTTCCGTGGGTTACATTGACAGAGTGGGGTCAGTCTGCTCTTCGCTGGGTGTGTTACATTGACAGAGTGGGGTCAGTCTGCTCTTCCGTGGGTGTGTTACATTGACAGAGTGAGGTCAGTCTGCTCTTGCCTGGGTGTGTTACATTCCCAGAGTGGGATCAGTCTGCCCTTCCCTGGGTGTGTTACATTGACAGAGTGGGGTAAGTCTGCTCCTCCCTGGGTGTGTTACATTGACAGAGTGGGGTAAGTCTGCTCTTCCCTGTGTGTGTTACATTGAGTGAGTGGGGTCAGTCTGCTCTTCGCTGGGTGTGTTACATTGACTAGTGGGGTCAGACTGCTCTTTCCTAGGTGGGTTACATTGACAGCGTGGGGTCTCTCTGCTCTTCCCTGAGTGTGTGACATTGACAAGTTGTGTCAGTCTGCGCTTCCCTGTGTGAGTTACATTGACAGAGTGTGGTCAGTCTGCTCTTCCCTGGGTGGGTTACATTGACAGAGTGTGGTCATTCTGCTCTTCTCAGGGTGTGTTACACTGACATAGTGGGGTCAGTCAGCTTTGGAATGGGTGTGTTACATTGACACAGCGGGTTCAGTCTGCTCTTGCACGGGTGTGTTACATTGACAGAGTGGGGTAAGTCGCTGTTCCCTGGGTGTGTGACATTGACAGTGTGGGGTCTGTCTGCTCTTGCCTGGGTGTGTTACATTGACAGAGTGGGATCAGTCTGCTCTTCCCTGGGTGTGTTACATTGACAGAGTGCGCTCAGTCTGATCTTCCCTGCGTGTGTTACATTGACAGAGTGGGGTCAGTCTGCTGTTCCCTCGGTGTGTCACATTGACAGAGTGAGGTCAGTCTGCTCTTCCCTGGGTGGGTAACATTGACAGAGTGGGGTCAGTCTGCTCTTCACTGGGTGTGTTACATTGACAGAGTGGGGTCAGTCTGCTTTTCCCTCGGTGTGTCACATTGACAGTGTGGTATCAGTCTGCTCTTCACTGGGTGTGTTACATTGACAGAGTGGGTTAAATTGACAGAGTGGGGTCAGTCTGCTCTTCCCTGGGTGTGTCACATTGACAGTGTTGGGACAGTCTGTTCTCCCCTGGGTGTGTTACATTGACAGAGTGGGTTCAGTCTGCTCTTCCCTGAGTGGGTTACGTTGACGGAGCGGGGTGTGTCTGCTTTTTCCTGCTTGTGTTACATTGACAGAGTGGGGTCAGTCTGCTCTTCGCTCGGTGTGTTTTATTAACAGAGTGGGGTCAATCTGCTTGTCATTGCGTGTGTTACATTGATAGAGTGGGGTCAGTGGGCTCTTCCTTGGGTGTGTTACATTTACAGAGTGGGGTCAGTCTGCTCTTCCCTGGGTGTGTTACACTGACAGAGTGGGGTCAGTCTGCTCTTCCCTGGGTGTGTTACATTGACAGAGTGGGGTCAATCTGCTTGTCCTTGCGTGTGTTACATTGATAGAGTGGGGTCAGTCTGCACTTCCCTGGGTGTGTTACACTGACAGAGTGGGGTCTGTCTGCTCATCCCTGGGTGGGTTACATTGACAGAGTGGGGTCAGGCTGCGTCTCCCTCGGTTACTCACATTGACAGTGTGGGGTCAGTCTGCTCTTCCCTGGGTGTGTTACATTGACACAGTGGGATCAGTCTGCTCTTCCCTGAGTGGGTTACGTTGACAGAGTGGGGTCAGTCTGCTCTTCCCTGGGTGTGTTACATTGACAGAGTGGGGTCAGTCTGCTCTTCGCTCGGTGTGTTTTATTGACAGAGTGGGGTTAGTCTGCTTTTCCCTGGGTGTGTTACATTGACAGAGTCGGGTATGTCTGCTCTTCCTGTGTGTGTTACATTGACAGAGTGGGGTCAATCTGATTGTCCTTGCGTGTGTTACATTGACAGAGTGGGGTCAGTCTGCTCTTCGCTGGGTGTGTTACATTGACAGAGTGGGGTCAGTCTGCTCTTCCCTGGGGGTGTTACATTGACAGAGTGGGGTCTGTCTGCTCTTCCGTGGGTGTGTTACATTGACAGAGTGAGGTCAGTCTGCTCTTGCCTGGGTGTGTTACATTCACAGAGTGGGATCAGTCTGCCCTTCCCTGGGTGTGTTACATTGACAGAGTGGGGTAAGTCTGCTCCTCCCTGGGTGTGTTACATTGACAGAGTGGGGTAAGTCTGCTCTTCCCTGTGTGTGTTACATTGACAGAGTGGGGTCAATCTGCTTGTCCTTGCGTGTGTTACATTGACTGAGTGGGGTCAGTCTGCTCTTCGCTGGGTGTGTTACATTGACTAGTGGGGTCAGACTGCTCTTTCCTAGGTGGGTTACATTGAAAGCGTGGGGTCTCTCTGCTCTTCCCTGAGTGTGTTACATTGACAAGTTGTGTCAGGCTGCGCTTCCCTGTGTGAGTTACATTGACAGAGTGTGGTCAGTCTGCTCTTCCCTGGGTGGGTTACATTGACAGAGTGTGGTCAGTCTGCTCTTCTCAGGGTGTGTTACACTGACATAATGGGGTCAGTCAGCTTTGGAATGGGTGTGTTACATTGACACAGCGGGTTCAGTCTGCTCTTGCATGGGTGTGTTACATTGACAGAGTGGGGTAAGTCGCTTTCCCTGGGTGTGTGACATTGACAGTGTGGGGTCTGTCTGCTCTTGCCTGGGTGTGTTACATTGACAGAGTGGGATCAGTCTGCTCTTCCCTGGGTGTGTTACATTGACAGAGTGCGGTCAGTCTGATCTTCCCTGCGTGTGTTACATTGACAGAGTGGGGTCAGTCTGCTGTTCCCTCGGTGTGTCACATTGACAGAGTGAGGTCAGTCTGCTCTTCCCTGGGTGGGTTACATTGACAGAGTGGGGTCAGTCTGCTCTTCACTGGGTGTGTTACATTGACAGAGTGGGGTCAGTCTGCTTTTCCCTCGGTGTGTCACATTGACAGTGTGGTATCAGTCTGCTCTTCACTGGGTGTGTTACATTGACTGAGTGGGTTACATTGACAGAGTGGGGTCAGTCTGCTCTTCCCTGGGTGTGTCACATTGACAGTATTGGGAAAGTCTGCTCTTCCCTGGGTGTGTTACATTGACAGAGTGGGTTCAGTCTGCTCTTCCCAGAGTGGGTTACGTTGACGGAGCGGGGTGTGTCTGCTTTTTCCTGGGTGTGTTACAGTGACAGAATGGGATTAGTCTGCTCTTCCTGGGTGTGTTGCATTGACAGAGTGCGGTCAGTCTTATCTTCCCTGGTTGTGTTACATTGACAGTGTGGGGTCAGTCTGCTCTTCCCTGGGTGTGTTAAATTGACAGAGTGAGGTCAGTCTGCTCTTCCCTGGGTGGGTTACATTGACAGAGTGGGGTCAGTCTGCTTTTCCCTCGGTGTGTCACATTGACAGTGTGGGGTCAGTCTGCTCTTCCCTGGGTGTGTTACATTGACAGAGTGAGTTATTTTGACTGAGTGGGGTCAGTCTACACTTCCCTTGGTGTGTTACATTGACAGAGTGGGGTCAGTCAGCTCTTGCATGGGTGTGTTACATTGGCACAGCGGGTTCAGTCTGCTCATGCATGGGTGTGTTACATTGACAGAATGGGGTCAGTCTGCTCTTCCCTGGGAGTGTTACATTGACAGAGTGGGGTAAGTCTGCTCTTCCCTGTGTTTTACATTGACAGAGTGGGGTCAGTCTGCTCTTCCCTGGGTGAGTTACATTGACAGAATGGGGTCAGTCTGCTCTTCCCTGGGTGTGTTACATTGACAGAGTGGGGTAAGTCTGCTCTTCCCTGGGTGTGTCACATTGACAGTGTGGGGTCAGTCTGCTCTTCCCTGTGTTTTACATTGACAGAGTGGGGTCAGTCTGCTCTTCCCTGGGTGTGTCACATTGACAGAGTGGGGTCAGTCTGCTCTTCCCTGTGTGTTACATTGACTAAGCGGGTTCAGTCTGCTCTTGCATGGGTGTGTTACATTGACAGAATGGGGTCAGTCTGCTCTTCCCTGGGTGTGTTACTTTGACAGAGTGGGGTCAGTCTGCTCATGCATGGGTGTGTTACATTGACACAGCGGGTTCAGTCTGCTCATGCATGGGTGTGTTACATTGACACAGCGGGTTCAGTCTGCTCATGCATCGGTGTGTTACAGTGAAAGAGTGGGTTTCAGTCTCCTCTTGCCTGTGTGATTTATTTTGACAGAGTTGTCAGTCTGTTCTTCCCAGGGCGTGTTACACTGACAGAGTGGGGTCAGTCTGTTCTTGCCTGGGTGTGTTACATTGACAGATTGGGATCAGTCTGCTCTTCCCTGGGTGTGTTACATTGACAGAGTGGGGTAAGTCTGCTATTCCCTGCGTGTGTTACATTGACAGAGTCGGGTATGTCTGCTCTCCCCTGTGTGTGTTACATTGACAGAGTGGGGTCAATCTGATTGTCCTTGCGTGTTTAACATTTACAGAGTGGGGTCAGTCTGCTCTTCGCTGGGTGTGTTACATTGACAGAGTGGGGTCAGTCTGCTCTTCCCTGGGGGTGTTACATTGACAGAGTGGGGTCTGTCTGCTCTTCCGTGGGTGTGTTACATTGACAGAGTGAGGTCAGTCTGCTCTTGCCTGGGTGTGTTACATTCACAGAGTGGGTTCAGTCTGCCCTTCCCTGGGTGTGTTACATTGACAGAGTGGGGTAAGTCTGCTCCTCCCTGGGTGTGTTACATTGACAGAGTGGGGTGAGTCTGCTCTTCCCTGTGTGTGTTACATTGACAGAATGGGGTCAATCTGCTTGTCCTTGCGTGTGTTACATTGACTGAGTGGGGTCAGTCTGCTCTTCGCTGGGTGTGTTACATTGACTAGTGGGGTCAGACTGCTCTTTCCTAGGTGGGTTACATTGAAAGCGTGGGGTCTCTCTGCTCTTCCCTGAGTGTGTTACATTGACAAGTTGTGTCAGGCTGCGCTTCCCTGTGTGAGTTACTTTGACAGAGTGTGGTCAGTCTGCTCTTCCCTGGGTGGGTTACATTGACAGAGTGTGGTCAGTCTGCTCTTCTCAGGGTGTGTTACACTGACATAATGGGGTCAGTCAGCTTTGGAATGGGTGTGTTACATTGACACAGTGGGTTCAGTCTGTTCTTGCATGGGTGTGTTACATTGACAGAGTGGGGTAAGTCGCTGTTCCCTGGGTGTGTGACATTGACAGTGTGGGGTCTGTCTGCTCTTGCCTGGGTGTGTTACATTGACAGAGTGGGATCAGTCTGCTCTTCCCTGGGTGTGTTACATTGACAGAGTGCGGTCAGTCTGATCTTCCCTGCGTGTGTTACATTGACAGAGTGGGGTCAGTCTGCTGTTCCCTCGGTGTGTCACATTGACAGAGTGAGGTCAGTCTGCTCTTCCCTGGGTGGGTTACATTGACAGAGTGGGGTCAGTCTGCTCTTCACTGGGTGTGTTACATTGACAGAGTGGGGTCAGTCTGCTTTTCCCTCGGTGTGTCACATTGACAGTGTGGTATCAGTCTGCTCTTCACTGGGTGTGTTACATTGACAGAGTGGGTTACATTGACAGAGTGGGGTCAGTCTGCTCTTCCCTGGGAGTGTCACATTGACAGTATTGGGACAGTCTGCTCTTCCCTGGGTGTGTTACATTGACAGAGTGGGTTCAGTCTGCTCTTCCCTGAGTGGGTTACGTTGACGGAGCGGGGTGTGTCTGCTTTTTCCTGGGTGTGTTACAGTGACAGAATGGGATTAGTCTGCTCTTCCGGGGTGTGTTACATTGACAGAGTGCGGTCAGTCTTATCTTCCCTGGTTGTGTTAAATTGACAGTGTGGGGTCAGTCTGCTCTTCCCTGGGTGTGTTAAATTGACAGAGTGAGGTCAGTCTGCTCTTCCCTGGGTGGGTTACATTGACAGAGTGGGGTCAGTCTGCTTTTCCCTCGGTGTGTCACATTGACTGAGTGGGGTCAGTCTACACTTCCCTTGGTGTGTTACATTGACAGAGTGGGGTCAGTCAGCTCTTGCATGGGTGTGTTACATTGGCACAGCGGGTTCAGTCTGCTCATGCATGGGTGTGTTACATTGACAGAATGGGGTCAGTCTGCTCTTCCCTGGGAGTGTTACATTGACAGAGTGGGGTAAGTCTGCTCTTCCCTGTGTTTTACATTGACAGAGTGGGGTCTGTCTGCTCTTCCCTGGGTGAGTTACATTGACAGAATGGGGTCAGTCTGCTCTTCCCTGGGTGTGTTACATTGACAGAGTGGGGTAAGTCTGCTCTTCCCTGGGTGTGTCACATTGACAGAGTGGGGTCAGTCTGCTCTTCCCTGTGTTTTACATTGACAGAGTGGGGTCAGTCTGCTCTTCCCTGGGTGTGTCACATTGACAGAGTGGGGTCAGTCTGCTCTTCCCTGTGTGTTACATTGACTAAGCGGGTTCAGTCTGCTCATGCATGGGTGTGTTAATTTTCAGAGTGTGGTCAGTCTGCTCTTGCATGGATGTGTTACGTTGAATAAGCGGGTTCAGTCTGCTCTTGCATGGGCGTGTTACATTGACAGAATGGGGTCAGTCTGCTCTTCCCTGGGTGAGTTATTTTGACAGAGTGGGGTCAGTCTGCTCTTCCCTGGGTGTGTTACTTTGACAGAGTGGGGTCAGTCTGCTCATGCATGGGTGTGTTACATTGACACAGCGGGTTCAGTCTGCTCATGCATGGGTGTGTTACATAGACACAGCGGGTTCAGTCTGCTCATGCATGGGTGTGTTACAGTGAAAGAGTGGGTTTCAGTCTCCCCTTGCCTGTGTGATTTATTTTGACAGAGTTGTCAGTCTGTTCTTCCCAGGGCGTGTTACACTGACAGAGTGGGGTCAGTCTGTTCTTGCATGGGTGTGTTACATTGACACAGCGGGTTCAGTCTGCTCATGCATGGTTGTTTTGCATTGACAGAGTTGGGTAGGTCTGCTCTTCCCTGGGTGTGTAACATTGACAGACTGGGGTCAGTCTGCTCTTCGCTTCGTGTGTTACATTGACACAGTGGGGTCACTCTGCTCGTCCCTGGGTGTGTGACATTGACAGAGTGGGGTCTGTCTGCCCTTCCTGGGTGTGTTACATTGACAGAGTGCGGTCAGTCTGCTCTTCGCTGGGTCTGTTACATTGACAGAGTGGGGTCAGACTGCTCTTTCCTGGGTGGGTTACATTGACAGCGTGGGGTCTCTCTGCTCTTCCCTGAGTGTGTTACATTGACAAGTGGTGTCAGTCTGCTCTTCCCTGTGTGAGTTACATTGACAGAGTGTGGTCAGTCTGCTCTTCCCTGTGTTGGTTACATTGACAGAGTGTGGTCAGTCTGCTCTTCCCAGGGTGTGTTACACTGACATAGTGGGGTCAGTCAGCTTTGGAATGGGTGTGTTACATTGACACAGCGGGTTCAGTTTGCTCATGCATGGGTGTGTTACGTTGACAGCGTGGGGTCAGTCTGCTCTTGCATGGGTGTGTTACATTGACAGACTGGGATCAGTCTGCTCTTCCCTGGGTGTGTTACATTGACAGAGTGCGGTCAGTCTGATATTCCCTGGGTGTGTTACATTGACAGAGTGGGGTCAGTCTGCTGTTCCCTCGGTGTGTCACATTGACAGAGTGGTATCAGTCTGCTCTTCACTGGGTGATTACATTGACAGAGTGGGTTACCTTGACAGAGTGGGGTCAGTCTGCTCTTCCTTGGGTGTGTCACATTGACAGAGTTGGGACAGTCTGCTCTTCCCTGGGTGTGTTACATTGACAGAGTGGGTTCAGTCAGCTCTTGCATGGGTGTGTTACATTGACAGAGTGTGGTCAGTCTGCTCTTCCCAGGGTGTGTCACATTGACAGTGTTGGGACAGTCTGCCCTTTCCTGGGTGTGTTACATTGACAGAGTGGGGTCAGTCTGCTCTTCCCTGGGTGTGTCACATTGACAGTGTTGGGACAGTCTGCTCTTCCCTGGGTGGGTTACATTGACAGAGTGGGGTCAGTCAGCTCTTGCATGGGTGTGTTACATTGACAGAGTGGGGTCAGTCTGCTCTTCCCTCGGTGTGTCACATTGACAGTGTTGGGACAGTCTGCCCTTCCCTGGGTGTGTCACATTGACAGTGTTGGAACAGTCTGCTCTTCCCGGAGTGGGTTACGTTGACAAAGTGGTGTCTGTCTGCTCGTGCCTGAGTGTGTTACATTGACAGAGTGGGATCAGTCTGCTCTTCCCTGGGTGTGTTACATTGACAGAGTGGGATCAGTCTGCTCTTCCCCGGGTGTGTTACATTGTCAGCGTGGGATCTGTCTGCTCTTCCCTGGGTGTGTTACGTTGACAGAGTGGGGTCAGTCTGCTCTTCCCTGGGTGTGTTACATTGACAGAGTGGGATCAGTCAGCTCTTCCCCGGGTGTGTTACATAGTCAGCGTGGGATCTGTCTGCTCTTCCGTGGGTGTGTTACATTGACAGAGTGGGGTCACTCTGCTCTTCTCTGGGTTTGTTACATTGACAGAGTGGGGTAAGTCTGCTCTTCCCTGGGTGTGTTACATTGACAGAGTGGTGTTAGTCTGCTCTTCCCTGTGTTTTACATTAACAGAGTGGGGTCAGTCTGCTCTTGCACGGATGTGTTACATTGACAGAATGGGGTCAGTCTGCTCTTCCCTGGGTGTGTTACATTGACAGACTGGTATCAGTATCCTCTTGCCTGGGTGAGTTATTTTGACAGAGTGGGGTCAGTCTGCTCTTCCCTTGGTGTGTTACTTTGATAGAGTTGGGTCAGTCTGCTCTTCCCTGGGTGTGTCACATTGACAGTGTTGGGACAGTCTGCTCTTCCCTAGGTGTGTTACATTGACAGAGTGGGGTCGGTCAGCTCTTGCATGGGTGTGTTACATTGACAGAGTGGGGTCAGTCTGCTCTTCCCTCGGTGTGTCACATTGACAGTGTTGGGACAGTCTGCCCTTCCCTGGGTGTGTTACATTGACAGAGTGGGTTCAGTCTGCTCTTCCCGGAGTGGGTTACGTTGACAGAGTGGTGTCTGTCTGCTCGTGCCTGAGTGTGTTACATTGACAGAGTGGGATCAGTCTGCTCTTCCCTGGGTGTGTTACATTGACAGAGTGCAGTCAGTCTGATCTTCCCTGGGTGTGTTACATTGACAGAGTGGGGTCAGTCAGCTCTTCCCTCGGTGCGTCACATTGACAGTGTGGGGTCAGTCTGCTCTTGCATGGGTGTGTTACATTGACAGAGTGAGGTCAGTCTTCTCTTCCCTGGGTGGGTTACATTGACAGAGTGTGGTAAGTCTGCTTTTCCCTCGGTGTGTCACATTGACAGTGCGGGGTCAGTCTGCACTTCCCTGGGTGTGTTACATTGACAGAGTGGGTTCAGTCTGCTCTTCCTTGAGTGGGTTATGTTGACAGAGTGGGGTCAGTCTGCTCTTCCGTGGGTGTGTTACATTGACAGAGTGGGGTCAGTCTGCTCTTCGCTGTGTGTGATACATTGACAGAGTGGGGTAAGTCCGCACTTCCCTTGGTGTGTTACATTGACTCAGCGGGTTCAGTCTGCTCATGCATGGGTGTGTTACATTATCAGAGTGTGGTCAGTCTGCTCTTGCATGGGTGTGTTACATTGACAGAGTGGGATCAGTCAGCTCTTCCCTGGGTGTGTTACATTGACAGAGTGGGATCAGTCAGCTCTTCCCCGGGTGTGTTACATTGTCAGCGTGGGATCTGTCTGCTCTTCCGTGGGTGTGTTACATTGACAGAGTGGGGTCACTCTGCTCTTCCCTGGGTGTGTTACATTGACAGAGTGGGATCAGTCAGCTCTTCCCCGGGTGTGTTACATTGTCAGCGTGGGATCTGTCTGCTCTTCCCTGGGTGTGTTACATTGACAGAGTGGGGTCAGTCTGCTCTTCCCTGGGTGTGTTACATTGACAGATTGGGATCAGTCAGCTCATCCCCGGGTGTGTTAATTTGTCAGCGTGGGATCTGTCTGCTCTTCCGTGGGTTTGTTACATTGACAGAGTGGGGTCACTCTGCTCTTCTCTGGGTTTGTTACATTGACAGAGTGGGGTAAGTCTGCTCTTCCCTGGGTGTGTTACATTGACAGAGTGGTGTTAGTCTGCTCTTCCCTGTGTTTTACATTAACAGAGTGGGATCAGTCTGCTCTTGCACGGATGTGTTACATTGACAGAATGGGGTCAGTCTGCTCTTCCCTGGGTGTGTTACATTGACAGACTGGTATCAGTATCCTCTTGCCTGGGTGAGTTATTTTGACAGAGTGGGGTCAGTCTGCTCTTCCCTTGGTGTGTTACTTTGATAGAGTGGGGTCAGTCAGCTCTTGCATGGGTGTGTTACATTGACACAGCGGGTTCAGTCTGCTCATGCACGGGTGTTTTACATTGACAGAGTGGGATCAGTCTCCTCTTGCCTGTGTGATTTATTTTGACAGAGTTGTCAGTCTGCTCTTCCCAGGGCGTGTTACACTGACAGAGTGGGGTCAGTCTGCTATTCCCTGGGTGTGTTACATTGACAGACTGGGGTCAGTCTGCTCTTCCCTTGGTGTGTTACATTGACAGAGTGGGGTCAGTCTGTTCTTCCCTGGGTGTGTTACATTGACAGAGTGGGGTCAGTCTGCTCTTCCCTGGGTGTGTTACAATGACAGAGTGGGGTAAGTCTGCTCTTCCCTGGGTGTGTTACGTTGACAGAGTGGGGTCAGTCTGCTCTTCCCTGTGTTTTACATTGACAGAGTGGGGTCAGTCTGCTCTCCAATGTGTGTGTTACATTGACTCAGCCGCTTCAGTCTGCTCATGCATGGGTGTGTTACATTGACAGAATGGGTTCAGTCTGCTCTTCCGTGGGTGTGTTACATTTACAGACTGGTGTCAGTCTCCTCTTGCCTGGGTGAGTTATTTTGACAGAGTGGGGTCCATCTGCTCTTCCCTGGGTGCGTTACATTGACAGAGTGCGGTCAGTCTGCTCTTGCCTGGGTGTGCTACATTGACAGAGTGGGGTCAGTCTGCTCTTCCCTGGGTGTCTCTATTTGTCAGAGTGGGGTCAGTCTGCTCTTCCCGGGGTGTTTTACATTGACAGAGTGGGGTCAGTCTGCTCTTCCCTGGGTGTGTGACATGGACAGAGTGGGGTCAGTCTGCTCTTCTCTGGGTGTGTAACATTGATAGAGTGGGGTCAGTCTGATCTTCCCTGTGTGGGTAACATTGAGAGATTGGGGTCAGTCTGCTCTTCGCTGGGTATGTTACACTGACAGAGTGGGGTCAGTCTGCTCTTCCCTGGGTGTGTTACACTGACAGAGTTGGGTCCGTCTGCTCTTCCCTGGGTGGGTTACATTGACAGAGTGAGGTCAGCCTGCTCTTCTCTGAGTGGTTTCCATTGACAGATTGGGGTCAGTCTGCTCTTCGCTGGGTATGTTACATTTACAGAGTGGGGTCAGTCTTATCTTCTCTGGGTGTGTTACATTGACAGTGTGGAGTCAGTCTGCTCTTCCCTGGGTGTGTTACATTGAGAGAGTGAGGTCATTCTGCGATTACCTGGTTTGGTTACATACACAGAGTCGTGTCAGTCTGCTCTTCCCTGCGTATGTTGCATTGACAGGGTGTGGTCAGTCTGCTCTTCTCTGGGTGGTTTACTTTGACAGAATGGGGTCAGTCTGCTCTTCCCTGGGTGTGTTACATTGATAGAGTGGGGTCAGTCTGCTCTTCCTTGGTTGCGTTACATTGACAGAGTTGGGTCAGTCTGCTCTTCCCTATGTGTGTTACATTGACAGAGTGGGGTCAGTCTGCTCTTCCCTGGGTGTGTTACATTGACAGAGTTGGGTCAGTCTGCTCTTCCCTGGGTGGGTTGCATTGACAGGGTGGGGTCAGTCCTCTCTTCTCTGTGTGGTTTCTGTTGACAGAATGGGGTCAGTCTGCTCTTCCCTGGGTGTGTTACATTGACAGAGTGGGGTCCGTCTGCTCTTCCCTGGGTGAGTTACATTAACAGAATGGGGTCAGTCTGCTCTTCCCTGCGTGTGTTACATTGACAGTGTGGGGTCAGTCTGCTCTTCCCTGGGTGTGTTACATTGAATGAGTGGGGTCATTCTGCGATTACCTGGTTTGGTTACATAAACAGAGTTGTGTCAGTGTGCTCCTCCCTGGGTGTGTTACTTTGACAGAGTGGGGTCAGTCTGCTCTTCCCTGGGTGTGTTACATTGACAAGAGTGGGGTCAGTCTGCTCTTCATGGGTGTGTTACAGTGACAGAGTGAGGTCAGTCTGCTCTTCCTTGGGTGGGTTACATTGACAGACTGCGGTCAGTCTGTTCTTCCCTGGGTGTGTGATATTGACAGAGTGGGGTCAGTCTGATCTTCCCTGGGTGTGTTACATTGACAGAGTAGGGACAATCTGCTCTTGCCTGGGTGTGTTACGTTGAGAGAGTGGGGTCAGTCTGCTCTTCCCTGGGTGTGTTACATTGACAGAGTGGGTTCAGTCTGCTCTTTCCTGTGTGTGTTACATTGACAGAGTTGTGTCAGTCTACTCTTCGCTGGGTGTGTCACATTGACAGAGTGGGGTCAGTCTGCACTTCCCTGGGTGTGTTACATTGACAGAGTGGGGTCTGTCTGCTCTTCCCTGGGTGTGTTATATTGACAGAATGCGGTCAGTCTGCTCTTCCCTGGGTGTGTTACATTGACTGAGTGGCGTCAGTCTGCTCTTCCCTGGGTGTGTTACATTGACAGAGTGAGGTCATTCTGCACTTCCCTGGGTGGGTTACGTTAACAGAGTTGGGTCAGTCTACTCTTCGCTGGGTGTGTCACATTGACAGAGTGGGGTCAGTCTGCACTTCCCTGGGTGGGTTACGTTAACAGAGTTGGGTCAGTCTGCTCTTCCCTGGATGTGTTACATGGACAGAGTGGGGTCAGTCTGCTCTTCCCAGATTGTGTGTTACATTGACAGAGTGGGATCAGTCTGTTCTTCCCTTGCTGTGTTCCATTGACAGAGTGGGTTCAGTCTGCTCTTCCCTGGGTGTGTTACATTGACAGAGTGGGGTCAGTCTGCTCTTCCCTGGGTGTGTTCCATTGACAGAGTGACGTCAGTCTGCAATTCCCTGGGTGGGTTACATTGTCAGAATGGGGTCAGTCTGCTCTTCACTGGGTGTGTAACATTGATCGAGTGGGGTCAGCCTGATCTTCCCTGGGTGGGTAACATTGTGATATTGGGGTCTGTCTGCTCTTCGCTGGGTGTGTTACCTTGACAGAATGGGGTCTGTCTGCTCTTTTCTGGGTGTGGTACATTGACAGAGTGGGGTCAGTCGGCTCTTCCCTGGCTGTGTTATATTGACATAGAGGGGTCAGTCAGCTCTTCCCTGGGTGTGTTACGTTAACAGAGTGGGGTCAGTC
This sequence comes from Chiloscyllium punctatum, assembly GCF_047496795.1. Classification (NCBI taxonomy): domain Eukaryota; kingdom Metazoa; phylum Chordata; class Chondrichthyes; order Orectolobiformes; family Hemiscylliidae; genus Chiloscyllium; species Chiloscyllium punctatum. Next base: position 114,911,369 of record NC_092742.1, read on the forward strand.
TGCTCTTCCCTTGGTGTGTTACATTGTCAGAGTGGGGTCAGTCTGCTCTTCCCTGGGTAGGTTACATTGACAGTGTGGCGTCAGTCTACTCTTCTCTGGGTGTGTTACATTGAGAGATTGTGATCCGTCTGCTCTTCCGTGGGTGTGTTACATTGACAGAGAGTGTTCAGTCTGCTCTTCCCTGGGTGTGTTACATGGACAGAGTGGGGTCAGTGGGCTCTACCCAGGGTGTGTTACACTGACAGAGTGGGGTCAGTCTGCTCTTCAATGGGTTTGTTACATTGACAGTGTTGGTTCAGTCTGCTCTTCCCTGGGTTGGTTACATTGACGGAGTGAGTTCATTCTGCGCTTCCCTGGGTGGGTTACGTGAACAGAGTTGGGTCAGTCTGCTCGTCCCTGGGTGTGTTACATTTACAGAGTTGGGTCAGTCGGCTCTTCCCTGGGTGTGTGACATTGACAGAGTGGTGTCAGTCTGCACTTCACTGGGTGTGTTACATTGACAGAGAGGGGTCAGTCTTCTCTTCCCTGGGTGTGTTGCATTGGCAGAGTGGGGTCGGTCTGCTCTTCCCTGGGTGTGTTACTTTGTTAGAGTGAGGTCTGTCTGCACTTCCCTGGGTGTGTTACATTGAGAGAGTGATGTCATTCTGCGATTACCTGGTTTGGTTACACAAACAGAGTTGGGTCAGACTGCTCTTCCCTGGGTGTGTTCCATTGACAGAATGCAGTCAGTCTGCTCTTCCCTGGGTTTGTTACATTGACAAAATGGGGTCAGACTGCTCTTCCCTGGGTGTTTTTACATTGACAGAATGCGGTCAGTCTGCTCTTCCCTGGGTGTGTGACATTGACAGAGTGGGGTCAGTCTGCTTTTCCCTGGGTGGGTTACATTGACAGAGTGGGGTCAGTCTGCTCTTCACTGGGTGGGTTACATTGACAGAGTGGGGTCAGTCTGCTCTTCCCTGGGTGGGTTACATTGACAGAGTGGGTTCAGTCTGCTCTTCCCTGAGTGTGTTACATTGACAGAGTTGGGTCAGTCTACTCTTCCCTGTGTGTGTCACATTGACAGAGTGGGGTCAGTCTGCTCTTCCCTGGGTGTGTTACATTGACAGAGTGGGGTGTGTCTGATCTTCCCTGGGTGGGTTACATTAACAGAGTGGGGTCAGTCTGCTCTTCCCTGGGTGGGTTACATTGACAGAGTGGGGTCTGTCTGCTCTTCCCTGGGTGTGTTACATTGACAGAGTGGGGTCAGTCTGCTCTTCCCTGGGTGTGTTACATGGACAGAGTGGGGTCAGTCTGCTCTTCCCAGATTGTGTGTTACATTGACAGAGTGGGATCAGTCTGTTCTTCCCTTGGTATGTTCCATTGACAGAGTTGGTTCAGTCTGCTCTTCCCTGGGTGTGTTACATTGACAGAGTGGGGTCAGTCTGCTCTTCCCTGGGTGTGTTCCATTGACAGAGTGGCGTCAGTCTGCAATTCCCTGGGTGGGTTACATTGTCAGAATGGGGTCAGTCTGCTCTTCACTGGGTGTGTAACATTGATCGAGTGGGGTCAGTCTGATCTTCCCTGGGTGGGTAACATTGTGATATTGGGGTCTGTCTGCTCTTCGCTGGGTGTGTTACCTTGACAGAATGGGGTCAGTCTGCTCTTTTCTGGGTGTGGTACATTGACAGAGTGGGGTCAGTCGGCTCTTCCCTGGCTGTGTTATATTGACATAGAGGGGTCAGTCAGCTCTTCCCTGGGTGTGTTACATTAACAGAGTGGGGTCAGTCTGCTCTTCCCTGGGTGTGTTACATTGTCAGAGTGGGGTCAGTCTTCTCTTCCCTGGGTAGGTTACATTGACAGAGTGGCGTCAGTCTACTCTTCTCTGGGTGTGTTACATTGAGAGATTGTGATCCGTCTGCTCTTCCGTGGGTGTGTTACATTGACAGAGAGTGTTCAGTCTGCTCTTCCCTGGGTGTGTTACATGGACAGAGTGGGGTCAGTGGGCTCTTCCCAGGATGTGTTACACTGACAGAGTGGGGTCAGTCTGCTCTTCCCTGGGTGTGTTCCATTCACAGAGTGGGTACAGTCTGCAATTCACTAGGTGGGGTACATTGTCAGAATGGGGTCAGTCTGCTCTTCACTGGGTTTACAACATTGATCGAGTGGGGTCAGTCTGATCTTCCCTGGGTGGGTAACATTGTGAGATTGGGGTCAGTCTGCTCTTCGCTGGGTGTGTTACCTTGACAGAATGGGGTCAGTCTGCTCTTCCCTGGGTGTGTTACATGGACAGCGTGGGGTCAGTCTGCTCTTCCCAGATTGTGTGTTACATTGACAGAGTGGGATCAGTCTGTTCTTCCCTTGGTGTGTTCCATTGACAGAGTGGGTTCAGTCTGCTCTTCCCTGGGTGTGTTACATTGACAGAGTGGGGTCAGTCTGCTCTTCCCTGGGTGTGTTCCATTGACAGAGTGACGTCAGTCTGCAATTCCCTGGGTGGGTTACATTGTCAGAAAGGGGTCAGTCTGCTCTTCACTGGGTGTGTAACATTGATCGAGTGGGGTCAGCCTGATCTTCCCTGGGTGGGTAACATTGTGATATTGGGGTCTGTCTGCTCTTCGCTGGGTGTGTTACCTTGACAGAATGGGGTCTGTCTGCTCTTTTCTGGGTGTGGTACATTGACAGAGTGGGGTCAGTCGGCTCTTCCCTGGCTGTGTTATATTGACATAGAGGGGTCAGTCAGCTCTTCCCTGGGTGTGTTACGTTAACAGAGTGGGGTCAGTCTGCTCTTCCCTTGGTGTGTTACATTGTCAGAGTGGGGTCAGTCTGCTCTTCCCTGGGTAGGTTACATTGACAGTGTGGCGTCAGTCTACTCTTCTCTGGGTGTGTTACATTGAGAGATTGTGATCCGTCTGCTCTTCCGTGGGTGTGTTACATTGACAGAGAGTGTTCAGTCTGCTCTTCCCTGGGTGTGTTACATGGACAGAGTGGGGTCAGTGGGCTCTTCCCAGGGTGTGTTACACTGACAGAGTGGGGTCAGTCTGCTCTTCAATGGGTTTGTTACATTGACAGTGTTGGTTCAGTCTGCTCTTCCCTGGGTTGGTTACATTGACGGAGTGAGTTCATTCTGCGCTTCCCTGGGTGGGTTACGTGAACAGAGTTGGGTCAGTCTGCTCGTCCCTGGGTGTGTTACATTTACAGAGTTGGGTCAGTCGGCTCTTCCCTGGGTGTGTGACATTGACAGAGTGGTGTCAGTCTGCACTTCACTGGGTGTGTTACATTGACAGAGAGGGGTCAGTCTTCTCTTCCCTGGGTGTGTTGCATTGGCAGAGTGGGGTCGGTCTGCTCTTCCCTGGGTGTGTTACTTTGTTAGAGTGAGGTCTGTCTGCACTTCCCTGGGTGTGTTACATTGAGAGAGTGATGTCATTCTGCGATTACCTGGTTTGGTTACACAAACAGAGTTGGGTCAGACTGCTCTTCCCTGGGTGTGTTACATTGACAGAATGCAGTCAGTCTGCTCTTCCCTGGGTTTGTTACATTGACAAAATGGGGTCAGACTGCTCTTCCCTGGGTGTGTTACATTGACAGAATGCGGTCAGTCTGCTCTTCCCTGGGTGTGTGACATTGACAGAGTGGGGTCAGTCTGCTTTTCCCTGGGTGGGTTACATTGACAGAGTGGGGTCAGTCTGCTCTTCACTGGGTGGGTTACATTGACAGAGTGGGGTCAGTCTGCTCTTCCCTGGGTGGGTTACATTGACAGAGTGGGTTCAGTCTGCTCTTCCCTGAGTGTGTTACATTGACAGAGTTGGGTCAGTCTACTCTTCCCTGGGTGTGTCACATTTAAAGTGTGGGGTCAGTCTGCTCTTCCCTGGGTGTGTTACATTGACAGAGTGGGGTGTGTCTGATCTTCCCTGGGTGGGTTACATTAACAGAGTGGGGTCAGTCTGCTCTTCCCTGGGTGGGTTACATTGACAGAGTGGGGTCAGTCTGCTCTTCACTGGGTGGGTTACATTGACAGAGTGGGGTCAGTCTGCTCTTCCCTGGGTGTGTTACATGGACAGAGTGGGGTCAGTCTGCTCTTCCCAGATTGTGTGTTACATTGACAGAGTGGGATCAGTCTGTTCTTCCCTTGGTATGTTCCATTGACAGAGTGGGTTCAGTCTGCTCTTCCCTGGGTGTGTTACATTGACAGAGTGGGGTCAGTCTGCTCTTCCCTGGGTGTGTTCCATTGACAGAGTGGCGTCAGTCTGCAATTCCCTGGGTGGGTTACATTGTCAGAATGGGGTCAGTCTGCTCTTCACTGGGTGTGTAACATTGATCGAGTGGGGTCAGTCTGATCTTCCCTGGGTGGGTAACATTGTGATATTGGGGTCTGTCTGCTCTTCGCTGGGTCTGTTACCTTGACAGAATGGGGTCAGTCTGCTCTTTTCTGGGTGTGGTACATTGACAGAGTGGGGTCAGTCGGCTCTTCCCTGGCTGTGTTATATTGACATAGAGGGGTCAGTCAGCTCTTCCCTGGGTGTGTTACATTAACAGAGTGGGGTCAGTCTGCTCTTCCCTGGGTGTGTTACATTGTCAGAGTGGGGTCAGTCTGCTCTTCCCTGGGTAGGTTACATTGACAGAGTGGCGTCGGTCTACTCTTCTCTGGGTGTGTTACATTGAGAGATTGTGATCCGTCTGCTCTTCCGTGGGTGTGTTACATTGACAGTGAGTGTTCAGTCTGCTCTTCCCTGGGTGTGTTACATGGACAGAGTGGGGTCAGTGGGCTCTTCCCAGGATGTGTTACACTGACAGAGTGGGGTCAGTCTGCTCTTCCCTGGGTGTGTTCCATTCACAGAGTGGGTTCAGTCTGCAATTCACTAGGTGGGGTACATTGTCAGAATGGGGTCAGTCTGCTCTTCACTGGGTTTATAACATTGATCGAGTGGGGTCAGTCTGATCTTCCCTGGGTGGGTAACATTGTGAGATTGGGGTCAGTCTGCTCTTCGCTGGGTGTGTTACCTTGACAGAATGGGGTCAGACTGCTCTTTTCTGGGTGTGGTACATTGACAGAGTGGTTTCAGTCGGCTCTTCCCTGGCTGTGTAATATTGACATAGAGGGGTCAGTCTGCTCTTCCCTGGGTGTGTTATATTAACAGAGTGGGATCAGTCTGCTCTTCCCTGGGTGAGTTACATTGACTGAGTGGGCTCAGTCTGTTCTTCCCTGGGTGTGTTACTTTGACAGAGTGGGGTCAGTCTGCTCTTCCCTGGGTGTGTTACATTGACACAGTGGGGTCAGTCTGATCTTCCCTGGGGGTGTTACATTGACAGTGTTGGATCAGTCTGCTCTTCCCTGGGTGGGGTACATTGACAGAGTGGGGTCAGTCTGCTCTTCCCTGGGTGTGTTACATTGACACAGTGGGGTCAGTCTGATCTTCCCTGGGGGTGTTACATTGACAGAGTGAGGTCAGTCTGCTCTTCCCTGGGTATGTTACATTGACAGTGTTGGTTCAGTCTGCTCTTCCCTGGGTTGGTTACATTGACGGAGTGAGTTCATTCTGCGCTTCCCTGGGTGGGTTACGTTAACAGAGTTGGGTCAGTCTGCTCGTCCCTGGGTGTGTTACATTTACAGAGTTGGGTCAGTCGGCTCTTCCCTGGGTGTGTGAAATTGACAGAGTGATGTCAGTCTGCACTTCACTGGGTGTGTTACATTGACAGAGAGGGGTCAGTCTTCTCTTCCATGGGTGTGTTGCATTGGCAGAGTGGGGTCGGTCTGCTCTTCCCTGGGTGTGTTACTTTGTTAGAGTGAGGTCTGTCTGCACTTCCCTGGGTGTGTTACATTGAGAGAGTGAGGTCATTCTGCGATTAACTGGTTTGTTTACACAAACAGAGTTGGGTCAGACTGCTCTTCCCTGGGTGTGTTACATTGACAGAATGCGGTCAGTCTGCTCTTCCCTGGGTTTGTTACATTGACAGAATGGGGTCAGACTGCTCTTCCCTGGGTGTGTTACATTGACAGAATGCGGTCAGTCTGCTCTTCCCTGGGTGTGTGACATTGACAGAGTGGGGTCAGTCTGCTTTTCCCTGGGTGGGTTACATTGACAGTGTGGGGTCAGTCTGCTCTTCACTGGGTGGGTTACATTGACAGAGTGGGGTCAGTCTGCTCTTCCCTGGGTGGGTTACATTGACAGAGTGGGTTCAGTCTGCTCTTCCCTGAGTGTGTTACATTGACAGAGTTGGGTCAGTCTACTCTTCCCTGGGTGTGTGACATTGACAGAGTGGGGTCAGTCTGCACTTCCCTTGGCGTGTTACATTGACAGAGTGGGGTGTGTCTGCTCTTCCCTGGGTGTGTTACATTGACAGAATGCGGTCAGTCTGCTCTTCCCTGGGTGTGTTACATTGACAGAGTGGGGTCAGTCTGCTTTTCCCTGGGTGGGTTACATTGACAGAGTGGGGTCTGTCTGCTCTTCCCTGGGTGGGTTACATTGAGAGAGTGGGTTCAGTCTGCTCTTCCCTGGGTGTGTTACATGGACAGAGTGGGGTCAGTGGGCTCTTCCCAGGATGTGTTACACTGACAGAGTGGGGTCAGTCTGCTCTTCCCTGGGTGTGTTCCATTCACAGAGTGGGTTCAGTCTGCAATTCACTAGGTGGGGTACATTGTCAGAATGGGGTCAGTCTGCTCTTCACTGGGTTTATAACATTGATCGAGTGGGGTCAGTCTGATCTTCCCTGGGTGGGTAACATTGTGAGATTGGGGTCAGTCTGCTCTTCGCTGGGTGTGTTACCTTGACAGAATGGGGTCAGACTGCTCTTTTCTGGGTGTGGTACATTGACAGAGTGGTTTCAGTCGGCTCTTCCCTGGCTGTGTAATATTGACAGAGAGGGGTCAGTCTGCTCTTCCCTGGGTGTGTTATATTAACAGAGTGGGATCAGTCTGCTCTTCCCTGGGTGTGTTACATTGACAGAGTGTGGTCAATCTGATCTTCCCTGGGTGGGTTATATTGACAGATTGGGGTCAGTCTGCTCTTCCCTGGGTGAGTTACATTGACTGAGTGGGCTCAGTCTGTTCTTCCCTGGGTGTGTTACTTTGACAGAGTGGGGTCAGTCTGCTCTTCCCTGCGTGTGTTACATTGACACAGTGGGGTCAGTCTGATCTTCCCTGGGGGTGTTACATTGACAGTGTTGGATCAGTCTGCTCTTCCCTGGGTGGGGTACATTGACAGAGTGGGGTCAGTCTGCTCTTCCCTGGGTGTGTTACATTGACACAGTGGGGTCAGTCTGATCTTCCCTGGGGGTGTTACATTGACAGAGTGAGGTCAGTCTGCTCTTCCCTGGGTTTGTTACATTGACAGTGTTGGTTCAGTCTGCTCTTCCCTGGGTTGGTTACATTGACGGAGTGAGTTCATTCTGCGCTTCCCTGGGTGGGTTACGTTAACAGAGTTGGGTCAGTCTGCTCGTCCCTGGGTGTGTTACAATTACAGAGTTGGGTCAGTCGGCTCTTCCCTGGGTGTGTGAAATTGACAGAGTGGTGTCAGTCTGCACTTCACTGGGTGTGTTACATTGACAGAGAGGGGTCAGTCTTCTCTTCCCTGGGTGTGTTGCATTGGCAGAGTGGGGTCGGTCTGCTCTTCCCTGGGTGTGTTACTTTGTTAGAGTGAGGTCTGTCTGCACTTCCCTGGGTGTGTTACATTGAGAGAGTGAGGTCATTCTGCGATTAACTGGTTTGTTTACACAAACAGAGTTGGGTCAGACTGCTCTTCCCTGGGTGTGTTACATTGACAGAATGCAGTCAGTCTGCTCTTCCCTGGGTTTGTTACATTGACAGAATGGGGTCAGACTGCTCTTCCCTGGGTGTGTTACATTGACAGAATGCGGTCAGTCTGACCTTCCCTGGGTGTGTGACATTGACAGAGTGGGGTCAGTCTGCTTTTCCCTGGGTGGGTTACATTGACAGAGTGGGGTCAGTCTGCTCTTCACTGGGTGGGTTACATTGACAGAGTGGGGTCAGTCTGCTCTTCCCTGGGTGGGTTACTTTGACAGAGTGGGGTCAGTCTGCTCTTCCCTGGGTGTGTTACATTGACACAGTGGGGTCAGTCTGATCTTCCCTGGGGGTGTTACATTGACAGTGTTGGATCAGTCTGCTCTTCCCTGGGTGGGGTACATTGACAGAGTGGGGTCAGTCTGCTCTTCCCTGGGTGTGTTACAATGACACAGTGGGGTCAGTCTGATCTTCCCTGGGGGTGTTACATTGACAGAGTGAGGTCAATCTGCTCTTCCCTGGGTTTGTTACATTGACAGTGTTGGTTCAGTCTGCTCTTCCCTGGGTTGGTTACATTGACGGAGTGAGTTCATTCTGCGCTTCCCTGGGTGGGTTACGTTAACAGAGTTGGGTCAGTCTGCTCGTCCCTGGGTGTGTTACAATTACAGAGTTGGGTCAGTCGGCTCTTCCCTGGGTGTGTGAAATTGACAGAGTGGTGTCAGTCTGCACTTAACTGGGTGTGTAACATTGACAGAGAGGCGTCAGTCTTCTCTTCCCTGGGTGTGTTGCATTGGCAGAGTGGGGTCGGTCTGCTCTTCCCTGGGTGTGTTACTTTGTTAGAGTGAGGTCTGTCTGCACTTCCCTGGGTGTGTTACATTGAGAGAGTGAGGTCATTCTGCGATTAACTGGTTTGATTACACAAACAGAGTTGGGTCAGACTGCTCTTCCCTGGGTGTGTTACATTGACAGAATGCAGTCAGTCTGCTCTTCCCTGGGTTTGTTACATTGACAGAATGGGGTCAGACTGCTCTTCCCTGGGTGTGTTACATTGACAGAATGCGGTCAGTCTGCCCTTCCCTGGGTGTGTGACATTGACAGAGTGGGGTCAGTCTGCTTTTCCCTGGGTGGGTTACATTGACAGAGTGGGGTCAGTCTGCTCTTCACTGGGTGGGTTACATTGACAGAGTGGGGTCAGTCTGCTCTTCCCTGGGTGGGTTACATTGACAGAGTGGGTTCAGTCTGCTCTTCCCTGAGTGTGTTACATTGACAGAGTTGGGTCAGTCTACTCTTCCCTGGGTGTGTCACATTGACAGAGTGGGGTCAGTCTGCACTTCCCTTGGCGTGTTACATTGACAGAGTGGGGTCTGTCTGCTCTTCCCTGGGTGTGTTACATTGACAGAATGCGGTCAGTCTGCTCTTCCCTGGGCTTGTTACATTGACAGAGTGGGGTCAGTCTTCTTTTCCCTGGGTGGGTTACATTGACAGAGTGGGGTCTGTCTGATCTTCCCTGGGTGGGTTACATTGACAGAGTGGGTTCAGTCTGCTCTTCCCTGAGTGTGTTACATTGACAGAGTTGGGTCAGTCTACTCTTCCCTGGGTGTGTCACATTGACAGAGTGGGGTCAGTCTGCACTTCCCTGGGTGTGTTACATTGACAGAATGCGGTCAGTCTGCTGTTCCCTTGGTGTGTTACATTGACAGATTGGGGTGTGTCTGCTCTTCCCTGGGTGGGTTACATTAACAGAGTGGGGTCAGTCTGCTCTTCCCAGGGTGGGTTACATTGACAGAGTGGGGTCTGTCTGCTCTTCCCTGGGTGGGTTACATTGACTGAGTGGCGTCGGTCTTCTCTTCCCTCGGTGTCTTACATTGACAGAGTGAGGTCATTCTCCGATTCCATGGATGGGATACATTAACAGAGTGGGGTCTGTCTGCTCTTCACTGGGTGTGTTACATTGACAGAATGGGGTCATTCTGCGATTCCCTGGATGGGTTAGATTAACAGAGTGGTGTCTGTCTGCTCTTCCCTGTGTGTTTTGCACTGACAGAGTGGGGTCAGTCTGCTCTTGCCTGGGTGGGTTATAGTCTCAGATTAGAGTTAGTCTGCTCTTCCCTGAGTGTGTTACATTGACAGAGTTGTGTCAGTCTGCTCTTCCCTGGTTGTGTTACATTGACAAAGTGGGGTCAGTCTGCTCTTCCCTGGGTGTGTTACATTGACAGAATGCGGTCAGTCTGCTCTTCCCTGGGTTTGTGACATTGACAGAGTGGGATCAGTCTGCTTTTCCCTGGGTGGTTTACATTGACAGAGTGGGGTCAGTCTGCTCTTCACTGGGTGGGTTACATTGACAGAGTGGGGTCAGTCTGCTCTTCCCTGGGTGGGTTACATTGACAGAGTGGGTTCAGTCTGCTCTTCCCTGAGTGTGTTACATTGACAGAGTTGGGTCAGTCTACTCTTCCCTGGGTGTGTCACATTGACAGAGTGGGGACAGTCTGCACTTCCCTGGGTGTGTTACATTGACAGAGTGGGGTCTGTCTGCTCTTCCCTGGGTGTGTTACATTGACCGAATGCGGTCAGTCTGCTCTTCCCTGGGTGTGTTACATTGACAGAGTGGGGTCAGTCTGCTCTTCCCTGGGTGGGTTACATGAACAGAGTGGGGTCAGTCTGCTCTTCCCTGGGTGCGTTACATTGACAGAGTGGGGTCAGTCTGCTCTTCCCTGGGTGGGTTACATGGACAGAGTGGGGTCAGTCTGCTCTTCCCAGATTGTGTGTTACATTGACAGAGTGGGATCAGTCTGTTCTTCCCTTGGTGTGTTCCATTGACAGAGTGGGGTCAGTCTGCTCTTCGCTGGGTGTGTTACCTTGACAGAATGGGGTCAGTCTGCTCTTTTCTGGGTGTGGTACATTGACAGAGTGGTTTCAGTCGGCTCTTCCCTGGCTGTGTAATATTGACATAGAGGGGTCAGTCTGCTCTTCCCTGGGTGTGTTACATTAACAGAGTGGGATCAGTCTTCTCTTCCCTGGGTGTGTTGCATTGGCAGAGTGGGGTCGGTCTGCTCTTCCCTGGGTGTGTTACTTTGTTAGAGTGAGGTCTGTCTGCACTTCCCTGGGTGTGAAAGATTGAGAGAGTGAGGTCATTCTGCGATTACCTGGTTTGGTTACACAAACAGAGTTGGGTCAGACTGCTCTTCCCTGGGTGTGTTACATTGACAGAATGCGGTCAGTCTGCTCTTCCCTGGGTGTGTGACATTGACAGAGTGGAGTCAGTCTGCTTTTCCCTGGGTGGGTTACATTGACAGAGTGGGGTCAGTCTGCTCTTCACTGGGTGGGTTACATTGACAGAGTGGGGTCAGTCTGCTCTTCCCTGGGTGGGTTACATTGACAGAGTGGGTTCAGTCTGCTCTTCCCAGTGTGTGTTGCACTGACAGAGTGGGGTCAGTCTGCTCTTCCCTGGGTGTGTTACATTGACAGAATGCGGTCAGTCTGCTCTTCCCTGGGTTTGTGACATTGACAGAGTGGGGTCAGTCTGCTTTTCCCTGGGTGGGTTACATTGACAGAGTGGGGTCAGTCTGCTCTTCACTGGGTGGGTTACATTGACAGAGTGGGGTCAGTCTGCTCTTCCCTGGGTGGGTTACATTGACAGAGTGGGTTCAGTCTGCTCTTCCCTGAGTGTGTTACATTGACAGAGTTGGGTCAGTCTACTCTTCCCTGGGTGTGTCACATTGACAGAGTGGGGTCAGTCTGCACTTCCCTGGGTGTGTTTCATTGACAGAGTGCGGTCTGTCTGCTCTTCCCTGGGTGTGTTACATTGACAGAATGCGGTCAGTCTGCTCTTCCCTGGGAGTGTTACATTGACAGAGTGGGGTGTGTCTGATCTTCCCTGGGTGGGTTACATTAACTGAGTGGTGTCAGTCTGCTCTTCCCTGGGTGGGTTACATTGACAGAGTGGGGTCTGTCTGCTCTTCCCTGGGTGGGTTACATTGACAGAGTGGGTTCAGTCTGCTCTTCCCTGAGTGTATTACATTGACAGAGTTGGGTCAGTCTACTCTTCCCTGGGTGTGTCACATTGACAGAGTGGTGTCAATCTGCACTTCCCTGGGTGTGTTACATTGACAGAGTGGGGTCTGTCTGCTCTTTCCTGTGTGTGTTACATTGACAGAATGCGGTCAGTCTGCTCTTCCCTGGGTGTGTTACATTGACAGAGTGGGGTGTGTCTGCTCTTCCCTGGGTGGGTTACATTAACAGTGTGGGGTCAGTCTGCTCTTCCCTGGGTGGGTTACATTGACAGAGTGGGGTCTGTCTGCTCTTCCCTGGGTGGGTTACATTGACTGAGTGGCGTCAGTCTGCTCTTCCCTCGGTGTGTTACATTGACAGAGTGAGGTCATTCTGCGATTCCATGGATGGGATACATTAACAGAGTGAGGTCTGTCCGCTCTTCACTGGGTGTGTTACATTGACAGAATTGGGTCATTCTGCGATTCCCTGGATGGGTTAGATTAACAGAGTGGTGTCAGTCTGCTCTTCCCTGTGTGTGTTGCACTGACAGAGTGTGGTCAGTCTGCTCTTGCCTGGGTGGGTTATAGTCTCAGATTAGAGTTAGTCTGCTCTTCCCTGGGTGTGTTACATTGAAAGAGTGAGGTCATTCTGCGATTCCCTGGATGGGATAGATTAACAGAGTGGTGTCAGTCTGCTCTTCCCTGGTTGTGTTACATTGACAAAGTGGGGTCAGTCTGCTCTTCCCTGGGTGTGTTACATTGACAGAGTGGGATCAGTCTGCTCTTCCCTGGGTGTGTTACATTGACAGAGTGGGGTCGGTCTGCTTTTCCCTGGGTGGGTTACATTGACAAAGTGGGGTCAGTCTGCTCTTCCTTGGGTTAGTAACACTGACAGAGTGGGGTCAGTCTGCTCTTCCCTGTGTGTGTTACATTGACAGAATGGGGTCAGTCTGCTCTTGCATGAATGAGCTACATTGTCAGAGTGGGGTTAATCTACTCCTCCCTGGGTGGGTTACATTGACAGAGTGGTGTCAGCCTGCCCTTCCCTGGGTGTGTTACATTGACACATTGGGTCTGTCGGATCTTCCTTGGGTTTGTTACATTGACAGAGTGGGTTCAGTCTGCTCTTCCCTGGATTTGTTACATTGACAGAGTGGGGTCAGTCTCCCCTTCCCTGGGTGTGTTACATGTACAGAGTGAGGTCATTCTGCGATTCCCTGGATGGGTTAGATTAACAGAATGTGGTCAGTCATCTCTTTCCTGGGTGCGTTACATTGACAGAGTGGGGTAAGTCATCTCTCTCCTGGGTGTCTCACATTGACAGAGTTGGGTCAGTCGGCTCTTCCCTGGGTGTGTGACATTGACAGAGTGGTGTCAGTCTGCACTTCACTGGGTGTGTTACATTGACAGAGAGGGGTCAGTCTTCTCTTCCCTGGGTGTGTTACTTTGTTAGAGTGAGGTCTGTCTGCACTTCCCTGGGTGTGTTACATTGAGAGAGTGAGGTCATTCTGCGATTACCTGGTTTGGTTACACAAACAGAGTTGGGTCAGACTGCTCTTCCCTGGGTGTGTTACATTGACAGAATGCGGTCAGTCTGCTCTTCCCTGGGTTTGTTACATTGACAGAATGGGGTCAGACTGCTCTTCCCTGGGTGTGTGACATTGACAGAGTGGGGTCAGTCTGCTTTTCCCTGGGTGGGTTACATTGACAGAGTGGGGTCAGTCTAGTCTTCACTGGGTGGGTTACATTGACAGAGTGGGGTCAGTCTGCTCTTCCCTGGGTGGGTTACATTGACAGAGTGGGTTCAGTCTGCTCTTCACTGAGTGTGTTACATTGAAAGAGTTGGGTCAGTCTACTCTTCCCTGGGTGTGTCTCATTGACAGAGTGGGGTCAGTCTGCACTTCCCTGGGTGTGTTACATTGACAGAGTGGGGTCTGTCTGCTCTTCCCTGGGTGTGTTACGTTGACAGAATGCGGTCAGTCTGCTATTCCCTGGGTGTGTTACATTGACAGAATGTGGTCAGTCTGCTCTTCCCTGGGTGGGTTACATTAACAGAGTGGGGCCAGTCTGCTCTTCCCTGGGTGGGTTACATTGACAGAGTGGGGTCTGTCTGCTCTTCCCTGGTTGGGTTACATTGTCAGAATGGGGTCAGTCTGCTCTTCACTAGGTGTGTAACATTGATAGAGTGGGGTCAGTCTGATCATCCCTGGGTGGGTAACATTGTGAGATTGGGGTCAGTCTGCTCTTCCCTGGGTGTGTTACATTGACAGAGTGCGGTCAGTCTGATCTTCCCTGGGTGGGTTATATTGACAGATTGGGGTCAGTCTGCTCTTCCCTGGGTGAGTTACGTTGATTGAGTGGGCTCAGTCTGTTCTTCCCTGGGTGTGTTCCTTTGACAGAGTGGGGTCAGTCTGCTCTTCCCTGGGTGTGTTACATTAACAGAGTGGGGTCAGTCTGATCTTCCCTGGGGGTGTTACGTTGGCAGAGTGAGGTCAGTCTGCTCTTCCCTGGGTGTGTTACATTGACAGTGTTGGATCAGTCTGCTCTTTCTTGGGTGGGTAACATTGAAAGGGTGAGGTCAGTCTGCACTTCTCTGGGTGAGTTCCATTGACAGTGTGGGGTCCGTCTGCTCTTCCCTGGGTGTGTTACATTGACAGAGTGGGGTCAGTCTGCTCTTCCCTGGGTCGATTACATTGAGAGAGGGGCGTCAGTCTACTCTTCTCTGGGTGTTTTACATTGAGAGATTGTGTTTTGTCTGCTCTTCCGTGGGTGTGTTACACTGACAGACTGGGCTCAATTTGCTCTTCCCTGGGTGTGTTACATTGACAGAGTGGGATCAGTCTGCTCTTCCCTGGGTGTGTTACATGGACAGAGTGGGGTCAGTCTGCTCTTCCCAGATTGTGTGTTACAATGACAGAGTGGGATCAGTCTGTTCTTCCCTGGGTGTGTTCCATTGACAGAGTGGGTTCAGTATGCTCTTCCCTGGGTAGGTTACAGTGACAGAGCGGCGTCAGCCTATTCTTCTCTGGGTGTGTTACATTGAGAGATTGTGGTCCGTCTGCTGTTCCGTCGGTGTGTTACATTGACAGAGAGTGTTCAGTCTGCTCTTCCCTGCGTGTGTTACATGGAGAGAGTGGGGTCACTCTGCTCTTCCCAGGGTGTATTACATTGACAGAGTGGGGTCTGTCTGCTCTTCCCTGGGTGTGTTCCATTGACAGAGTGGGTTCCGTCTGCAATTCCCTGGTTGGGTTACATTGTCAGAATGGGGTCAGTCTGCTCTTCACTAGGTGTGTAACATTGATTTGAATGGGGTCAGTCTGATCTTCCCTGGGTGGGTAACATTGTGAGATTGGGGTCAGTCTGTTCTTCGCTGGGTGTGTTACCTTGACAGAATGGGGTCAGTCTGCTCTTTTCTGGGTGTGGTATATTGACAGAGTGGGGTCAGTCGGCTCTTCCCTGGCTGTGTTATATTGACAGAGAGGGGTCAGTCTGCTCTTCCCTGGGTGTGTTACATTGACAGAGTGGGGTCAGTCTGCTCTTCCCTGGGTGTGTTACATTGACAGAGTGCGGTCAGTCTGATCTTCCCTGGGTGAGTTATATTGACAGATTGGGGTCAGTCTGCTCTTCCCTGGGTGAGTGACATTGACTGAGTGGGCTCAGTCTGTTCTTCCCTGGGTGTGTTACTTTGACAGAGTGGGGTCAGTCTGCTCTTCCCTAGGTGTGTTACATTGACAGAGTGGGGTCAGTCTGCTCTTCCCTGGGGGTGTTACATTGACAGAGTGAGGTCAGTCTGCTCTTCCCTGGGTGTGTTACATGGACAGAGTGGGGTCAGTCTGATCTTCCCTGGGGGTGTTACATTGACAGAGTGAGGTCAGTCCGCTCTCTCCTGGGTGTGTTACATGGAGAGAGTGGTGTCAGTCTGCTCTTCCCAGGGTGTGTTACATTGACAGAGTGGGGTCAGTCTGCTCTTCCCTGGGTGTGTTCCATTGACAGAGTGGGTTCAGCCTGCAATTCCCTGGGTGGGTTACATTGTCAGAATGGGGTCAGTCTGCTCTTCCCTGGGTGGGTTACATTGACAGAGTGTGGTCAGTCTGCTCTTCTCAGGGTGTGTTACACTGACATAATGGGGTCAGTCAGCTTTGGAATGGGTGTGTTACATTGACACAGTGGGTTCAGTCTGTTCTTGCATGGGTGTGTTACATTGACAGAGTGGGGTAAGTCGCTGTTCCCTGGGTGTGTGACATTGACAGTGTGGGGTCTGTCTGCTCTTGCCTGGGTGTGTTACATTGACAGAGTGGGATCAGTCTGCTCTTCCCTGGGTGTGTTACATTGACAGAGTGCGGTCAGTCTGATCTTCCCTGCGTGTGTTACATTGACAGAGTGGGGTCAGTCTGCTGTTCCCTCGGTGTGTCACATTGACAGAGTGAGGTCAGTCTGCTCTTCCCTGGGTGGGTTACATTGACAGAGTGGGGTCAGTCTGCTCTTCACTGGGTGTGTTACATTGACAGAGTGGGGTCAGTCTGCTTTTCCCTCGGTGTGTCACATTGACAGTGTGGTATCAGTCTGCTCTTCACTGGGTGTGTTACATTGACAGAGTGGGTTACATTGACAGAGTGGGGTCAGTCTGCTCTTCCCTGGGAGTGTCACATTGACAGTATTGGGACAGTCTGCTCTTCCCTGGGTGTGTTACATTGACAGAGTGGGTTCAGTCTGCTCTTCCCTGAGTGGGTTACGTTGACGGAGCGGGGTGTGTCTGCTTTTTCCTGGGTGTGTTACAGTGACAGAATGGGATTAGTCTGCTCTTCCGGGGTGTGTTACATTGACAGAGTGCGGTCAGTCTTATCTTCCCTGGTTGTGTTAAATTGACAGTGTGGGGTCAGTCTGCTCTTCCCTGGGTGTGTTAAATTGACAGAGTGAGGTCAGTCTGCTCTTCCCTGGGTGGGTTACATTGACAGAGTGGGGTCAGTCTGCTTTTCCCTCGGTGTGTCACATTGACTGAGTGGGGTCAGTCTACACTTCCCTTGGTGTGTTACATTGACAGAGTGGGGTCAGTCAGCTCTTGCATGGGTGTGTTACATTGGCACAGCGGGTTCAGTCTGCTCATGCATGGGTGTGTTACATTGACAGAATGGGGTCAGTCTGCTCTTCCCTGGGAGTGTTACATTGACAGAGTGGGGTAAGTCTGCTCTTCCCTGTGTTTTACATTGACAGAGTGGGGTCTGTCTGCTCTTCCCTGGGTGAGTTACATTGACAGAATGGGGTCAGTCTGCTCTTCCCTGGGTGTGTTACATTGACAGAGTGGGGTAAGTCTGCTCTTCCCTGGGTGTGTCACATTGACAGAGTGGGGTCAGTCTGCTCTTCCCTGTGTTTTACATTGACAGAGTGGGGTCAGTCTGCTCTTCCCTGGGTGTGTCACATTGACAGAGTGGGGTCAGTCTGCTCTTCCCTGTGTGTTACATTGACTAAGCGGGTTCAGTCTGCTCATGCATGGGTGTGTTAATTTTCAGAGTGTGGTCAGTCTGCTCTTGCATGGATGTGTTACGTTGAATAAGCGGGTTCAGTCTGCTCTTGCATGGGCGTGTTACATTGACAGAATGGGGTCAGTCTGCTCTTCCCTGGGTGAGTTATTTTGACAGAGTGGGGTCAGTCTGCTCTTCCCTGGGTGTGTTACTTTGACAGAGTGGGGTCAGTCTGCTCATGCATGGGTGTGTTACATTGACACAGCGGGTTCAGTCTGCTCATGCATGGGTGTGTTACATAGACACAGCGGGTTCAGTCTGCTCATGCATGGGTGTGTTACAGTGAAAGAGTGGGTTTCAGTCTCCCCTTGCCTGTGTGATTTATTTTGACAGAGTTGTCAGTCTGTTCTTCCCAGGGCGTGTTACACTGACAGAGTGGGGTCAGTCTGTTCTTGCATGGGTGTGTTACATTGACACAGCGGGTTCAGTCTGCTCATGCATGGTTGTTTTGCATTGACAGAGTTGGGTAGGTCTGCTCTTCCCTGGGTGTGTAACATTGACAGACTGGGGTCAGTCTGCTCTTCGCTTCGTGTGTTACATTGACACAGTGGGGTCACTCTGCTCGTCCCTGGGTGTGTGACATTGACAGAGTGCGGTCAGTCTGCTCTTCGCTGGGTCTGTTACATTGACAGAGTGGGGTCAGACTGCTCTTTCCTGGGTGGGTGACATTGACAGCGTGGGGTCTCTCTGCTCTTCCCTGAGTGTGTTACATTGACAAGTGGTGTCAGTCTGCTCTTCCCTGTGTGAGTTACATTGACAGAGTGTGGTCAGTCTGCTCTTCCCAGGGTGTGTTACACTGACATAGTGGGGTCAGTCAGCTTTGGAATGGGTGTGTTACATTGACACAGCGGGTTCAGTTTGCTCATGCATGGGTGTGTTACGTTGACAGCGTGGGGTCAGTCTGCTCTTGCATGGGTGTGTTACATTGACAGACTGGGATCAGTCTGCTCTTCCCTGGGTGTGTTACATTGACAGAGTGCGGTCAGTCTGATATTCCCTGGGTGTGTTACATTGACAGAGTGGGGTCAGTCTGCTGTTCCCTCGGTGTGTCACATTGACAGAGTGGTATCAGTCTGCTCTTCACTGGGTGATTACATTGACAGAGTGGGTTACCTTGACAGAGTGGGGTCAGTCTGCTCTTCCTTGGGTGTGTCACATTGACAGAGTTGGGACAGTCTGCTCTTCCCTGGGTGTGTTACATTGACAGAGTGGGTTCAGTCAGCTCTTGCATGGGTGTGTTACATTGACAGAGTGTGGTCAGTCTGCTCTTCCCAGGGTGTGTCACATTGACAGTGTTGGGACAGTCTGCCCTTTCCTGGGTGTGTTACATTGACAGAGTGGGGTCAGTCTGCTCTTCCCTGGGTGTGTCACATTGACAGTGTTGGGACAGTCTGCTCTTCCCTGGGTGGGTTACATTGACAGAGTGGGGTCAGTCAGCTCTTGCATGGGTGTGTTACATTGACAGAGTGGGGTCAGTCTGCTCTTCCCTCGGTGTGTCACATTGACAGTGTTGGGACAGTCTGCCCTTCCCTGGGTGTGTCACATTGACAGTGTTGGAACAGTCTGCTCTTCCCGGAGTGGGTTACGTTGACAAAGTGGTGTCTGTCTGCTCGTGCCTGAGTGTGTTACATTGACAGAGTGGGATCAGTCTGCTCTTCCCTGGGTGTGTTACATTGACAGAGTGGGATCAGTCTGCTCTTCCCCGGGTGTGTTACATTGTCAGCGTGGGATCTGTCTGCTCTTCCCTGGGTGTGTTACGTTGACAGAGTGGGGTCAGTCTGCTCTTCCCTGGGTGTGTTACATTGACAGAGTGGGATCAGTCAGCTCTTCCCCGGGTGTGTTACATAGTCAGCGTGGGATCTGTCTGCTCTTCCGTGGGTGTGTTACATTGACAGAGTGGGGTCACTCTGCTCTTCTCTGGGTTTGTTACATTGACAGAGTGGGGTAAGTCTGCTCTTCCCTGGGTGTGTTACATTGACAGAGTGGTGTTAGTCTGCTCTTCCCTGTGTTTTACATTAACAGAGTGGGGTCAGTCTGCTCTTGCACGGATGTGTTACATTGACAGAATGGGGTCAGTCTGCTCTTCCCTGGGTGTGTTACATTGACAGACTGGTATCAGTATCCTCTTGCCTGGGTGAGTTATTTTGACAGAGTGGGGTCAGTCTGCTCTTCCCTTGGTGTGTTACTTTGATAGAGTTGGGTCAGTCTGCTCTTCCCTGGGTGTGTCACATTGACAGTGTTGGGACAGTCTGCTCTTCCCTAGGTGTGTTACATTGACAGAGTGGGGTCGGTCAGCTCTTGCATGGGTGTGTTACATTGACAGAGTGGGGTCAGTCTGCTCTTCCCTCGGTGTGTCACATTGACAGTGTTGGGACAGTCTGCCCTTCCCTGGGTGTGTTACATTGACAGAGTGGGTTCAGTCTGCTCTTCCCGGAGTGGGTTACGTTGACAGAGTGGTGTCTGTCTGCTCGTGCCTGAGTGTGTTACATTGACAGAGTGGGATCAGTCTGCTCTTCCCTGGGTGTGTTACATTGACAGAGTGCAGTCAGTCTGATCTTCCCTGGGTGTGTTACATTGACAGAGTGGGGTCAGTCAGCTCTTCCCTCGGTGCGTCACATTGACAGTGTGGGGTCAGTCTGCTCTTGCATGGGTGTGTTACATTGACAGAGTGAGGTCAGTCTTCTCTTCCCTGGGTGGGTTACATTGACAGAGTGTGGTAAGTCTGCTTTTCCCTCGGTGTGTCACATTGACAGTGCGGGGTCAGTCTGCACTTCCCTGGGTGTGTTACATTGACAGAGTGGGTTCAGTCTGCTCTTCCTTGAGTGGGTTATGTTGACAGAGTGGGGTCAGTCTGCTCTTCCGTGGGTGTGTTACATTGACAGAGTGGGGTCAGTCTGCTCTTCGCTGTGTGTGATACATTGACAGAGTGGGGTAAGTCCGCACTTCCCTTGGTGTGTTACATTGACTCAGCGGGTTCAGTCTGCTCATGCATGGGTGTGTTACATTATCAGAGTGTGGTCAGTCTGCTCTTGCATGGGTGTGTTACATTGACAGAGTGGGATCAGTCAGCTCTTCCCTGGGTGTGTTACATTGACAGAGTGGGATCAGTCAGCTCTTCCCCGAGTGTGTTACATTGTCAGCGTGGGATCTGTCTGCTCTTCCGTGGGTGTGTTACATTGACAGAGTGGGGTCACTCTGCTCTTCCCTGGGTGTGTTACATTGACAGAGTGGGATCAGTCAGCTCTTCCCCGGGTGTGTTACATTGTCAGCGTGGGATCTGTCTGCTCTTCCCTGGGTGTGTTACATTGACAGAGTGGGGTCAGTCTGCTCTTCCCTGGGTGTGTTACATTGACAGATTGGGATCAGTCAGCTCATCCCCGGGTGTGTTAATTTGTCAGCGTGGGATCTGTCTGCTCTTCCGTGGGTTTGTTACATTGACAGAGTGGGGTCACTCTGCTCTTCTCTGGGTTTGTTACATTGACAGAGTGGGGTAAGTCTGCTCTTCCCTGGGTGTGTTACATTGACAGAGTGGTGTTAGTCTGCTCTTCCCTGTGTTTTACATTAACAGAGTGGGATCAGTCTGCTCTTGCACGGATGTGTTACATTGACAGAATGGGGTCAGTCTGCTCTTCCCTGGGTGTGTTACATTGACAGACTGGTATCAGTATCCTCTTGCCTGGGTGAGTTATTTTGACAGAGTGGGGTCAGTCTGCTCTTCCCTTGGTGTGTTACTTTGATAGAGTGGGGTCAGTCAGCTCTTGCATGGGTGTGTTACATTGACACAGCGGGTTCAGTCTGCTCATGCACGGGTGTGTTACATTGACAGAGTGGGATCAGTCTCCTCTTGCCTGTGTGATTTATTTTGACAGAGTTGTCAGTCTGCTCTTCCCAGGGCGTGTTTCACTGACAGAGTGGGGTCAGTCTGCTATTCCCTGGGTGTGTTACATTGACAGACTGGGGTCAGTCTGCTCTTCCCTTGGTGTGTTACATTGACAGAGTGGGGTCAGTCTGTTCTTCCCTGGGTGTGTTACATTGACAGAGTGGGGTCAGTCTGCTCTTCCCTGGGTGTGTTACAATGACAGAGTGGGGTAAGTCTGCTCTTCCCTGGGTGTGTTACGTTGACAGAGTGGGGTCAGTCTGCTCTTCCCTGTGTTTTACATTGACAGAGTGGGGTCAGTCTGCTCTCCAATGTGTGTGTTACATTGACTCAGCCGCTTCAGTCTGCTCATGCATGGGTGTGTTACATTGACAGAATGGGTTCAGTCTGCTCTTCCGTGGGTGTGTTACATTTACAGACTGGTGTCAGTCTCCTCTTGCCTGGGTGAGTTATTTTGACAGAGTGGGGTCCATCTGCTCTTCCCTGGGTGCGTTACATTGACAGAGTGCGGTCAGTCTGCTCTTGCCTGGGTGTGCTACATTGACAGAGTGGGGTCAGTCTGCTCTTCCCTGGGTGTCTCTATTTGTCAGAGTGGGGTCAGTCTGCTCTTCCCGGGGTGTTTTACATTGACAGAGTGGGGTCAGTCTGCTCTTCCCTGGGTGTGTGACATGGACAGAGTGGGGTCAGTCTGCTCTTCTCTGGGTGTGTAACATTGATAGAGTGGGGTCAGTCTGATCTTCCCTGTGTGGGTAACATTGAGAGATTGGGGTCAGTCTGCTCTTCGCTGGGTATGTTACACTGACAGAGTGGGGTCAGTCTGCTCTTCCCTGGGTGTGTTACACTGACAGAGTTGGGTCCGTCTGCTCTTCCCTGGGTGGGTTACATTGACAGAGTGAGGTCAGCCTGCTCTTCTCTGAGTGGTTTCCATTGACAGATTGGGGTCAGTCTGCTCTTCGCTGGGTATGTTACATTTACAGAGTGGGGTCAGTCTTATCTTCTCTGGGTGTGTTACATTGACAGTGTGGAGTCAGTCTGCTCTTCCCTGGGTGTGTTACATTGAGAGAGTGAGGTCATTCTGCGATTACCTGGTTTGGTTACATACACAGAGTCGTGTCAGTCTGCTCTTCCCTGCGTATGTTGCATTGACAGGGTGTGGTCAGTCTGCTCTTCTCTGGGTGGTTTACTTTGACAGAATGGGGTCAGTCTGCTCTTCCCTGGGTGTGTTACATTGATAGAGTGGGGTCAGTCTGCTCTTCCTTGGTTGCGTTACATTGACAGAGTTGGGTCAGTCTGCTCTTCCCTATGTGTGTTACATTGACAGAGTGGGGTCAGTCTGCTCTTCCCTGGGTGTGTTACATTGACAGAGTTGGGTCAGTCTGCTCTTCCCTGGGTGGGTTGCATTGACAGGGTGGGGTCAGTCCTCTCTTCTCTGTGTGGTTTCTGTTGACAGAATGGGGTCAGTCTGCTCTTCCCTGGGTGTGTTACATTGACAGAGTGGGGTCCGTCTGCTCTTCCCTGGGTGAGTTACATTAACAGAATGGGGTCAGTCTGCTCTTCCCTGCGTGTGTTACATTGACAGTGTGGGGTCAGTCTGCTCTTCCCTGGGTGTGTTACATTGAATGAGTGGGGTCATTCTGCGATTACCTGGTTTGGTTACATAAACAGAGTTGTGTCAGTGTGCTCCTCCCTGGGTGTGTTACTTTGACAGAGTGGGGTCAGTCTGCTCTTCCCTGGGTGTGTTACATTGACAAGAGTGGGGTCAGTCTGCTCTTCATGGGTGTGTTACAGTGACAGAGTGAGGTCAGTCTGCTCTTCCTTGGGTGGGTTACATTGACAGACTGCGGTCAGTCTGTTCTTCCCTGGGTGTGTGATATTGACAGAGTGGGGTCAGTCTGATCTTCCCTGGGTGTGTTACATTGACAGAGTAGGGACAATCTGCTCTTGCCTGGGTGTGTTACGTTGAGAGAGTGGGGTCAGTCTGCTCTTCCCTGGGTGTGTTACATTGACAGAGTGGGTTCAGTCTGCTCTTTCCTGTGTGTGTTACATTGACAGAGTTGTGTCAGTCTACTCTTCGCTGGGTGTGTCACATTGACAGAGTGGGGTCAGTCTGCACTTCCCTGGGTGTGTTACATTGACAGAGTGGGGTCTGTCTGCTCTTCCCTGGGTGTGTTATATTGACAGAATGCGGTCAGTCTGCTCTTCCCTGGGTGTGTTACATTGACTGAGTGGCGTCAGTCTGCTCTTCCCTGGGTGTGTTACATTGACAGAGTGAGGTCATTCTGCACTTCCCTGGGTGGGTTACGTTAACAGAGTTGGGTCAGTCTACTCTTCGCTGGGTGTGTCACATTGACAGAGTGGGGTCAGTCTGCACTTCCCTGGGTGGGTTACGTTAACAGAGTTGGGTCAGTCTGCTCTTCCCTGGATGTGTTACATGGACAGAGTGGGGTCAGTCTGCTCTTCCCAGATTGTGTGTTACATTGACAGAGTGGGATCAGTCTGCTCTTCCCTTGCTGTGTTCCATTGACAGAGTGGGTTCAGTCTGCTCTTCCCTGGGTGTGTTACATTGACAGAGTGGGGTCAGTCTGCTCTTCCCTGGGTGTGTTCCATTGACAGAGTGACGTCAGTCTGCAATTCCCTGGGTGGGTTACATTGTCAGAATGGGGTCAGTCTGCTCTTCACTGGGTGTGTAACATTGATCGAGTGGGGTCAGCCTGATCTTCCCTGGGTGGGTAACATTGTGATATTGGGGTCTGTCTGCTCTTCGCTGGGTGTGTTACCTTGACAGAATGGGGTCTGTCTGCTCTTTTCTGGGTGTGGTACATTGACAGAGTGGGGTCAGTCGGCTCTTCCCTGGCTGTGTTATATTGACATAGAGGGGTCAGTCAGCTCTTCCCTGGGTGTGTTACGTTAACAGAGTGGGGTCAGTCTGCTCTTCCCTTGGTGTGTTACATTGTCAGAGTGGGGTCAGTCTGCTCTTCCCTGGGTAGGTTACATTGACAGTGTGGCGTCAGTCTACTCTTCTCTGGGTGTGTTACATTGAGAGATTGTGATCCGTCTGCTCTTCCGTGGGTGTGTTACATTGACAGAGAGTGTTCAGTCTGCTCTTCCCTGGGTGTGTTACATGGACAGAGTGGGGTCAGTGGGCTCTTCCCAGGGTGTGTTACACTGACAGAGTGGGGTCAGTCTGCTCTTCAATGGGTTTGTTACATTGACAGTGTTGGTTCAGTCTGCTCTTCCCTGGGTTGGTTACATTGACGGAGTGAGTTCATTCTGCGCTTCCCTGGGTGGGTTACGTGAACAGAGTTGGGTCAGTCTGCTCGTCCCTGGGTGTGTTACATTTACAGAGTTGGGTCAGTCGGCTCTTCCCTGGGTGTGTGACATTGACAGAGTGGTGTCAGTCTGCACTTCACTGGGTGTGTTACATTGACAGAGAGGGGTCAGTCTTCTCTTCCCTGGGTGTGTTGCATTGGCAGAGTGGGGTCGGTCTGCTCTTCCCTGGGTGTGTTACTTTGTTAGAGTGAGGTCTGTCTGCACTTCCCTGGGTGTGTTACATTGAGAGAGTGATGTCATTCTGCGATTACCTGGTTTGGTTACACAAACAGAGTTGGGTCAGACTGCTCTTCCCTGGGTGTGTTCCATTGACAGAATGCAGTCAGTCTGCTCTTCCCTGGGTTTGTTACATTGACAAAATGGGGTCAGACTGCTCTTCCCTGGGTGTTTTTACATTGACAGAATGCGGTCAGTCTGCTCTTCCCTGGGTGTGTGACATTGACAGAGTGGGGTCAGTCTGCTATTCCCTGGGTGGGTTACATTGACAGAGTGGGGTCAGTCTGCTCTTCACTGGGTGGGTTACATTGACAGAGTGGGGTCAGTCTGCTCTTCCCTGGGTGGGTTACATTGACAGAGTGGGTTCAGTCTGCTCTTCCCTGAGTGTGTTACATTGACAGAGTTGGGTCAGTCTACTCTTCCCTGTGTGTGTCACATTGACAGAGTGGGGTCAGTCTGCTCTTCCCTGGGTGTGTTACATTGACAGTGTGGGGTGTGTCTGATCTTCCCTGGGTGGGTTACATTAACAGAGTGGGGTCAGTCTGCTCTTCCCTGGGTGGGTTACATTGACAGAGTGGGGTCTGTCTGCTCTTCCCTGGGTGTGTTACATTGACAGAGTGGGGTCAGTCTGCTCTTCCCTGGGTGTGTTACATGGACAGAGTGGGGTCAGTCTGCTCTTCCCAGATTGTGTGTTACATTGACAGAGTGGGATCAGTCTGTTCTTCCCTTGGTATGTTCCATTGACAGAGTTGGTTCAGTCTGCTCTTCCCTGGGTGTGTTACATTGACAGAGTGGGGTCAGTCTGCTCTTCCCTGGGTGTGTTCCATTGACAGAGTGGCGTCAGTCTGCAATTCCCTGGGTGGGTTACATTGTCAGAATGGGGTCAGTCTGCTCTTCACTGGGTGTGTAACATTGATCGAGTGGGGTCAGTCTGATCTTCCCTGGGTGGGTAACATTGTGATATTGGGGTCTGTCTGCTCTTCGCTGGGTGTGTTACCTTGACAGAATGGGGTCAGTCTGCTCTTTTCTGGGTGTGGTACATTGACAGAGTGGGGTCAGTCGGCTCTTCCCTGGCTGTGTTATATTGACATAGAGGGGTCAGTCAGCTCTTCCCTGGGTGTGTTACATTAACAGAGTGGGGTCAGTCTGCTCTTCCCTGGGTGTGTTACATTGTCAGAGTGGGGTCAGTCTTCTCTTCCCTGGGTAGGTTACATTCACAGAGTGGCGTCAGTCTACTCTTCTCTGGGTGTGTTACATTGAGAGATTGTGATCCGTCTGCTCTTCCGTGGGTGTGTTACATTGACAGAGAGTGTTCAGTCTGCTCTTCCCTGGGTGTGTTACATGGACAGAGTGGGGTCAGTGGGCTCTTCCCAGGATGTGTTACACTGACAGAGTGGGGTCAGTCTGCTCTTCCCTGGGTGTGTTCCATTCACAGAGTGGGTACAGTCTGCAATTCACTAGGTGGGGTACATTGTCAGAATGGGGTCAGTCTGCTCTTCACTGGGTTTACAACATTGATCGAGTGGGGTCAGTCTGATCTTCCCTGGGTGGGTAACATTGTGAGATTGGGGTCAGTCTGCTCTTCGCTGGGTGTGTTACCTTGACAGAATGGGGTCAGTCTGCTCTTCCCTGGGTGTGTTACATGGACAGCGTGGGGTCAGTCTGCTCTTCCCAGATTGTGTGTTACATTGACAGAGTGGGATCAGTCTGTTCTTCCCTTGGTGTGTTCCATTGACAGAGTGGGTTCAGTCTGCTCTTCCCTGGGTGTGTTACATTGACAGAGTGGGGTCAGTCTGCTCTTCCCTGGGTGTGTTCCATTGACAGAGTGACGTCAGTCTGCAATTCCCTGGGTGGGTTACATTGTCAGAAAGGGGTCAGTCTGCTCTTCACTGGGTGTGTAACATTGATCGAGTGGGGTCAGCCTGATCTTCCCTGGGTGGGTAACATTGTGATATTGGGGTCTGTCTGCTCTTCGCTGGGTGTGTTACCTTGACAGAATGGGGTCTGTCTGCTCTTTTCTGGGTGTGGTACATTGACAGAGTGGGGTCAGTCGGCTCTTCCCTGGCTGTGTTATATTGACATAGAGGGGTCAGTCAGCTCTTCCCTGGGTGTGTTACGTTAACAGAGTGGGGTCAGTCTGCTCTTCCCTTGGTGTGTTACATTGTCAGAGTGGGGTCAGTCTGCTCTTCCCTGGGTAGGTTACATTGACAGTGTGGCGTCAGTCTACTCTTCTCTGGGTGTGTTACATTGAGAGATTGTGATCCGTCTGCTCTTCCGTGGGTGTGTTACATTGACAGAGATTGTTCAGTCTGCTCTTCCCTGGGTGTGTTACATGGACAGAGTGGGGTCAGTGGGCTCTTCCCAGGGTGTGTTACACTGACAGAGTGGGGTCAGTCTGCTCTTCAATGGGTTTGTTACATTGACAGTGTTGGTTCAGTCTGCTCTTCCCTGGGTTGGTTACATTGACGGAGTGAGTTCATTCTGCGCTTCCCTGGGTGGGTTACGTGAACAGAGTTGGGTCAGTCTGCTCGTCCCTGGGTGTGTTACATTTACAGAGTTGGGTCAGTCGGCTCTTCCCTGGGTGTGTGACATTGACAGAGTGGTGTCAGTCTGCACTTCACTGGGTGTGTTACATTGACAGAGAGGGGTCAGTCTTCTCTTCCCTGGGTGTGTTGCATTGGCAGAGTGGGGTCGGTCTGCTCTTCCCTGGGTGTGTTACTTTGTTAGAGTGAGGTCTGTCTGCACTTCCCTGGGTGTGTTACATTGAGAGAGTGATGTCATTCTGCGATTACCTGGTTTGGTTACACAAACAGAGTTGGGTCAGACTGCTCTTCCCTGGGTGTGTTACATTGACAGAATGCAGTCAGTCTGCTCTTCCCTGGGTTTGTTACATTGACAAAATGGGGTCAGACTGCTCTTCCCTGGGTGTGTTACATTGACAGAATGCGGTCAGTCTGCTCTTCCCTGGGTGTGTGACATTGACAGAGTGGGGTCAGTCTGCTTTTCCCTGGGTGGGTTACATTGACAGAGTGGGGTCAGTCTGCTCTTCACTGGGTGGGTTACATTGACAGAGTGGGGTCAGTCTGCTCTTCCCTGGGTGGGTTACATTGACAGAGTGGGTTCAGTCTGCTCTTCCCTGAGTGTGTTACATTGACAGAGTTGGGTCAGTCTACTCTTCCCTGGGTGTGTCACATTTAAAGTGTGGGGTCAGTCTGCTCTTCCCTGGGTGTGTTACATTGACAGAGTGGGGTGTGTCTGATCTTCCCTGGGTGGGTTACATTAACAGAGTGGGGTCAGTCTGCTCTTCCCTGGGTGGGTTACATTGACAGAGTGGGGTCAGTCTGCTCTTCACTGGGTGGGTTACATTGACAGAGTGGGGTCAGTCTGCTCTTCCCTGGGTGTGTTACATGGACAGAGTGGGGTCAGTCTGCTCTTCCCAGATTGTGTGTTACATTGACAGAGTGGGATCAGTCTGTTCTTCCCTTGGTATGTTCCATTGACAGAGTGGGTTCAGTCTGCTCTTCCCTGGGTGTGTTACATTGACAGAGTGGGGTCAGTCTGCTCTTCCCTGGGTGTGTTCCATTGACAGAGTGGCGTCAGTCTGCAATTCCCTGGGTGGGTTACATTGTCAGAATGGGGTCAGTCTGCTCTTCACTGGGTGTGTAACATTGATCGAGTGGGGTCAGTCTGATCTTCCCTGGGTGGGTAACATTGTGATATTGGGGTCTGTCTGCTCTTCGCTGGGTGTGTTACCTTGACAGAATGGGGTCAGTCTGCTCTTTTCTGGGTGTGGTACATTGACAGAGTGGGGTCAGTCGGCTCTTCCCTGGCTGTGTTATATTGACATAGAGGGGTCAGTCAGCTCTTCCCTGGGTGTGTTACATTAACAGAGTGGGGTCAGTCTGCTCTTCCCTGGGTGTGTTACATTGTCAGAGTGGGGTCAGTCTGCTCTTCCCTGGGTAGGTTACATTGACAGAGTGGCGTCGGTCTACTCTTCTCTGGGTGTGTTACATTGAGAGATTGTGATCCGTCTGCTCTTCCGTGGGTGTGTTACATTGACAGTGAGTGTTCAGTCTGCTCTTCCCTGGGTGTGTTACATGGACAGAGTGGGGTCAGTGGGCTCTTCCCAGGATGTGTTACACTGACAGAGTGGGGTCAGTCTGCTCTTCCCTGGGTGTGTTCCATTCACAGAGTGGGTTCAGTCTGCAATTCACTAGGTGGGGTACATTGTCAGAATGGGGTCAGTCTGCTCTTCACTGGGTTTATAACATTGATCGAGTGGGGTCAGTCTGATCTTCCCTGGGTGGGTAACATTGTGAGATTGGGGTCAGTCTGCTCTTCGCTGGGTGTGTTACCTTGACAGAATGGGGTCAGACTGCTCTTTTCTGGGTGTGGTACATTGACAGAGTGGTTTCAGTCGGCTCTTCCCTGGCTGTGTAATATTGACATAGAGGGGTCAGTCTGCTCTTCCCTGGGTGTGTTATATTAACAGAGTGGGATCAGTCTGCTCTTCCCTGGGTGAGTTACATTGACTGAGTGGGCTCAGTCTGTTCTTCCCTGGGTGTGTTACTTTGACAGAGTGGGGTCACTCTGCTCTTCCCTGGGTGTGTTACATTGACAGAGTGGGATCAGTCAGCTCTTCCCCGGGTGTGTTACATTGTCAGCGTGGGATCTGTCTGCTCTTCCCTGGGTGTGTTACATTGACAGAGTGGGGTCAGTCTGCTCTTCCCTGGGTGTGTTGCATTGGCAGAGTGGGCTCAGTCTGTTCTTCCCTGGGTGTGTTACTTTGACAGAGTGGGGTCACTCTGCTCTTCCCTGGGTGTGTTACATTGACAGAGTGGGATCAGTCAGCTCTTCCCCGGGTGTGTTACATTGTCAGCGTGGGATCTGTCTGCTCTTCCCTGGGTGTGTTACATTGACAGAGTGGGGTCAGTCTGCTCTTCCCTGGGTGTGTTACATTGACAGATTGGGATCAGTCAGCTCATCCCCGGGTGTGTTAATTTGTCAGCGTGGGATCTGTCTGCTCTTCCGTGGGTTTGTTACATTGACAGAGTGGGGTCACTCTGCTCTTCTCTGGGTTTGTTACATTGACAGAGTGGGGTAAGTCTGCTCTTCCCTGGGTGTGTTACATTGACAGAGTGGTGTTAGTCTGCTCTTCCCTGTGTTTTACATTAACAGAGTGGGATCAGTCTGCTCTTGCACGGATGTGTTACATTGACAGAATGGGGTCAGTCTGCTCTTCCCTGGGTGTGTTACATTGACAGACTGGTATCAGTATCCTCTTGCCTGGGTGAGTTATTTTGACAGAGTGGGGTCAGTCTGCTCTTCCCTTGGTGTGTTACTTTGATAGAGTGGGGTCAGTCAGCTCTTGCATGGGTGTGTTACATTGACACAGCGGGTTCAGTCTGCTCATGCACGGGTGTGTTACATTGACAGAGTGGGATCAGTCTCCTCTTGCCTGTGTGATTTATTTTGACAGAGTTGTCAGTCTGCTCTTCCCAGGGCGTGTTACACTGACAGAGTGGGGTCAGTCTGCTATTCCCTGGGTGTGTTACATTGACAGACTGGGGTCAGTCTGCTCTTCCCTTGGTGTGTTACATTGACAGAGTGGGGTCAGTCTGTTCTTCCCTGGGTGTGTTACATTGACAGAGTGGGGTCAGTCTGCTCTTCCCTGGGTGTGTTACAATGACAGAGTGGGGTAAGTCTGCTCTTCCCTGGGTGTGTTACGTTGACAGAGTGGGGTCAGTCTGCTCTTCCCTGTGTTTTACATTGACAGAGTGGGGTCAGTCTGCTCTCCAATGTGTGTGTTACATTGACTCAGCCGCTTCAGTCTGCTCATGCATGGGTGTGTTACATTGACAGAATGGGTTCAGTCTGCTCTTCCGTGGGTGTGTTACATTTACAGACTGGTGTCAGTCTCCTCTTGCCTGGGTGAGTTATTTTGACAGAGTGGGGTCCATCTGCTCTTCCCTGGGTGCGTTACATTGACAGAGTGCGGTCAGTCTGCTCTTGCCTGGGTGTGCTACATTGACAGAGTGGGGTCAGTCTGCTCTTCCCTGGGTGTCTCTATTTGTCAGAGTGGGGTCAGTCTGCTCTTCCCGGGGTGTTTTACATTGACAGAGTGGGGTCAGTCTGCTCTTCCCTGG
Organism: Chiloscyllium punctatum; assembly: GCF_047496795.1. Classification (NCBI taxonomy): domain Eukaryota; kingdom Metazoa; phylum Chordata; class Chondrichthyes; order Orectolobiformes; family Hemiscylliidae; genus Chiloscyllium; species Chiloscyllium punctatum. Next base: position 114,942,157 of record NC_092742.1, read on the forward strand.
GTGTGTGACATGGACAGAGTGGGGTCAGTCTGCTCTTCTCTGGGTGTGTAACATTGATAGAGTGGGGTCAGTCTGATCTTCCCTGTGTGGGTAACATTGAGAGATTGGGGTCAGTCTGCTCTTCGCTGGGTATGTTACACTGACAGAGTGGGGTCAGTCTGCTCTTCCCTGGGTGTGTTACACTGACAGAGTTGGGTCCGTCTGCTCTTCCCTGGGTGGGTTACATTGACAGAGTGAGGTCAGCCTGCTCTTCTCTGAGTGGTTTCCATTGACAGATTGGGGTCAGTCTGCTCTTCGCTGGGTATGTTACATTTACAGAGTGGGGTCAGTCTTATCTTCTCTGGGTGTGTTACATTGACAGTGTGGAGTCAGTCTGCTCTTCCCTGGGTGTGTTACATTGAGAGAGTGAGGTCATTCTGCGATTACCTGGTTTGGTTACATACACAGAGTCGTGTCAGTCTGCTCTTCCCTGCGTATGTTGCATTGACAGGGTGTGGTCAGTCTGCTCTTCTCTGGGTGGTTTACTTTGACAGAATGGGGTCAGTCTGCTCTTCCCTGGGTGTGTTACATTGATAGAGTGGGGTCAGTCTGCTCTTCCTTGGTTGCGTTACATTGACAGAGTTGGGTCAGTCTGCTCTTCCCTATGTGTGTTACATTGACAGAGTGGGGTCAGTCTGCTCTTCCCTGGGTGTGTTACATTGACAGAGTTGGGTCAGTCTGCTCTTCCCTGGGTGGGTTGCATTGACAGGGTGGGGTCAGTCCTCTCTTCTCTGTGTGGTTTCTGTTGACAGAATGGGGTCAGTCTGCTCTTCCCTGGGTGTGTTACATTGACAGAGTGGGGTCCGTCTGCTCTTCCCTGGGTGAGTTACATTAACAGAATGGGGTCAGTCTGCTCTTCCCTGCGTGTGTTACATTGACAGTGTGGGGTCAGTCTGCTCTTCCCTGGGTGTGTTACATTGAATGAGTGGGGTCATTCTGCGATTACCTGGTTTGGTTACATAAACAGAGTTGTGTCAGTGTGCTCCTCCCTGGGTGTGTTACTTTGACAGAGTGGGGTCAGTCTGCTCTTCCCTGGGTGTGTTACATTGACAAGAGTGGGGTCAGTCTGCTCTTCATGGGTGTGTTACAGTGACAGAGTGAGGTCAGTCTGCTCTTCCTTGGGTGGGTTACATTGACAGACTGCGGTCAGTCTGTTCTTCCCTGGGTGTGTGATATTGACAGAGTGGGGTCAGTCTGATCTTCCCTGGGTGTGTTACATTGACAGAGTAGGGACAATCTGCTCTTGCCTGGGTGTGTTACGTTGAGAGAGTGGGGTCAGTCTGCTCTTCCCTGGGTGTGTTACATTGACAGAGTGGGTTCAGTCTGCTCTTTCCTGTGTGTGTTACATTGACAGAGTTGTGTCAGTCTACTCTTCGCTGGGTGTGTCACATTGACAGAGTGGGGTCAGTCTGCACTTCCCTGGGTGTGTTACATTGACAGAGTGGGGTCTGTCTGCTCTTCCCTGGGTGTGTTATATTGACAGAATGCGGTCAGTCTGCTCTTCCCTGGGTGTGTTACATTGACTGAGTGGCGTCAGTCTGCTCTTCCCTGGGTGTGTTACATTGACAGAGTGAGGTCATTCTGCACTTCCCTGGGTGGGTTACGTTAACAGAGTTGGGTCAGTCTACTCTTCGCTGGGTGTGTCACATTGACAGAGTGGGGTCAGTCTGCACTTCCCTGGGTGGGTTACGTTAACAGAGTTGGGTCAGTCTGCTCTTCCCTGGATGTGTTACATGGACAGAGTGGGGTCAGTCTGCTCTTCCCAGATTGTGTGTTACATTGACAGAGTGGGATCAGTCTGTTCTTCCCTTGCTGTGTTCCATTGACAGAGTGGGTTCAGTCTGCTCTTCCCTGGGTGTGTTACATTGACAGAGTGGGGTCAGTCTGCTCTTCCCTGGGTGTGTTCCATTGACAGAGTGACGTCAGTCTGCAATTCCCTGGGTGGGTTACATTGTCAGAATGGGGTCAGTCTGCTCTTCACTGGGTGTGTAACATTGATCGAGTGGGGTCAGCCTGATCTTCCCTGGGTGGGTAACATTGTGATATTGGGGTCTGTCTGCTCTTCGCTGGGTGTGTTACCTTGACAGAATGGGGTCTGTCTGCTCTTTTCTGGGTGTGGTACATTGACAGAGTGGGGTCAGTCGGCTCTTCCCTGGCTGTATTATATTGACATAGAGGGGTCAGTCAGCTCTTCCCTGGGTGTGTTACGTTAACAGAGTGGGGTCAGTCTGCTCTTCCCTTGGTGTGTTACATTGTCAGAGTGGGGTCAGTCTGCTCTTCCCTGGGTAGGTTACATTGACAGTGTGGCGTCAGTCTACTCTTCTCTGGGTGTGTTACATTGAGAGATTGTGATCCGTCTGCTCTTCCGTGGGTGTGTTACATTGACAGAGAGTGTTCAGTCTGCTCTTCCCTGGGTGTGTTACATGGACAGAGTGGGGTCAGTGGGCTCTACCCAGGGTGTGTTACACTGACAGAGTGGGGTCAGTCTGCTCTTCAATGGGTTTGTTACATTGACAGTGTTGGTTCAGTCTGCTCTTCCCTGGGTTGGTTACATTGACGGAGTGAGTTCATTCTGCGCTTCCCTGGGTGGGTTACGTGAACAGAGTTGGGTCAGTCTGCTCGTCCCTGGGTGTGTTACATTTACAGAGTTGGGTCAGTCGGCTCTTCCCTGGGTGTGTGACATTGACAGAGTGGTGTCAGTCTGCACTTCACTGGGTGTGTTACATTGACAGAGAGGGGTCAGTCTTCTCTTCCCTGGGTGTGTTGCATTGGCAGAGTGGGGTCGGTCTGCTCTTCCCTGGGTGTGTTACTTTGTTAGAGTGAGGTCTGTCTGCACTTCCCTGGGTGTGTTACATTGAGAGAGTGATGTCATTCTGCGATTACCTGGTTTGGTTACACAAACAGAGTTGGGTCAGACTGCTCTTCCCTGGGTGTGTTCCATTGACAGAATGCAGTCAGTCTGCTCTTCCCTGGGTTTGTTACATTGACAAAATGGGGTCAGACTGCTCTTCCCTGGGTGTTTTTACATTGACAGAATGCGGTCAGTCTGCTCTTCCCTGGGTGTGTGACATTGACAGAGTGGGGTCAGTCTGCTTTTCCCTGGGTGGGTTACATTGACAGAGTGGGGTCAGTCTGCTCTTCACTGGGTGGGTTACATTGACAGAGTGGGGTCAGTCTGCTCTTCCCTGGGTGGGTTACATTGACAGAGTGGGTTCAGTCTGCTCTTCCCTGAGTGTGTTACATTGACAGAGTTGGGTCAGTCTACTCTTCCCTGTGTGTGTCACATTGACAGAGTGGGGTCAGTCTGCTCTTCCCTGGGTGTGTTACATTGACAGTGTGGGGTGTGTCTGATCTTCCCTGGGTGGGTTACATTAACAGAGTGGGGTCAGTCTGCTCTTCCCTGGGTGTGTTACATTGACAGAGTGGGGTCAGTCTGCTCTTCCCTGAGTGTGTTACATTGACAGAGTTGGGTCAGTCTACTCTTCCCTGTGTGTGTCACATTGACAGAGTGGGGTCAGTCTGCTCTTCCCTGGGTGTGTTACATTGACAGTGTGGGGTGTGTCTGATCTTCCCTGGGTGGGTTACATTAACAGAGTGGGGTCTGTCTGCTCTTCCCTGGGTGTGTTACATTGACAGAGTGGGGTCAGTCTGCTCTTCCCTGGGTGTGTTACATGGACAGAGTGGGGTCAGTCTGCTCTTCCCAGATTGTGTGTTACATTGACAGAGTGGGATCAGTCTGTTCTTCCCTTGGTATGTTCCATTGACAGAGTTGGTTCAGTCTGCTCTTCCCTGGGTGTGTTACATTGACAGAGTGGGGTCAGTCTGCTCTTCCCTGGGTGTGTTCCATTGACAGAGTGGCGTCAGTCTGCAATTCCCTGGGTGGGTTACATTGTCAGAATGGGGTCAGTCTGCTCTTCACTGGGTGTGTAACATTGATCGAGTGGGGTCAGTCTGATCTTCCCTGGGTGGGTAACATTGTGATATTGGGGTCTGTCTGCTCTTCGCTGGGTGTGTTACCTTGACAGAATGGGGTCAGTCTGCTCTTTTCTGGGTGTGGTACATTGACAGAGTGGGGTCAGTCGGCTCTTCCCTGGCTGTGTTATATTGACATAGAGGGGTCAGTCAGCTCTTCCCTGGGTGTGTTACATTAACAGAGTGGGGTCAGTCTGCTCTTCCCTGGGTGTGTTACATTGTCAGAGTGGGGTCAGTCTTCTCTTCCCTGGGTAGGTTACATTGACAGAGTGGCGTCAGTCTACTCTTCTCTGGGTGTGTTACATTGAGAGATTGTGATCCGTCTGCTCTTCCGTGGGTGTGTTACATTGACAGAGAGTGTTCAGTCTGCTCTTCCCTGGGTGTGTTACATGGACAGAGTGGGGTCAGTGGGCTCTTCCCAGGATGTGTTACACTGACAGAGTGGGGTCAGTCTGCTCTTCCCTGGGTGTGTTCCATTCACAGAGTGGGTACAGTCTGCAATTCACTAGGTGGGGTACATTGTCAGAATGGGGTCAGTCTGCTCTTCACTGGGTTTACAACATTGATCGAGTGGGGTCAGTCTGATCTTCCCTGGGTGGGTAACATTGTGAGATTGGGGTCAGTCTGCTCTTCGCTGGGTGTGTTACCTTGACAGAATGGGGTCAGTCTGCTCTTCCCTGGGTGTGTTACATGGACAGCGTGGGGTCAGTCTGCTCTTCCCAGATTGTGTGTTACATTGACAGAGTGGGATCAGTCTGTTCTTCCCTTGGTGTGTTCCATTGACAGAGTGGGTTCAGTCTGCTCTTCCCTGGGTGTGTTACATTGACAGAGTGGGGTCAGTCTGCTCTTCCCTGGGTGTGTTCCATTGACAGAGTGACGTCAGTCTGCAATTCCCTGGGTGGGTTACATTGTCAGAAAGGGGTCAGTCTGCTCTTCACTGGGTGTGTAACATTGATCGAGTGGGGTCAGCCTGATCTTCCCTGGGTGGGTAACATTGTGATATTGGGGTCTGTCTGCTCTTCGCTGGGTGTGTTTCCTTGACAGAATGGGGTCTGTCTGCTCTTTTCTGGGTGTGGTACATTGACAGAGTGGGGTCAGTCGGCTCTTCCCTGGCTGTGTTATATTGACATAGAGGGGTCAGTCAGCTCTTCCCTGGGTGTGTTACGTTAACAGAGTGGGGTCAGTCTGCTCTTCCCTTGGTGTGTTACATTGTCAGAATGGGGTCAGTCTGCTCTTCCCTGGGTAGGTTACATTGACAGTGTGGCGTCAGTCTACTCTTCTCTGGGTGTGTTACATTGAGAGATTGTGATCCGTCTGCTCTTCCGTGGGTGTGTTACATTGACGGAGAGTGTTCAGTCTGCTCTTCCCTGGGTGTGTTACATGGACAGAGTGGGGTCAGTGGGCTCTTCCCAGGGTGTGTTACACTGACAGAGTGGGGTCAGTCTGCTCTTCAATGGGTTTGTTACATTGACAGTGTTGGTTCAGTCTGCTCTTCCCTGGGTTGGTTACATTGACGGAGTGAGTTCATTCTGCGCTTCCCTGGGTGGGTTACGTGAACAGAGTTGGGTCAGTCTGCTCGTCCCTGGGTGTGTTACATTTACAGAGTTGGGTCAGTCGGCTCTTCCCTGGGTGTGTGACATTGACAGAGTGGTGTCAGTCTGCACTTCACTGGGTGTGTTACATTGACAGAGAGGGGTCAGTCTTCTCTTCCCTGGGTGTGTTGCATTGGCAGAGTGGGGTCGGTCTGCTCTTCCCTGGGTGTGTTACTTTGTTAGAGTGAGGTCTGTCTGCACTTCCCTGGGTGTGTTACATTGAGAGAGTGATGTCATTCTGCGATTACCTGGTTTGGTTACACAAACAGAGTTGGGTCAGACTGCTCTTCCCTGGGTGTGTTACATTGACAGAATGCAGTCAGTCTGCTCTTCCCTGGGTTTGTTACATTGACAAAATGGGGTCAGACTGCTCTTCCCTGGGTGTGTTACATTGACAGAATGCGGTCAGTCTGCTCTTCCCTGGGTGTGTGACATTGACAGAGTGGGGTCAGTCTGCTTTTCCCTGGGTGGGTTACATTGACAGAGTGGGGTCAGTCTGCTCTTCACTGGGTGGGTTACATTGACAGAGTGGGGTCAGTCTGCTCTTCCCTGGGTGGGTTACATTGACAGAGTGGGTTCAGTCTGCTCTTCCCTGAGTGTGTTACATTGACAGAGTTGGGTCAGTCTACTCTTCCCTGGGTGTGTCACATTTAAAGTGTGGGGTCAGTCTGCTCTTCCCTGGGTGTGTTACATTGACAGAGTGGGGTGTGTCTGATCTTCCCTGGGTGGGTTACATTAACAGAGTGGGGTCAGTCTGCTCTTCCCTGGGTGGGTTACATTGACAGAGTGGGGTCAGTCTGCTCTTCACTGGGTGGGTTACATTGACAGAGTGGGGTCAGTCTGCTCTTCCCTGGGTGTGTTACATGGACAGAGTGGGGTCAGTCTGCTCTTCCCAGATTGTGTGTTACATTGACAGAGTGGGATCAGTCTGTTCTTCCCTTGGTATGTTCCATTGACAGAGTGGGTTCAGTCTGCTCTTCCCTGGGTGTGTTACATTGACAGAGTGGGGTCAGTCTGCTCTTCCCTGGGTGTGTTCCATTGACAGAGTGGCGTCAGTCTGCAATTCCCTGGGTGGGTTACATTGTCAGAATGGGGTCAGTCTGCTCTTCACTGGGTGTGTAACATTGATCGAGTGGGGTCAGTCTGATCTTCCCTGGGTGGGTAACATTGTGATATTGGGGTCTGTCTGCTCTTCGCTGGGTCTGTTACCTTGACAGAATGGGGTCAGTCTGCTCTTTTCTGGGTGTGGTACATTGACAGAGTGGGGTCAGTCGGCTCTTCCCTGGCTGTGTTATATTGACATAGAGGGGTCAGTCAGCTCTTCCCTGGGTGTGTTACATTAACAGAGTGGGGTCAGTCTGCTCTTCCCTGGGTGTGTTACATTGTCAGAGTGGGGTCAGTCTGCTCTTCCCTGGGTAGGTTACATTGACAGAGTGGCGTCGGTCTACTCTTCTCTGGGTGTGTTACATTGAGAGATTGTGATCCGTCTGCTCTTCCGTGGGTGTGTTACATTGACAGTGAGTGTTCAGTCTGCTCTTCCCTGGGTGTGTTACATGGACAGAGTGGGGTCAGTGGGCTCTTCCCAGGATGTGTTACACTGACAGAGTGGGGTCAGTCTGCTCTTCCCTGGGTGTGTTCCATTCACAGAGTGGGTTCAGTCTGCAATTCACTAGGTGGGGTACATTGTCAGAATGGGGTCAGTCTGCTCTTCACTGGGTTTATAACATTGATCGAGTGGGGTCAGTCTGATCTTCCCTGGGTGGGTAACATTGTGAGATTGGGGTCAGTCTGCTCTTCGCTGGGTGTGTTACCTTGACAGAATGGGGTCAGACTGCTCTTTTCTGGGTGTGGTACATTGACAGAGTGGTTTCAGTCGGCTCTTCCCTGGCTGTGTAATATTGACATAGAGGGGTCAGTCTGCTCTTCCCTGGGTGTGTTATATTAACAGAGTGGGATCAGTCTGCTCTTCCCTGGGTGAGTTACATTGACTGAGTGGGCTCAGTCTGTTCTTCCCTGGGTGTGTTACTTTGACAGAGTGGGGTCAGTCTGCTCTTCCCTGGGTGTGTTACATTGACACAGTGGGGTCAGTCTGATCTTCCCTGGGGGTGTTACATTGACAGTGTTGGATCAGTCTGCTCTTCCCTGGGTGGGGTACATTGACAGAGTGGGGTCAGTCTGCTCTTCCCTGGGTGTGTTACATTGACACAGTGGGGTCAGTCTGATCTTCCCTGGGGGTGTTACATTGACAGAGTGAGGTCAGTCTGCTCTTCCCTGGGTATGTTACATTGACAGTGTTGGTTCAGTCTGCTCTTCCCTGGGTTGGTTACATTGACGGAGTGAGTTCATTCTGCGCTTCCCTGGGTGGGTTACGTTAACAGAGTTGGGTCAGTCTGCTCGTCCCTGGGTGTGTTACATTTACAGAGTTGGGTCAGTCGGCTCTTCCCTGGGTGTGTGAAATTGACAGAGTGGTGTCAGTCTGCACTTCACTGGGTGTGTTACATTGACAGAGAGGGGTCAGTCTTCTCTTCCATGGGTGTGTTGCATTGGCAGAGTGGGGTCGGTCTGCTCTTCCCTGGGTGTGTTACTTTGTTAGAGTGAGGTCTGTCTGCACTTCCCTGGGTGTGTTACATTGAGAGAGTGAGGTCATTCTGCGATTAACTGGTTTGTTTACACAAACAGAGTTGGGTCAGACTGCTCTTCCCTGGGTGTGTTACATTGACAGAATGCGGTCAGTCTGCTCTTCCCTGGGTTTGTTACATTGACAGAATGGGGTCAGACTGCTCTTCCCTGGGTGTGTTACATTGACAGAATGCGGTCAGTCTGCTCTTCCCTGGGTGTGTGACATTGACAGAGTGGGGTCAGTCTGCTTTTCCCTGGGTGGGTTACATTGACAGAGTGGGGTCAGTCTGCTCTTCACTGGGTGGGTTACATTGACAGAGTGGGGTCAGTCTGCTCTTCCCTGGGTGGGTTACATTGACAGAGTGGGTTCAGTCTGCTCTTCCCTGAGTGTGTTACATTGACAGAGTTGGGTCAGTCTACTCTTCCCTGGGTGTGTGACATTGACAGAGTGGGGTCAGTCTGCACTTCCCTTGGCGTGTTACATTGACAGAGTGGGGTCTGTCTGCTCTTCCCTGGGTGTGTTACATTGACAGAATGCGGTCAGTCTGCTCTTCCCTGGGTGTGTTACATTGACAGAGTGGGGTCAGTCTGCTTTTCCCTGGGTGGGTTACATTGACAGAGTGGGGTCTGTCTGCTCTTCCCTGGGTGGGTTACATTGAGAGAGTGGGTTCAGTCTGCTCTTCCCTGGGTGTGTTACATGGACAGAGTGGGGTCAGTGGGCTCTTCCCAGGATGTGTTACACTGACAGAGTGGGGTCAGTCTGCTCTTCCCTGGGTGTGTTCCATTCACAGAGTGGGTTCAGTCTGCAATTCACTAGGTGGGGTACATTGTCAGAATGGGGTCAGTCTGCTCTTCACTGGGTTTATAACATTGATCGAGTGGGGTCAGTCTGATCTTCCCTGGGTGGGTAACATTGTGAGATTGGGGTCAGTCTGCTCTTCGCTGGGTGTGTTACCTTGACAGAATGGGGTCAGACTGCTCTTTTCTGGGTGTGGTACATTGACAGAGTGGTTTCAGTCGGCTCTTCCCTGGCTGTGTAATATTGACAGAGAGGGGTCAGTCTGCTCTTCCCTGGGTGTGTTATATTAACAGAGTGGGATCAGTCTGCTCTTCCCTGGGTGTGTTACATTGACAGAGTGTGGTCAATCTGATCTTCCCTGGGTGGGTTATATTGACAGATTGGGGTCAGTCTGCTCTTCCCTGGGTGAGTTACATTGACTGAGTGGGCTCAGTCTGTTCTTCCCTGGGTGTGTTACTTTGACAGAGTGGGGTCAGTCTGCTCTTCCCTGCGTGTGTTACATTGACACAGTGGGGTCAGTCTGATCTTCCCTGGGGGTGTTACATTGACAGTGTTGGATCAGTCTGCTCTTCCCTGGGTGGGGTACATTGACAGAGTGGGGTCAGTCTGCTCTTCCCTGGGTGTGTTACATTGACACAGTGGGGTCAGTCTGATCTTCCCTGGGGGTGTTACATTGACAGAGTGAGGTCAGTCTGCTCTTCCCTGGGTTTGTTACATTGACAGTGTTGGTTCAGTCTGCTCTTCCCTGGGTTGGTTACATTGACGGAGTGAGTTCATTCTGCGCTTCCCTGGGTGGGTTACGTTAACAGAGTTGGGTCAGTCTGCTCGTCCCTGGGTGTGTTACAATTACAGAGTTGGGTCAGTCGGCTCTTCCCTGGGTGTGTGAAATTGACAGAGTGGTGTCAGTCTGCACTTCACTGGGTGTGTAACATTGACAGAGAGGCGTCAGTCTTCTCTTCCCTGGGTGTGTTGCATTGGCAGAGTGGGGTCGGTCTGCTCTTCCCTGGGTGTGTTACTTTGTTAGAGTGAGGTCTGTCTGCACTTCCCTGGGTGTGTTACATTGAGAGAGTGAGGTCATTCTGCGATTAACTGGTTTGTTTACACAAACAGAGTTGGGTCAGACTGCTCTTCCCTGGGTGTGTTACATTGACAGAATGCAGTCAGTCTGCTCTTCCCTGGGTTTGTTACATTGACAGAATGGGGTCAGACTGCTCTTCCCTGGGTGTGTTACATTGACAGAATGCGGTCAGTCTGACCTTCCCTGGGTGTGTGACATTGACAGAGTGGGGTCAGTCTGCTTTTCCCTGGGTGGGTTACATTGACAGAGTGGGGTCAGTCTGCTCTTCACTGGGTGGGTTACATTGACAGAGTGGGGTCAGTCTGCTCTTCCCTGGGTGGGTTACTTTGACAGAGTGGGGTCAGTCTGCTCTTCCCTGGGTGTGTTACATTGACACAGTGGGGTCAGTCTGATCTTCCCTGGGGGTGTTACATTGACAGTGTTGGATCAGTCTGCTCTTCCCTGGGTGGGGTACATTGACAGAGTGGGGTCAGTCTGCTCTTCCCTGGGTGTGTTACATTGACACAGTGGGGTCAGTCTGATCTTCCCTGGGGGTGTTACATTGACAGAGTGAGGTCAATCTGCTCTTCCCTGGGTTTGTTACATTGACAGTGTTGGTTCAGTCTGCTCTTCCCTGGGTTGGTTACATTGACGGAGTGAGTTCATTCTGCGCTTCCCTGGGTGGGTTACGTTAACAGAGTTGGGTCAGTCTGCTCGTCCCTGGGTGTGTTACAATTACAGAGTTGGGTCAGTCGGCTCTTCCCTGGGTGTGTGAAATTGACAGAGTGGTGTCAGTCTGCACTTCACTGGGTGTGTAACATTGACAGAGAGGCGTCAGTCTTCTCTTCCCTGGGTGTGTTGCATTGGCAGAGTGGGGTCGGTCTGCTCTTCCCTGGGTGTGTTACTTTGTTAGATTGAGGTCTGTCTGCACTTCCCTGGGTGTGTTACATTGAGAGAGTGAGGTCATTCTGCGATTAACTGGTTTGATTACACAAACAGAGTTGGGTCAGACTGCTCTTCCCTGGGTGTGTTACATTGACAGAATGCAGTCAGTCTGCTCTTCCCTGGGTTTGTTACATTGACAGAATGGGGTCAGACTGCTCTTCCCTGGGTGTGTTACATTGACAGAATGCGGTCAGTCTGCCCTTCCCTGGGTGTGTGACATTGACAGAGTGGGGTCAGTCTGCTTTTCCCTGGGTGGGTTACATTGACAGAGTGGGGTCAGTCTGCTCTTCACTGGGTGGGTTACATTGACAGAGTGGTGTCAGTCTGCTCTTCCCTGGGTGGGTTACATTGACAGAGTGGGTTCAGTCTGCTCTTCCCTGAGTGTGTTACATTGACAGAGTTGGGTCAGTCTACTCTTCCCTGGGTGTGTCACATTGACAGAGTGGGGTCAGTCTGCACTTCCCTTGGCGTGTTACATTGACAGAGTGGGGTCTGTCTGCTCTTCCCTGGGTGTGTTACATTGACAGAATGCGGTCAGTCTGCTCTTCCCTGGGCTTGTTACATTGACAGAGTGGGGTCAGTCTTCTTTTCCCTGGGTGGGTTACATTGACAGAGTGGGGTCTGTCTGATCTTCCCTGGGTGGGTTACATTGACAGAGTGGGTTCAGTCTGCTCTTCCCTGAGTGTGTTACATTGACAGAGTTGGGTCAGTCTACTCTTCCCTGGGTGTGTCACATTGACAGAGTGGGGTCAGTCTGCACTTCCCTGGGTGTGTTACATTGACAGAATGCGGTCAGTCTGCTGTTCCCTTGGTGTGTTACATTGACAGATTGGGGTGTGTCTGCTCTTCCCTGGGTGGGTTACATTAACAGAGTGGGGTCAGTCTGCTCTTCCCAGGGTGGGTTACATTGACAGAGTGGGGTCTGTCTGCTCTTCCCTGGGTGGGTTACATTGACTGAGTGGCGTCGGTCTTCTCTTCCCTCGGTGTCTTACATTGACAGAGTGAGGTCATTCTCCGATTCCATGGATGGGATACATTAACAGAGTGGGGTCTGTCTGCTCTTCACTGGGTGTGTTACATTGACAGAATGGGGTCATTCTGCGATTCCCTGGATGGGTTAGATTAACAGAGTGGTGTCTGTCTGCTCTTCCCTGTGTGTTTTGCACTGACAGAGTGGGGTCAGTCTGCTCTTGCCTGGGTGGGTTATAGTCTCAGATTAGAGTTAGTCTGCTCTTCCCTGAGTGTGTTACATTGACAGAGTTGTGTCAGTCTGCTCTTCCCTGGTTGTGTTACATTGACAAAGTGGGGTCAGTCTGCTCTTCCCTGGGTGTGTTACATTGACAGAATGCGGTCAGTCTGCTCTTCCCTGGGTTTGTGACATTGACAGAGTGGGATCAGTCTGCTTTTCCCTGGGTGGTTTACATTGACAGAGTGGGGTCAGTCTGCTCTTCACTGGGTGGGTTACATTGACAGAGTGGGGTCAGTCTGCTCTTCCCTGGGTGGGTTACATTGACAGAGTGGGTTCAGTCTGCTCTTCCCTGAGTGTGTTACATTGACAGAGTTGGGTCAGTCTACTCTTCCCTGGGTGTGTCACATTGACAGAGTGGGGACAGTCTGCACTTCCCTGGGTGTGTTACATTGACAGAGTGGGGTCTGTCTGCTCTTCCCTGGGTGTGTTACATTGACCGAATGCGGTCAGTCTGCTCTTCCCTGGGTGTGTTACATTGACAGAGTGGGGTCAGTCTGCTCTTCCCTGGGTGGGTTACATGAACAGAGTGGGGTCAGTCTGCTCTTCCCTGGGTGCGTTACATTGACAGAGTGGGGTCAGTCTGCTCTTCCCTGGGTGGGTTACATGGACAGAGTGGGGTCAGTCTGCTCTTCCCAGATTGTGTGTTACATTGACAGAGTGGGATCAGTCTGTTCTTCCCTTGGTGTGTTCCATTGACAGAGTGGGGTCAGTCTGCTCTTCGCTGGGTGTGTTACCTTGACAGAATGGGGTCAGTCTGCTCTTTTCTGGGTGTGGTACATTGACAGAGTGGTTTCAGTCGGCTCTTCCCTGGCTGTGTAATATTGACATAGAGGGGTCAGTCTGCTCTTCCCTGGGTGTGTTACATTAACAGAGTGGGATCAGTCTTCTCTTCCCTGGGTGTGTTGCATTGGCAGAGTGGGGTCGGTCTGCTCTTCCCTGGGTGTGTTACTTTGTTAGAGTGAGGTCTGTCTGCACTTCCCTGGGTGTGAAAGATTGAGAGAGTGAGGTCATTCTGCGATTACCTGGTTTGGTTACACAAACAGAGTTGGGTCAGACTGCTCTTCCCTGGGTGTGTTACATTGACAGAATGCGGTCAGTCTGCTCTTCCCTGGGTGTGTGACATTGACAGAGTGGAGTCAGTCTGCTTTTCCCTGGGTGGGTTACATTGACAGAGTGGGGTCAGTCTGCTCTTCACTGGGTGGGTTACATTGACAGAGTGGGGTCAGTCTGCTCTTCCCTGGGTGGGTTACATTGACAGAGTGGGTTCAGTCTGCACTTCCCAGTGTGTGTTGCACTGACAGAGTGGGGTCAGTCTGCTCTTCCCTGGGTGTGTTACATTGACAGAATGCGGTCAGTCTGCTCTTCCCTGGGTTTGTGACATTGACAGAGTGGGGTCAGTCTGCTTTTCCCTGGGTGGGTTACATTGACAGAGTGGGGTCAGTCTGCTCTTCACTGGGTGGGTTACATTGACAGAGTGGGGTCAGTCTGCTCTTCCCTGGGTGGGTTACATTGACAGAGTGGGTTCAGTCTGCTCTTCCCTGAGTGTGTTACATTGACAGAGTTGGGTCAGTCTACTCTTCCCTGGGTGTGTCACATTGACAGAGTGGGGTCAGTCTGCACTTCCCTGGGTGTGTTACATTGACAGAGTGCGGTCTGTCTGCTCTTCCCTGGGTGTGTTACATTGACAGAATGCGGTCAGTCTGCTCTTCCCTGGGAGTGTTACATTGACAGAGTGGGGTGTGTCTGATCTTCCCTGGGTGGGTTACATTAACAGAGTGGTGTCAGTCTGCTCTTCCCTGGGTGGGTTACATTGACAGAGTGGGGTCTGTCTGCTCTTCCCTGGGTGGGTTACATTGACAGAGTGGGTTCAGTCTGCTCTTCCCTGAGTGTATTACATTGACAGAGTTGGGTCAGTCTACTCTTCCCTGGGTGTGTCACATTGACAGAGTGGTGTCAATCTGCACTTCCCTGGGTGTGTTACATTGACAGAGTGGGGTCTGTCTGCTCTTTCCTGTGTGTGTTACATTGACAGAATGCGGTCAGTCTGCTCTTCCCTGGGTGTGTTACATTGACAGAGTGGGGTGTGTCTGCTCTTCCCTGGGTGGGTTACATTAACAGTGTGGGGTCAGTCTGCTCTTCCCTGGGTGGGTTACATTGACAGAGTGGGGTCTGTCTGCTCTTCCCTGGGTGGGTTACATTGACTGAGTGGCGTCAGTCTGCTCTTCCCTCGGTGTGTTACATTGACAGAGTGAGGTCATTCTGCGATTCCATGGATGGGATACATTAACAGAGTGAGGTCTGTCCGCTCTTCACTGGGTGTGTTACATTGACAGAATTGGGTCATTCTGCGATTCCCTGGATGGGTTAGATTAACAGAGTGGTGTCAGTCTGCTCTTCCCTGTGTGTGTTGCACTGACAGAGTGTGGTCAGTCTGCTCTTGCCTGGGTGGGTTATAGTCTCAGATTAGAGTTAGTCTGCTCTTCCCTGGGTGTGTTACATTGAAAGAGTGAGGTCATTCTGCGATTCCCTGGATGGGATAGATTAACAGAGTGGTGTCAGTCTGCTCTTCCCTGGTTGTGTTACATTGACAAAGTGGGGTCAGTCTGCTCTTCCCTGGGTGTGTTACATTGACAGAGTGGGATCAGTCTGCTCTTCCCTGGGTGTGTTACATTGACAGAGTGGGGTCGGTCTGCTTTTCCCTGGGTGGGTTACATTGACAAAGTGGGGTCAGTCTGCTCTTCCTTGGGTTAGTAACACTGACAGAGTGGGGTCAGTCTGCTCTTCCCTGTGTGTGTTACATTGACAGAATGGGGTCAGTCTGCTCTTGCATGAATGAGCTACATTGTCAGAGTGGGGTTAATCTACTCCTCCCTGGGTGGGTTACATTGACAGAGTGGTGTCAGCCTGCCCTTCCCTGGGTGTGTTACATTGACACATTGGGTCTGTCGGATCTTCCTTGGGTTTGTTACATTGACAGAGTGGGTTCAGTCTGCTCTTCCCTGGATTTGTTACATTGACAGAGTGGGGTCAGTCTCCCCTTCCCTGGGTGTGTTACATGTACAGAGTGAGGTCATTCTGCGATTCCCTGGATGGGTTAGATTAACAGAATGTGGTCAGTCATCTCTTTCCTGGGTGCGTTACATTGACAGAGTGGGGTAAGTCATCTCTCTCCTGGGTGTCTCACATTGACAGAGTTGGGTCAGTCGGCTCTTCCCTGGGTGTGTGACATTGACAGAGTGGTGTCAGTCTGCACTTCACTGGGTGTGTTACATTGACAGAGAGGGGTCAGTCTTCTCTTCCCTGGGTGTGTTACTTTGTTAGAGTGAGGTCTGTCTGCACTTCCCTGGGTGTGTTACATTGAGAGAGTGAGGTCATTCTGCGATTACCTGGTTTGGTTACACAAACAGAGTTGGGTCAGACTGCTCTTCCCTGGGTGTGTTACATTGACAGAATGCGGTCAGTCTGCTCTTCCCTGGGTTTGTTACATTGACAGAATGGGGTCAGACTGCTCTTCCCTGGGTGTGTGACATTGACAGAGTGGGGTCAGTCTGCTTTTCCCTGGGTGGGTTACATTGACAGAGTGGGGTCAGTCTAGTCTTCACTGGGTGGGTTACATTGACAGAGTGGGGTCAGTCTGCTCTTCCCTGGGTGGGTTACATTGACAGAGTGGGTTCAGTCTGCTCTTCACTGAGTGTGTTACATTGAAAGAGTTGGGTCAGTCTACTCTTCCCTGGGTGTGTCTCATTGACAGAGTGGGGTCAGTCTGCACTTCCCTGGGTGTGTTACATTGACAGAGTGGGGTCTGTCTGCTCTTCCCTGGGTGTGTTACGTTGACAGAATGCGGTCAGTCTGCTATTCCCTGGGTGTGTTACATTGACAGAATGCGGTCAGTCTGCTCTTCCCTGGGTGGGTTACATTAACAGAGTGGGGCCAGTCTGCTCTTCCCTGGGTGGGTTACATTGACAGAGTGGGGTCTGTCTGCTCTTCCCTGGTTGGGTTACATTGTCAGAATGGGGTCAGTCTGCTCTTCACTAGGTGTGTAACATTGATAGAGTGGGGTCAGTCTGATCATCCCTGGGTGGGTAACATTGTGAGATTGGGGTCAGTCTGCTCTTCCCTGGGTGTGTTACATTGACAGAGTGCGGTCAGTCTGATCTTCCCTGGGTGGGTTATATTGACAGATTGGGGTCAGTCTGCTCTTCCCTGGGTGAGTTACGTTGATTGAGTGGGCTCAGTCTGTTCTTCCCTGGGTGTGTTCCTTTGACAGAGTGGGGTCAGTCTGCTCTTCCCTGGGTGTGTTACATTAACAGAGTGGGGTCAGTCTGATCTTCCCTGGGGGTGTTTCGTTGGCAGAGTGAGGTCAGTCTGCTCTTCCCTGGGTGTGTTACATTGACAGTGTTGGATCAGTCTGCTCTTTCTTGGGTGGGTAACATTGAAAGGGTGAGGTCAGTCTGCACTTCTCTGGGTGAGTTCCATTGACAGTGTGGGGTCCGTCTGCTCTTCCCTGGGTGTGTTACATTGACAGAGTGGGGTCAGTCTGCTCTTCCCTGGGTCGATTACATTGAGAGAGGGGCGTCAGTCTACTCTTCTCTGGGTGTTTTACATTGAGAGATTGTGTTTTGTCTGCTCTTCCGTGGGTGTGTTACACTGACAGACTGGGCTCAATTTGCTCTTCCCTGGGTGTGTTACATTGACAGAGTGGGATCAGTCTGCTCTTCCCTGGGTGTGTTACATGGACAGAGTGGGGTCAGTCTGCTCTTCCCAGATTGTGTGTTACAATGACAGAGTGGGATCAGTCTGTTCTTCCCTGGGTGTGTTCCATTGACAGAGTGGGTTCAGTATGCTCTTCCCTGGGTAGGTTACATTGACAGAGCGGCGTCAGCCTATTCTTCTCTGGGTGTGTTACATTGAGAGATTGTGGTCCGTCTGCTGTTCCGTCGGTGTGTTACATTGACAGAGAGTGTTCAGTCTGCTCTTCCCTGCGTGTGTTACATGGAGAGAGTGGGGTCACTCTGCTCTTCCCAGGGTGTATTACATTGACAGAGTGGGGTCTGTCTGCTCTTCCCTGGGTGTGTTCCATTGACAGAGTGGGTTCCGTCTGCAATTCCCTGGTTGGGTTACATTGTCAGAATGGGGTCAGTCTGCTCTTCACTAGGTGTGTAACATTGATTTGAATGGGGTCAGTCTGATCTTCCCTGGGTGGGTAACATTGTGAGATTGGGGTCAGTCTGCTCTTCGCTGGGTGTGTTACCTTGACAGAATGGGGTCAGTCTGCTCTTTTCTGGGTGTGGTATATTGACAGAGTGGGGTCAGTCGGCTCTTCCCTGGCTGTGTTATATTGACAGAGAGGGGTCAGTCTGCTCTTCCCTGGGTGTGTTACATTGACAGAGTGGGGTCAGTCTGCTCTTCCCTGGGTGTGTTACATTGACAGAGTGCGGTCAGTCTGATCTTCCCTGGGTGAGTTATATTGACAGATTGGGGTCAGTCTGCTCTTCCCTGGGTGAGTGACATTGACTGAGTGGGCTCAGTCTGTTCTTCCCTGGGTGTGTTACTTTGACAGAGTGGGGTCAGTCTGCTCTTTCCTAGGTGTGTTACATTGACAGAGTGGGGTCAGTCTGCTCTTCCCTGGGGGTGTTACATTGACAGAGTGAGGTCAGTCTGCTCTTCCCTGGGTGTGTTACATGGACAGAGTGGGGTCAGTCTGATCTTCCCTGGGGGTGTTACATTGACAGAGTGAGGTCAGTCCGCTCTCTCCTGGGTGTGTTACATGGAGAGAGTGGTGTCAGTCTGCTCTTCCCAGGGTGTGTTACATTGACAGAGTGGGGTCAGTCTGCTCTTCCCTGGGTGTGTTCCATTGACAGAGTGGGTTCAGCCTGCAATTCCCTGGGTGGGTTACATTGTCAGAATGGGGTCAGTCTGCTCTTCCCTGGGTGTGTTACATTGACAGAGTAGCGTCAGTCTGCTCTTCCCTGAGTGTGTTACATTGACAGAGTGGGGTCAGTCCGGTCTTCCCTGGGTGTGTTACATTGACAAGAGTGGGGTCAGTCTGCTCTTCCCTGAGTGTGTTACATTGACAGAGTGGGGTCAGTCTGCTCTTCCCTGAGTTTGTTATATTGACAGATCGGGGTCAGTCTGCTCTTCCCTGGGTGAGTTACATTGACTTAGTGGGCTCAGTCTGCTCTTCCCTGGCTGTGTTACATTGACAGTGAGGTCAGTCTGCTCTTCCCTGTGTGTGTAACATTGACCGAGTGGGGTCAGTCTGCTCTTTCTTGGGTGTGTTACATTGACAGAGTTGGGTGAGTCTGCTCTTCCCTGGGTGTGTTACATTGAGAGATTGGGGTCAGTCTGCTCTTCGCTGGGTATGGTACCTTGACAGAGTGGGGTAAGTCTGCTCTTCACTGGGTGTGTTATACTGACAGAGTGGGGTCTGGCTGCTCTCCCTGGGTGGGTTACATTGACAGAGTGAGGTCAGTCTGCTCTTCTCTGAGTGGTTTCCATTGACAGATTGGGGTCAATCTGAACTTCGCTGGTTTTGTTCCGTTGACAGAGTGGTGTCAGACGACTGTTTCCTGGGGGTGTTACATTGATAGAGTGGGGTCAATCTGCTCTTCCCTGGGTGTGTTACATTGACCGAGTGGGGTCAGTCTGCTCTTTCTTGGGTGTGTTACATTGACAGAGTTGGGTGAGTCTGCTCTTCCCTGGGTGTGTTACATTGAGAGATTGGGGTCAGTCTGCTCTTCGCTGGGTATGGTACCTTGACAGAGTGGGGTATGTCTGCTCTTCACTGGGTGTGTTATACTGACAGAGTGGGGTCTGGCTGCTCTCCCTGGGTGGGTTACATTGACAGAGTGAGGTCAGTCTGCTCTTCTCTGAGTGGTTTCCATTGACAGATTGGGGTCAATCTGAACTTCGCTAGTTTTGTTCCGTTGACAGAGTGGGGTCAGACGACTGTTTCCTGGGTGTGTTACATTGATAGAGTGGGGTCAATCTGCTCTTCCCTGGGTGTGTTACATTGACAGAGTGGGGTCAGTCTGCTCTACCCTGGGTGTGTTACATTGACAGGGTGGGGTCAGTCTGCTCTTCTCTGGGTGCGTTACATTGACAGAGTGGGGTCAGTCTGCTTTTCCCTGGGTGCGTTACATTGTCTGAGTGGGGTCAGTCTGCTCTTCCCTGGATCTGTTACACTGACAGATTGGGTTCAGTCTGCTCTTCCCTGGGTGAGTTACATTGACTGAGTGGTCTCAGTCTGTTCTTCCCTGGGTGTGTTCCTTTGACAGAGTGGGGTCAGTCTGCTCTTCCCTGGGTGTGTTCCTTTGACAGAGTGGGGTCAGTCTGCTCTTCCCTGGGTGTGTTACATTGACAGAGTGTGTTCAGTCTGATCTTCCCTCGGGGTGTTACGTTGACAGAGTGAGGTCAGTTTGCTCTTCCCTGGGTGTGTTACATTGACAGTGTTGGATCAGTCTGCTCTTCCCTGGGTGGGTAACATTGAAAGGGTGAGGTCAGTCTGCACTTCACTGGGTGTGTTCCATTTACAGTGTGGGGTCAGTCTGCTCTTCCCTGGGTGTTTTACATTGACAGAGTGGGGTCAGTTTGATCTTCCCTGGGTGTGTTACATTGGCAGAGTGGCGTCCGTCTGCTCTTCCCTGGGTGTTTTACATTGACCGAGTGGGGTCAGTCTGCTCTTCCTTGGGTGTGTTACATTGACAGAGTGGGGTCAGTCTGGTCTTCCCTGGGTGTGTTACATTGACAGAGTGGGGTCAGTCTGCTCTTCCCTGAGTGTGTTACATTGACAGAGTGGTGTCAGTCTGCTCTTCCCTGAGTGTGTTACATTGACAGAGTGGTATCAGTCTTCTCCTGCCTGTGTGAGTTACTTTTACAGATTGGTGTCCGTCTGTTATTCGCTGGGTGAGTTATTTTTACAGAATGGGGTTGGTCTGCATTGGTGTGTAAGTTTGCTGGACCGTGTGTGGTCAGTCAACCCTTCCCTTCATGTGTTACATTGACAGAGTGGGGTCAGTCTGCTCTTCCCTGTGTGTGTTACACTGACAGAGTGGGGTCCATCTTCTCTTCCCTGGGTGGGATACACTAACAGAATGAATTCTACAGTGTTGGGTAGGGAGCAGTCCGGGAGGGGTAGATTGCAGTGTTGGGTAGGGATCAGTCAGGGAGGGGGTGATTGCATTGTTGGGTAGTGATCAGTCAGGGAGGCGGAGATTGCAGTGTTGGGTAGGTATCAGTCAGAGAGTGGGAGATTGCAGTGTTGGGTCGGGATCAGTCAGGGAGGGGGAGATTGCAAGGTTGGATTCGGATCAGTCAGGGAGGGGGAGATTGCAGTGTTGGGTAGGGATCAGTCAGGGAGGGGGAGATTGCAGTGTTGGGTAGGAATCAGTCAGGGAAGGGGAGATTGCAACGTTGGATAGGGATCAGTCAGGGAGGGGGAGATTGCAATGTTGGGTCGGGATTAGTCAGTGAGGGGGAGATTGCAGTGTTGGGTAGGGATCAGTCAAGGAGGGGGAGATTGCAGTGTTGGGGAGGGATCAGTCAGGGACGGGGTGAGTGCAGTGTTGGGTAGGGATCAGTCAGGGAGGGGGAGATTACAATGTTGGCTAAGGTTCAGTCAGGGAGGGGGAGATTGCAGTGTTGGGGAGGGATCAGTCCGGGAGGGGGAGATTGCAGTGTTGGGTAGGGACCAGTCAGGGAGGGGAGATTGCAGTGTTGGGTAGGGATCTGTCTGGGAGGGGGAGATTGCAGTGTTGGGTTGTTTAAATCAGGAGGGCAAAAAGGGGACATGAGTTTGCTTTGACAAATAGGATTAAGGAGAATCCAAAGGAATTTTACAAATGCATAACGGCCAAAGGGTCACTGGGGAGACAATAGGGCCCTCAAAGATCAAGACAGCCTGCACGTGGAGCTGCAGGAGATGGGGGAGGAACTGAACAAGTATTTCCTGTAGGGAAGGACATGGAAGATATAGAATAGAATGATGGTTTGGGATTCAGCATTGGGAAATAGATGATGTCCATCTTGCAAAATGTCCATATTACAGAGGAGGAGGTGCTGGATGTCTTGAAATGGTTAAAGGTGGATCAATCCACAGGACCTTTTCAGGTATACTCTCGATCTCTGTGGGAAGCTAGGGAAGTGATTGCTGGGCCTCTTGCTGAAATATTTGTATCATCGATAGACACAGGTGAGGTACCAGAAGACTGGAGGTTGGGCTAATGTGGTATCACTGTTTAAGACGGGTGGTAAGGACAAGCCAGGGAACTACAGGCTGGTTCGCCTGACGTCAGTCATGGGCACGTTGATAGACTGATACATGAGGGACAGGAATTACATGTGTTTAGAAAGGCAATGTCTAATTGGGGATAGTCAGCATTGCTTTGTACGTGGGAAATCATGGCTCAAGATATTGAGTTTTTTGAAGAAGTACCAAAAGGATTGATGGGGGCAGAGAGGTGGATGTGAGTGATCTGGACTTCAGTAAGGTGTTCGAAATGTTTCCACATGGGAGATTGGAGAGCAAGGATAGATCTCACGGAATACAGGGATAACCAGCGATTTGGATACAGAACTGGCACGAAGGTTGAAGACAGAGGGTGGTTATGGAGGGTTGCTTTTAGGACTGGAGACCTGTGAGCAATGGAGTGCCACAAGGATCGGTGCTGCGTCCACTACTTTCCATTAATTATATAAATGATTTGAATCTGAACACAGCAGGTACAGTTAGTAAGTTTGCAGATGACACCAAAATTGCAGGTGTAGTGGACAGTGAAGAATGTTACTTCACATTACAACTGGATGGTGAACTGATGGGCCAATGGGCTGAGGGGTGGGAGATGGAGTTTTATTTAGATAAATGGGAGGTGCTGAATTTAGGAAAAGCAACTCTTCGCAGGACTTATACACTTAATGTTAAGGTCCCAGGGAGTGTTTCTGAACAAAGAGACCATGGAGTGCAGGTTCATTGTTCCTTGAAAGGAGAATTGTAGGTTGATAGGATAGTGAATAAGGAGTTTGGTATGTTTGTGTTTACTGATCAGTGCATTGAGTAGAGGAGTTGGGAGGTCATGTTGTGGCTGTACAGGATATTGGATAAGTCACTTATGGAATATTGTGCACAATTCTTGTCTCCTCCCTATCGGAAGGATGTTGTATAAATCGAAAGGGTTCAGAAAAGATTTACAAAGACGATGACAGGATTGGAGGATGTGAGCTACAGGGAGAGGTGAAATGGGCTGGGCCTGTTTTCCCTGGAATGTCTGAGGCTGACGGGTAACACATATGGAGGTTTATAAAACCATGAGAGGAATCGATAGGTATAACAGACATGTTCTTTTACCTAGGGTGGGGTAGTCCAGAACTGGAGGGCCCAGGTTGAGGGTGAGAGGGGAAAGATATAAAAGGAACGTAAGGGACAACGTTTTGATGTGGAGGGCATTGCGTGTATGGAATTAACTGCCAGATGAAGTGGTGGAGACTGGTACAATTACTGCATTTAAAAGGCATTTGGATGGGTATACGAACAGGAAGGGTTGAGAGGGATTTGGGCCAAGTGCTGGCAAATAAAACGAGATTATGATAGGATATGTTGGTGGCATGGATGATTTGTTTCTGTGCTGTACATCTCTATGACTGTGAATGTTTTCCACTGTTCATTACCAGCCATACACTTCACTGTTTCCCCTGTTTACCTTGGTCAGTTCTCCTCTCAAACACATGTTAATGGCTTTGGTTGTGATTGTAGGGTGTGCTTTATGGTCACTTTAACAATCCATCATCTCACTGAATTCCACAACACTACAATTTCCCAGAGGATATCTCAGTGTGACAATACTCCTTCCCTCAGCGTCATCACCCAACGGTCAATCTGAGATAGTCACATCCCTGGCTATTTGCACAACGTCTTATTCAAAGAAACACTGACACAAACATTCAAAGAGGAGTTCGGAGAACATCACTTTTGCCGATGTGACTGTCCCAGATTATACAAAGACTGAAGTCTCCCAGAATTATCACAGTGCCTTTGTATTACACAGGAATTCATTGGAGTGGGTTGAGCATTGAAATGCTGTTAGGCAGCCTCTAAACTGTTCTCCTGCTTGTGTTTTTGACACGTGTTACCCAGAATCTGCATTCAGGCAGATTCAGCTTCATCATCTGAGGCCAAATGGTTTCTCTGTAATTCCTTTGTTACCCATTACTGTCAGGGTTACCCATCCTGCACTCCCTGACACCCCTCAAGGAGGTGTACAATAGAATATTCATGTTCCACATTTTGTTCACCGTGTCACCACTAAATCTCATTTATCTCTGTGCCACAGTCCATCCACCTTATGCAGAGACTTTATCCAGTCCAAAAAAGAACATTACGATTGACTCTTTCCACAATTTCTTGTCACAGTCCAATTCACTGATGTACAGTTTCAGTTAAACTCTGTCTCTTCCTGTTCCTTTCTGCTTGTCTTCAGCTACATTGCCATTTTCTCTTTGGATTTGGAAAGCTCCTTTCACCTGAACCCTGGCCCTGCATCCTCTCTGTCAGTTTAAAATCCTGCCCATAAGCTTACCGACATGGTTGGCCTGGACACTGCTCCCAGGGGTGTTGTGTTTAATTCACTCATGGGATGTTGCTGTCTCTGGCTGGCCAGCATCGCATGCCCACCCCGAGCTGACCTTGAGCTGAGTGCCTTGCTGGATCATTTCAAGGGACAGTTGAGAGTCAATCCCTTTGCTCTGGGTCGGGATTCATATGTAGGCCAGACCTGCTGCCCATAACAGATTTCCTTCCTGAAAGATATGAGGCAGTTAGATGGGTTATACTGCACTCTGGTATTAAGGTTTGGATGAACAGTCGGGTGAGAATAGCACGAGGCCATCACCTGTCCCACTCGTAGCTGACCTGTCACTGAGTACTGATCCCCGTGCACCATGAATCACAACCCTTTCATCATGACCATTGTGTGATCCTGATACCTTCCTGCACTCTGGTGATAACACTCAGTCTCTCTCCATGTGGTATCCCTCACTGTGTGGGTCTAATTGCTGCCTCTGTCAGTGTCTCTCACTCTTGCAGCTACTCCAGATCCTGAGCCAATGGAATTCCTCACTCCAGAGAGAAGCAACTGCACAGGCCAGGGATGGAGACTGGGATTTTCCAGATCTCTGTGGGACTCAGGGCCATTCTCCATGTGTAAACCTCACTGCATCAGCCTAATTTCCCATTCTGTCTGTTTCTCTGTCTCCTGTAGGTCATCAGGATGTTCCTGTCTCAGCCGAATTCCTAACTCCTGTCTCATCCATAACCACATCAAAGACGCTTGGTCAGCCAGAGATAGACGGAGAGGGAGATCTGGAGCCTTCAGTAAATCCTGCAGTCATTAAGATCACTCACAGTAAATAGCACAGGGAGGGGTTAGTGACCTTCTGTATTCAGACCTGGAAGACAGGACATAGACACAGAGCTGGGTAAGGAACAGCTACATTCTAGGCTTCATTCACATCATCTTGTGAGGGACTTGCTTTCACCTCTGCTGTACAGGTCCTCCCTGAGACATCTCTCTCTGACTTTCTGTCTCTTTTCTCTATCCCCTCTCTCACCCACCCACTCTCATTCTCTCTCTCACCCCCTCTCACCCTCTCTCTCCAAATCTCTTCCCCTCACTCATTCTCTCTCTCTCACCCTCTCACTCACTCTTGCTCCAACCCCCTCACTCACTCTCCACCTCATCCCTGTCTCTCACCGAACTCTCTCTCTCTCCCTCACGTGCCTCTCCCTCACATCCCTCTCTCTCTGGCTCACCCTGTATCTCTCCCTAGCTCGCTCTCTCCCTCTTTGTATCTTACTCTCTTTCTCTTTCTCTCTCGTCCCCTTATCATGCTCTCTCTCGATCTCTCAGTCTGTCTCTCATTTTCGTCCCCTCACTCACTCACACTTGCACCTCTCTCTCTCTCCCTCGCGTGCCTCTCCCTCATGTCCCTCTCTCACTGGCTCGCCCTGTATCTCTCCTTATTTCGCTCTCCCCTCTTTCTATCTTACTCTCTTTCTCTTTCTCTCTCACATCCCCTTATCATTCTCGCTCTCTCGATCTCCCAGACTCTCTCTCGCATTCCGTCCCCTCACTCACTCTCTCTCTTTCTCGCTCGCCCCATCTCTCGCCCGTCTCTCTTGCTCACACCTCGCTCTCTCCCTGTTTCTCCCTCCACTCTCTCTCCCTTCTCTATCACTTTCTACCCCTCTCTCTGCCCCTCTCTCTCTCCGCCCTCTCTCCCCACTTTCTCCCCTCTCTCTCCCCGCCTTACCCCATTCTCTCACCCCTCTCTCACACCTCTCTCTCACCCCTCTCTCACCCCTCTCTCATCCCCTCTCTCACCCCCTCTGTGACACCGTCTGTCACACCCTCTCTCGACCCCCTCTCTCGACCTCCCTCTCTCGACCTCCCTCTCTCGATCCCTTCTCTCGACCCCCCTCTCTTTCCTCTCTATCTCCCCACCTCACCCCTCTCTCTCACCCCTCTCTCCCTCTCTCTCCCCCACTTTCTCGATCCACTCTCTCGACCCCCTCACTTGACCCCTTCACTCGACCCACTCTCTCGACTCCCTCTCTCGACCCCGCGCTCTCAACCCTTCTCTCTCGAGCCACCTTTCTCCATCCCCTCTCTCCCCACTCTCTCTCCCCCACTCCCCATCTCTCCCCCTCTCAAACCCCTCACTCGACCCTCTCTCTCAACACCCTCTCTCGACACCCTCTCTCGACACCCTCTCGCTCTCCCAACCCCTCTATCCCCCCTCCACCCCCTTTCCCCCTCCTCCCTCTTCCCCCTCTCTCAACCCCCTCTCTCGACTCCCTCTCTCTCATCCCTCTCTCCCCATCCCTCCCCCTCCCCCTTCTCTCAACCTCGACCCCCTCACTCGATCCCCTCACTCCACCCCGTCTCTCGACTCCACTTCTCTCGACTCCCTCTCTCAACCCTCTCTCCCTTCTCTCTTCCCCCTCTCAGAACGCACTCTCTCTCCTCACTCACCACCTTTCAGTTCCCCTCTCTCCATACTCCCTGTCCCCATCCTCCCCCTCCCCCTCTCACTAATCCTGTCTCTCCCTCTCTCACCCTCGTCGCTCTCCCCGTCTATCTCCTCCCCTCTCTCCCCCTTTCTCTCCCCCTCCCTCTCCCCCTCTCTCTCCCTCTCACTTGACATCCCTCTCTCTCTTGACACCCCTCTCTCGAACTCCCCTCTTTCAAACCACCTCATTTTACACAATCTCTCGACACCGTCTCACGACCCGCTTCTTTCGACCCCACCTCACGATCCATTCACTCGAACCGCCTCACTTGAACCCCTTCTCTCTCCCCCGCCCTCCACCTCTCTCTCACTCGATCCCCTCTCTCCCCCTCTCTTTCCCCCTCTCTTGATCCCCTCTCTCCCTCTCTATTCCCCCTCTCTCAAACCCCCTCTCTTGACCCCCTCCCTCAATTCCCTCACTCGACCCCCCTCTCTCGACCCCCCTCACTCGAACCCTTCACTCAAACCCCTCACTCAACTCCGCCTCACTTGGCCCCCCTCACTCGACCCACTCTCTTGACATCCCATTGTCTATACCCTCTCTCTCCCGTGTCTCTCCCGCCTCTCTCCCCCACTCTCCCCACTCCCATTCTCTCCCTCCTCTACCCTACTCTCTCCCCAATCTACCCTACTCGCCCCATCTCTCTCCCCTCTCTCTCCCCTCTCTCCCCCTCTCTCCCCCTTCTCCCTCTCTCACTCCTCTCTCCCCTCTCTCCCCGTCTCTCTCCTCCTCTCTCTCCTCCTCTCTCTCCTCCTCTTTCTCCTCCTCTCTCTCCCCCTCGTGAACCCCCTCATTCAAACCCCCTCAATCTAACCCCCTCACTGGACCCCTTCACTTGACCCCCCACTCTCCCTCTCTCTCTTCCCGCTCTCTTTCCCTCACCCCCTTTCTTTCCCCCTCTCTCCCCACACCATCTCCCCCGTCCTCACCCTCCCCTCTCACTCCCCCGTCTCCCCCTCTCTCTCCCCTCTCTCTCCCCCTCCCTCTCTCCCCCTCTCTCTCCCCCTCTCTCTCTCCCCATCTCTCTCTCTCCCCACTCTCTCTCCACCCTCTCTCTCCCCCTCTCTCTCCCCCTCCCTCTCTCCCCCTCTTTCTCGCCCCGTTCTCTTCCTCCTCTCCCACTCTATCCCCCCCCTCTCTCACCCCTCTCTCTCTCCCTCTCACTCTCTTTCCCCCTCACTCTCTCCCCCTCTCTCTCCCAGCCCCCCTCACTCTCCCCCTCACTCTCCCACCAACTCTCCACCTCTCTCTCCCCCTCTTCTCCCCCGCTCTCTGCCCCCTCTCTCCTGCACACTCTCCCCCTCTTTCTCCCCACCCTCTTTCCCCCTCTCTCTTCCCCCTCCCTCTCTCTCCACCTCTCTCTTTCCTCACTTCTCTCTTGCCTCCTCTCCCTCCTTTCTTTCACCTCTCTCTCTGATCCTCTCTCTGCCCCTCTCTCTCACCTCACTCTGTCACCTCACTTTCCTTCCCTCTCACTCCCGCCCTCTCTCCCTTCCTCCCTCTCTCACCCTGTCATTCACTATCGTTCCTCTCCCCCATTCCATGCCCCCTCTCTCTCCCGTTTCTCAAACACACACTCCCCCGTCTCTTTACTTCTCTCCCTCTACCCTCTCTCTCTCCTCTCTCTCCCCTTCAATCTCCCCATCGCTCTCCCCCTCTGTCCCCCTCTCTACCCCTCTCTCCCTCTCTCCTTCTCTCACCGCCTCTTTCCCCATCTCTCTATACTGTCTCTCTCACCCCATCTCTCTACCCCTCACTCTCTCTCCCCTCTCTCTTTCTCTTCACTAACTCTCTCCCACACCCTATCACCTAACTGTCTCCCCTCTCCCTCTCACTCCCTCCCTCCCTAATCCTCTCCCTCCCCACTCTCTCTCCACCCTCTCTCTCTCTCCCCCTCTCTCTCCCCCACTTTCTCTCCCCACTTTCTCTCCCCACTCTCTCCCCAACTCTCTCCCCATCTCTCCCCATCTCTCTCCCCAACTATCTTTCCATCTAACTCCCCACCTCTCTCCCCATCCCTCTCTCCCCATCCCTCTCTCCCCATCCCTCTCTCCCCATCCCTCTCTCCCCATCCCTCTCTCCCCCTCACTCTCTTCCCCTCACTCTCTCCCCCCTCTCTCCCCCTCTTTCTCCCAGTCTGTCTCCCCCTCTCTGTCACCTCATCACTCTCCCCTTCTCTCTCAACCCCTCACTCTCCCCTGCTCTCTCACCTCCGCTCTCTCACACTCCTCACTCTCCCCCTCACTCTCCCCATTTTTCTTCCCCCTCTTTCCCGCCCGCTCTCTGCCCGCCTCTCCCCCTCTCACTCTCTACTGCCTCTCTATCTCCCCATCTCTCTCTCTTCCCCCTCCCCTCTCCCCTCTCTCTCCCCCTCCCTTGCCCCCTCTCTGGCACCTGTCTCTCTCCCCCTCTCTCTTTGACTCTCTTTCTCCTCATCTTGCACCTTCTCCCTTGCCTCATCTCCATCCAGTCTTTCACCCTCCCTCTCTCGCCCCTTTCTCTCTGCACCTCTCTCTGTCTTCTCTCTCTCCCCTCACTATGTCACCTCACTCTGCCTCCCTCTCTGACTCCCTCCCTCTCTTCCTCCCTCTCTCTCTCACCCTGTCACTCACGATCCTCTATTTCCCCACTCACTCCCCTCTCTCTCCCTCTCACACTCACACTCCCCCTCTCCACTTCCTTCCCTCCACCCCCTCTCTTTCTCCCCCTCTCTCCCCCTCTCTCTTCACCCTCTCTCCTCTCTCCCACCTCTCCCCTCTCCCTATCTCTCTTCCCCAGTCTCTATCTCGCTCTACCGCCTCTCTCTTCCCCCTCTCTCCACGACTCTCTCTCTCTCACTCCCCTACCTCTCTCCCCTCTCTCCCTACCGTCTGTCTCTCTCAATCCCTCTCTCTACACCTCTCTCTCTCCCACCGTCTCTCTACCACACACTCTCTCTCTCCCCTCGCTCACACCCACTCTCCCCCTCTCTCCCCCTCTCTCCCCTTCTCTCTCCCCATCTCTCTTCCCCAGTCTCTATCTCGGCCTGCTTCCTCTCTCTTCCCTCTCCACCCTCTCTCCACACCCCTCTCTCGCCCTCTCTCTCACCATCTCTCCCCTCCTCTCTCCCACTCTCTCTTGCCCCCTCTCAACCCCTCTCCCTACACTTTTCTCTCACCTCCCTCTCTACCCTCTCTCTCTCTCCCCTCTCTCTTCACTGACTCCCTCCCCCACTCTGTCACCTAACTCGCCATCTCTTTCTCCCTCCCTAACACTCTCCCTCCCCCACTCTCTCCCCCCACTCTCCCCCCACTCTCTCCCCACTCTGACCCCCCAATCTGTCTACCCACTCTGTCCCCCCATTCTGTCTCCCCACTCTCCCCACACTCTCTCTCTCCCCCAGTCTCACCCCCACTTTTCCCCCCACTCTCTCTGCCCCCACTCTCTCTGCACTCACTCTCTCTCACCCTCTCTCTATCTCCCCCTCTCCCCTCCTCTCTGTCCCCAAATTCTTCTCCTTCTTTCTCTCCCCCTTTCTTACCCCTTCTCTCCCCTTTCTCTCCCCTCTCTAGCCTCCTCTCTCTCGCCTCTCTCTCTCACCCTCTCTCTCCTCCCACATTCTCCCCCCTCCCTCCCCTCTCTGCCCCCTCCCCCTTCTCTACCCCCCTCTCTCCCCCCTACCCAACTCTCTCCCCCTCCCCCTCTCTCCCCCACTCTCTCCCCCTCTCTCGCTCTCTCCCCCTCTCTCTCCCCCTCTCTCGACCCCTCTCTTGCCCTCTCTTGCCTCATCTCTGTTGCCCATCACTCTCATCCCCTCTCTATCTCTCGCCCCCTCTCCCTCACCCTCTCTCTCCATCCATCTCTCTCCACCCATCTCTCTCCACCCATCTCTCTCCACATCACTCTCCATCCATCTCTCTCTCCCCTCTCTCCCCCTCTCTCCCCTCTCTAACCCCCTCCCCTCTCTCTCTCCCCATCCCACGCCCACTACCTTCCCCTCTGTCTCCGCCCATTCTCTCCCCTCCTCTCGCCCCCTCTCTCCCCCTCCCCGTCTCTCTTCCGTCTCTCTCTCCCCACCTCTCTCTCCCCACCTCTCTCTCCCTGCCTCTTTCTCACCACCTCTCTTCCCGTCTCTCCCCGACTCTTTCCCCATTTCTCTCCCCATAATTTCCTTCCTCGCCCCCTTTCTAGCTCCATACTCTCTCGCCACTCTCTCCCCACTCACTGTCCTCTCTTTCTCTACCTCTGTCTCCCCACTCACTCTCCTCTCTATCTCCCCCATCTCTCCCCCCTCTCTCCCCCCCTCTCTCCCACTCTCTCCCCCTCTCTCCCACCTCTCTCCCCCTCTTTCCCCCCCTCTCCCCCCTTTCATCCCCGCTCTCTCTCCCCTCTCTCTCCCCCTCTATACCCCCTCTCCCCCATCTTCCCCCTCTCTCTCCTCCCTCTCTCCCCCTCTCTCTCCCTCTCTCTTCCCGCTCTTTCTCCCCCCTCCCTCACCCCCATTCTGTCCTCCTCTGTCTCCCTCTCCCTCCCCCCTCTCTCCCCCTCTTCCCCTCACTCTCCTGTCTCTCTCCCCCCCTCCTGTCTCTCTACCGTCTCTCTCTACCACTTCTCTCTCCCCCTCCCTCCCAACCTCTCTCTCCCCTTCTATCTCCCCCCTCTCTCCATCCCACTCTCTCCACCCCACTGTCTCCACCCTCTCTCCCCCTCTCCCCCCTTTCTCTCTACCCATACTCTCTATCCCCGCTCCCTCATCCCCGCTCCCTCAACCCCGCTCCCTAACCCCCGCTCTCTCACCCCCCCGCTCTCTCACCCCCCGCCTCTCTCACCCCCACTCTCTCACCCCCACTCTCTCACCCCGCTCTCTCACCCCGCTTTATCAACCCCCTCTCTCCCTCTCTCTACCTCTCTCTCTCACCCCCTCACTCTCCCCCTCACTCTCCACCCTCTCTCTTCCCCCTTTTTATCCCTCCGCTCTCTGCCCTCCCTCTACTCCCTCTCTCTCTATTGCCTCTCTCTCTACCCTCTCTCTCCCCATGATTCTCTATCTATCTCCACCCACACTCCCCACACCCCCTCTCTGCCCCTTCCTCTCTCTCCCCCCTTGCCTCCTATCTCTCTCGCCTCCCTCTCTCTTCCTCTCTCCCCCCTCTCCCTTGCCTCCTCTCCCTCCCCTCTTTCGCCCTCCCTCTCTAGCCCTTCTCTCTCTCCCACTCACTCTGCCCTCTCTCTCTCTTCTTCACTCTGTCACCTCACTCTCCCTCCCTCTCTCACTCCCTCCCACTCTCCATCCTTCCGTCTCTCACCCTATCACTCACTATAGTCTCTGTCCCCCACTCTCCCCCTCCTCTCCCCCCACTCTCCCCCCTCTCTCCACACCCCTCTCTCACCCCTCTCTCACTATCCCGCTCACCCCCTCTCTGTACCCCTCAATCTCTCTCCCCCCTCCCTGTTCACTAACTCTCTCCCCACTCTGTCACCTAAATCTCTCGTCTCCCTCTCTCACTTTCTCCCTCTCTCCCCCCTCTCACTCTCTCCTCTCTCCAACACTGTCTTTTCCCACACTCTCCCACATTCTCTTCCCCCACTCTCATCCACAGCTTTCTCCCCTCTCTCTTTTTCCCCTCTCTCTCCTCTCTCTCCTCCTCCGTCTCTCACCCACTCACTCTCCCCCCTCTCCCTCCCACTCTCTCGTCACTCTATCCCCCAATCTCACTCACTATCTTTCTCTCCCCCTTTCTCTCCCCCCTTTTTCTGCTCCCTCTCTCTCCCCCAACCCCCACTATTTCCCCGTCCGCTCTCTCTCACCCCCTCTCTCTCACCCCTCTCCCTCGCCCCACTCTCGCGTGCTCTCTCTCTCAAACCCACTCTCTCCCCCTCTCTCACCCCCTCTCTTACACCCTCTCTCACACCCTCTCTCACACCCTCTGTCTCACCCGTCTCCCCTCCCCCCTCTCTCTCCCGTTACGCCAACCTCTCTCTCCCCCACCCTCCCAAACACTCTCTCCCCCTCTCTACCCCCTCTCTCCCCCTCTCTCGCCTCCCTCTCTCACCCCCACTCTCTGCACCCTCTCTCGACCCCCTCTCTCTCGCCCGCTCTCTCTTGTCCCCCTCTTTCACACCATTTGTCTCGCCCACTCTGTCCCCGTCTCACCCTCTCTCATGCCTTTTTCTCTCTCCCCTTTCCCTCCCCTCTCTTTCTCACCTCCTCTCTCTACCCCTTTCTCTCCATCTCTCTCGCTTCACTAGCTCCCTCCCCTTACTCTGTCACCTCACTCTCCCTCCGTCTCTCACTCCCTCCCTTTCTCCCTCCCTCCCTCTCAATCTCCCCTCTCTCACCCCCACTCACTCCCCTGTCTCACCCCCACTCACTCCCCTCTCTCTGTCACTCACTCCCCTCTCTCTCTCCCCCTCTCCCCCCCTCTCTCTCCCCCTCTCCCCCCTCTCTCTCCCCCTCTCTCTCGAAACGCCTCCATCACTCTCTCTCTCTACCCTCTCTCTCCACCCCGCTCACTCCCTCTCTCTTCA